>NC_040915.2:3976074-4291822 GCF_004126475.2 Phyllostomus discolor | reverse complement strand
TATATTTTTCTAGAAATTTGTCCATTTCATCTAGGTTTTCAAATTTCTTGGCATACAGCTCTTTGTAGTAATTTGTTACAATCCTTTGTATTTCTGTGGTATCTGTTGTAATCTCTCCTCTTTCATTTCTGATTGTGTTTATTTGGGTCTTCTCTCTTTTTTTCTTGATGAGTCTGCTTAAAGGTTTGTCGATTTGGTTTATCTTTTCAAAGAACCAACTCTTGGATTCATTGATCTTTAGAATTGTGCTTTTAGTCTCTATGTCATTTAATTCTGCTCTGATCTTGGTTATTTCCTTCCTTCTGCTTGCTCTGGGCTGTCTTTGTTGTTGTTCCTCGAGTTCTTGTAGACGTAGGGTTAGGTTGTTTGTTTGAAATGTTTCTAACTTTTTTAGGTGGGCCTGTATTGCTATGATCTTCCCTCTCAGGACTGCCTTGGCTGTGTCCCATAAGTTTTGGGTTGTTGTGAGTTCGTTTTCATTTGTTTCCAAAAACCGTTTGATTTCTTCCCTAATATCATTCTTGACCCATTCATTGTTTAATAGCATGCTGTTTAATCTCCATGAATTTGAGTGTTTTGGGTTTTTTTTCCTTGTGGTTGGTTTCTAGTTTCAGTCCCTTGTGATCCGAGAAATTGCTTGGTATGATTTCAATTTTTTTGAAATTGTTGAGGCTTGTTTTGTGTCCTATCATGTGGTCAATCTTTGAAAATGTTCCATGTATATTTGAAAAAAATGTGTATTTAGCTTCTTTGGGATGGAGGGTTCTGTAAATATCAGTAAAGCCCAGTTCGTCTAGGGTATTGTTCAATGCCACAATATCTTTGTTGATGTTTTGTTTGGAAGATCTGTCCATTTTTGATAGAGGGGTGTTAAAATCCCCCACAATAATTGTGTTGCTGTCCATATCTTTCTTGAAGTCCTCTAAGATTTTCTTTATGTATTTAGGTGCTCCTATGTTGGGTGCATATATATTTACTATGTTTATGTCTTCTTGGTGAATTCTTCCCTTGAGTATTATGAAATGACCTTCTGGGTCTCTCTTTATGGATCTTCTTTGGAAGTCTATTTTGTCAGATATGAGTATTGCTACCCGGGCTTTTTTCTCCTGTCCATTTGCTTGGAAGATTTGTTTCCAGCCCTTCACTTTCAGCCTGTGTAGGTCTTTTATCCTGAGGTGGGTCTCTTGTAGACAGCATATGTGTGGGTCATGTTTTCTTATCCAATCAGCTATTCTATGTCTTTTGATTGGAGCGTTTAGTCCATTTACGTTTAAGGTTATTATTGATAGGTACTTATTCATTGCCTTTTATGTACGTGTGATCCTCTCTCACTCTCTCTTTTCCTTTCTTTCCTTAAAGCAGTCCCTTCAGCATCTCTTGCAGAGCTGGTTTGGTCGAGGTGTATTCTTTTAGACTTCTTTTGTCTGAGAAGCTTCTTATTTGGCCTTGTATCTTAATTGAGAGCCTTGCTGGGTAAAGTAGTCGTGGTTGCAGGCCTCTGGTTCTCATTACTTGGATTATTTCTTGCCATTCTCTTCTGGCTTGGAGTGTTTCCATTGAGAAGTCAGCTGTTAGCCTTATTGGGGCCCCCTTGTATGTTACTTCCTTCTTCTCCCTTGCTGCCTTTAAGATTCTCTTTTTGTCTTGAAATTTTGCCATTTTAATTATGATGTGTCTTGAGGTGGGCCTCCTTGGGTTCCTCTTGATTGGGACTCTCTGTGTTTCCTGTATTTGTGTGACTTTTTGTCTCATCAAATTAGGGAAGTTTTCCATCATCACTTGTTCAACTAGGTTTTCTATCCCTTGTTCTTCTTCTTCTCCTTCTGGTATCCCTATTATACGGATATTATTACGTTTCATATTGTCTTGCATTTCTCTCAATCCCTCTTCATTCTTTCTGAGCCTCTTTTCCCTTTCTTGCTCTTTCTGGGTGTTTTCTTCTATTTTGTCCTCTAGCTCGCTGATCCGATCTTCTGCTTCATCAATCCTGCTTTTCATTCCTTCTACTGTGTTCTTCATTTCAGAGATTGTATTCTTCATTTCCTCTTGGCCCTTGTTGAGAGTTTCTATTTCCTTTTTTATGCTGATGTAGTTTTCATTGAGTTCATTGTAGCTTCCCTGTAGTTTCTCGTAGCTCATTGTGAGCTCATTGAGCTTCCTGACAATCACTGCTTTGAATTCAATATCTGATAGTTGAATTGCCTCTGTTTCATTTAGCATTCTTTTTGAGGCTTCCTCCTTTCCTTTCATTTGGGGAGTATTTCTTTGTCTTCCCATTGTTTGTGAGACTCTTCTTGTTCACCTCAGCTTCTTATATTGATCTGTTCTGGCTCCCTCGGTTTATGATGTGAACTTCTTTAGTAGAGTAGCAGTGAGTTTCAGTGGTGCTGTTTCCTTGACCCCCCAAGCTCGCTGGTCTTGGGCTGTTGTTTAAGTTGGCTTTGTGTTTGCCTTTGGGTTTTTATTGTTGTTGAGTCTTTCTTTGGTGGTTCCTTCCCGCCGGCTGGTTAAATGTGGGTCACTCTGTCCACCACCTTCTGTATTTTGTTGTGCTGGTAAGGGCAGGTTGTGTTGAGGCTGGTTCTTCTGTGTGTACAAGGTTTAAAGAAATCTTGTTCAGTTGTTTGTATTGGGTACTGTCTCTACTATTTAGTTGTATTTCCAGATAAGCCCTGGATTGAGGTTTGTGTGGTTACTACTCCCTCCTTCACCTTCTTCTGCTGTTATCTGTTAGTGGTTCCTTAGTTGTTGGGTTTCCTCTTCCAGTGGGTATCCTGGTGTTCACCTCCTCCACCTATTCTTTTTTGTCATCAGATGGAGGGGAGGGCAAAATGGTTTAAGACAGCAACCGAGAATTCTATGCTATTTACAGTAGTAGCAAGTAGGGAAGATATAGGAGATCCTTTCACTATGTATAGTGTTAACCGTGGTCTTCCACCCAGCTAGCTGATTTTTAGAAAGGATGGAAAGAAGATAATACTCTTGTTGGGGGAGGAAGGATTGTGAGTTGGATCTATAAAGCAGAGAGGTTGTGGGCGGTCAGATTCTGGGGTAAGATGAGAGTAAAGGATAGTAAATAGGTGTAGTGTGTGAGAGAATAGAGTTAACCACTACAGTAATAGAGTTCAGGAAACTCTGAAATGGGCTAAGATCTGGGGGGGGGGGGGGGGGGTGTTGTGAAGTAATTACAATTGCATGGAACAGCAGTTATTTACAATAATATTATGGCAACATTCATATGGCAGAGTCTATGAAATCTAGGTAATAAGGATATGGAGTACAGAACATTGAGTAGTATGCTGATAGGACACAGGTGAGTTAATGGACAGTAGATTAGTAATACGGTATAGAAAGAGACATCAGGGGAAAGCTGTCAGGTCATACAATAAAACCAGCCTAGCAAAGCAGGCTATACAAAAATAAGAGGGATATAAAAATATTGTTTAAAAAAAAAGATGTAGGAACACTGGAAAAATAATAATACAAATATGCAATAACTTGCAGGTTCTCTGTAATAGCAGAGTGACATTTATCTCACTGTCCCAGCTGTTGTGATGCCCCTTCTTTGGGTTCAACTTTGGTCTTTTCATCGATCCAGGATTTTGTCTCACTTGTAGGTATTTAGGAAAAAATTTAAAAAAGAAAAAAATAGAAAAGGCAAACGAAGGCAGGAAGAAGAGATAAAATTGGAGGACAGGAAGGAGGAAGGAATAAAACAAGAAATCAGGTAAGAGAGGAAAAAGAAATCAAAAGAGAATAAAAACAATAAAACTTAAAAAATTAAAAATTGTTAAAAAAAATAGACTCAAATTAAAAAGTCTCTTGATTTCAAAGTGGCCAAACCGGTTTTTCTGCTCTTGCTGCTTGAGGCAGGCTGAAGGATGACTTGTTTGGCTTTTCTTCGTATGCCCGTGGGGTTCGCACTGGCTCCGCGGCCCGTCCGCAGCCTGTGCGCTCACCGCTGGGGAGCAGACAGGCCAGAGCCACTGATCACTTCAGGAGGATTCCCCAAACAGTGTCTGTGTCCATTCACTCCTTCCTCTTGGGAAATTCCTCCTAATCGAGCCCGCCGCTCTCCACAGTGGCCCGGCTTCTCTCACTGCCAAAGCTCCAGCCAGAACGGTGACCCTGGGAGTCCGGGTCCGCAGCGCGACTCGGCTCTGGCATTCACCGCCTCCAAAGCTGCTCGCCACCCGGTGTGCCCGCCAGCACCTGGACTCCTCCCAGAGCCGCCCAGACCTTGCTCGGCTGGGGAGGGAGCAGCCGACCTGGCTCTCTCCCACTAACCCTACAGCAAACCCAGCCGCGGCCCCCGGGCCTGGGGCTGCAGCCCCGGGACCACACGCCTGTCCCGGGAGCCTACCTTGATGCAGCACTCCTCCTAGGATCCGTTCCCTGTTCTTTCGGTTCTGCCACAATCCTTGGTCCTCCGTTCTCAAAAATGCTGAAATATGTTGGTTGCTTGCCTTTCCACTCCAAAGATCGGTCAGGACTCTCTCCCCTGAGCAGAGGAAAGCCAAATCTGCTCCTTCCTACTCCGACGCCATCTTAGATCCCCTACAATTTATTTTTTAAAGAAGTTTTACCTGGCTGGCGTAGCTCAGTGGATTGAGCGCGGGCTGGGAACCAAAGTGTCCCAGGTTCGATTCCCAGCCAGGGTACATTCCTGGGTTGCAGGCCATAACCCCCAGCAACCGCACATTGATGTTTCTCTCTCTCTCTCTCTCTCTCTCTCTCTCTCCCCCCCACTTCCCTCTCTAAAAATAAATAAATAAATAAATAAATCTTTAAAAAAAAAAAGAAGAAGTTTTAGTTTCACAACTGAGTGGAAAGTACAGAGATTTCCCATATACCCCCTCCCCCACTGTCAGTATCCCACAGAGAGTGGTAGGTTCGTGATAATTGATGAGCCTACCTTGACATATCACAGTTTACATTAGGGTTTAGTCTTATTATTGTACATTGTGTAGGTTTGTACAAATGTATAATGACGTGTGTCTACCATAATAGTATCATACAGAGTAGTATGAAGGCTTTTAAATCAGCATGTGTTCTTTTTGTGGTTCTTTCTTTTTTTACTTTAAATAAGATTTTCATTTTTTAATTACAGGTTGACATACAATATTATATGTTTCAGGTATACAACCCAGTGGTTACACATTTACATAACTTACAAAGTGATCACCCGATAAATCTAGTACCTGTCTGACACCATGCGTAGTTATTACAATACTATTGACTATATTCCCTATGCATCCCCATGACTGTTCTGTAACTACCCTTAATACCTTCACCTTTTTCACCCATCCTCCCAACCCCACTCCCATCTGGCAAAAGTCCAAATGTTCTCTGTATCTGTGAGTCTTTTTCTGTTCTGCTTGTTTGCTTACTTTGTTTTTTAGATTCCACATATAAGTGAAATCATATGGCACTTGTCTTCCTCTGTTTGGCTTATGTCACTGAGCACCACACCCTCTAGGTCCATCCATGTTGTTGCAGGTGTCAGTAATTCATTATTTTTTTATGGCTGAGTCATATTCGTTTGTATATATGTCCCTCTTCTTTATTCACCCATTTATTGATGGACACTTAGGTTGCTTTCATATCTTGGCTATTGTAAGTAACGCTGCAATGAACATATGGTTGTGCATGTCTTTTCAATTTAGTGTTTTTTGGTTTCTTAGGACAAATACCCAGAAGTAGAATTGCTACGTCCTTCCTTGTTTCCTGTTATATAACCTTTTGTTTTAAAGTCTATTTTGTCTGGTGTAAATATTGCTACCCCAATTTTTCCTTTGTTTGCTTGTTTCCTCTTTCATGAAATGTCTTTTTCCATCCCTTTCAGTCTGTGTGTCTTTCCATCTGAAGTGACTCTTTTATGACAGCATATGTATCTTGTTTTGTTATCCAATCAGCCTCCATGTGTCTTTTGATGGGAGCATTTAATCAATTTGCATTTGAAGTTGCTAGAATATGTGTTTATTGCCATTTTATTATTTATACTTTTGATCTTTTTTCTTCTTCTTAAAGAAGACCCTACATTTTTTGTAATACTGGTTTGTTGCTGATGAACTCCTTTAGCTTTTTCTTATCAGGAAATCTCTTTTTTCTAAAGTATATTTTACCGATTATGCTATTACCGTTGTCTCAACTTTTTTCTCCCCTTTATCATCCCTCCACCCCACACTTCCCCCACCCTCCAGTATTTCCCTCTCCTTAGTTCATGTCCATGGGTTGGACATTTAATTTATTTGGCTTCTCTATTTCCTATACCATTCTTAACCTGCCTCTGTCTATTTAATGCCTATTTAAGAAACCAATTAGGCTTCTTATTCTCTCTACACTCCACCCCCCCATCTTCCTCCTCCCCCTCCCCACTGATAACCCTCCATATGATCTTCATTTCTGTGATTCTGTTCCTGTTCTAGTTGTTCACTTAGTTTTTATTTTTGTTTTTTAGGTTCAGTTGTTGATAGTTATGAGTTTGTTATCATTTTATTGTTCATAGTTTTTGGTCTTCTATTTCTTAGATAAGTAAGTCCCTTTAACATTTCATATAATAAGGGCTTGATGATGATGAACTCCTTTAACTTGACCTTATCTGGGAAGCACTTTATCTGTCCTTCCATTCTAAATGATAGTTTTGCTGGATAGAGTAATCCTGGATGTAGGTCCTTGCCTTTTATCACTTCAAATATTTCTTTCCAGCCCCTTCTTGCCTGTAAGTTTTTTTCTGAAAAATCAGCTGATAGTCTTATGGGCATACCTTTGTAAGTAGCTCTCTCCTTTCCTCTTGCTACTTTTAAGACTCTCTCCTTCTCTTTAATCTTGGCTAATGTAATTATGATGTTCCTTGGTGTGTTCCTCCTTGGGTCCAATTTCTTTGGGATTCTCTGGGCTTACTGGACTTCTGGAAGTCTATTTCCTTTGCCAGATTGGGGAAGTTTTCCTTCATTATTTATTCAAATAAGTTTTCAATTTCTTGTTCTTGTTCTTTTCCTTCTGGCAGTCCCATGATTCAGATGTTAGAGTGCTTAAAGTTGTCTCAGAGGTTCTGAAGCCTCTTCTCATTTTTTTGAATTCCTCCTTTTCTTATTTCTTCATTCTGTTCTGGTTGGATATTTATTTCTTCCTTTTGTTCCAAATCACTGATTTGAGCCCTGGTTTCCTTCCCTTCACTATGGTTCCCTGTATATTTTACTCTATTTCACTTTATGTAGCCTTCATTTCTTCCTTCATTTTGTGACCAAGCTCAATCAGTTCTGTGAGCATCCTGATTACCAGTGTTTTGAACTCTGCATCAGATAGACTGTCTAACTTCTCATCGCTTAGCTCTTTTTCTGGAGTTTTGATCTGTTCTTTCATTTGGGCCATATTTCTTTGTCTTGGTGCATCTATTTAGTTGTTAGGGGGCAGAGCCTTAGGTATTTGCCAGGGCAGGGCAACCCTCTTGGTTGCATAGTGGCACTGTCTGTGGGGGAAGGGTCAGGGAGGGAACAATGCCACTAGCTCACTCTGCTCTAGCCCCACTTTCCAATGAATTCTTCTGTGAGACAGAGTTTCTCCCGCCTTCGCAACCCCCATGGTATTTTACCACTGGAGGTTTTGAGTCTTTAGTTTCCCGGTGAGCCAGCCCCTCCTTTCCTGCATGGTCTGCTGCCTTGCCACAGCTCTGTCTGCCCACCCAGCTGCCCATCTCTGCCCTCTCCTGCTGATCTGGATGAATGTTTCTTTAACTCCTTGTTGTCAGAGGTCCATGCATTTTGTGATTCTGGCAGTTCTGGTAGTTTATTGTTTTTAAATTGGTTGTTATCCTTCTTTGGTTATATGAAGAAGTGAATTGTTTCTACCTATGCCTCTGTCTTGCCTGGAACTGGGAAAGCTCTTTATCAGTCCTTCAATTCTAAATGATAGCTTTGGTGGGTAGAGTAATCTTGATTGTAGGTCCTTGCTTTTCATCACTTTAAATATTTCTAGCTAATCCCTTCTGGCCTTCAAATTTGCTGTAGGAGCTCTCTTATAAGTAACTGCTTTTCTTTTGCTGTTTTTAAGATTCTCTCTTTGTCTTTAACCTTTGGCATCTTAATTATGATGTGTTGTGGTGTGGGCCTGTTTGAGTCCATCTTGTTTGGGACTCTCTGTGCTTCCTGGAATTGTATGTCTATTTCTTTCACCAGGTTAAAGAAGTTTTCTTTCATTATTTTTTCAAGTAGGTTTTTAATTTCTTGCTGTATCTCCTCTCCCTCTGGCACCCCCATGAAGTGAATGTTGATACACTTAAAGTCCCAGAGACTCTGTATACTATGCTCATTTTTAATCCTCTTGATTTTTGCTGTTCTGATTGTTTTCTGCTTCCTTATCTTGAAAATCACTGATTTTATCCTCTGCTTCATGTACTCCACTGCTGATTTCCTGTAATGCATTCTTTATTTCAGTTATTGTATTTTTTAAATCTCTGGATGTTTTTTAATTATCTTTTCTATCTCCATTTATGTTTCCCATCTCTTTGTTGAAGTTTTCACTAAGTTCATGTACTCTTCTTCTAAGTTCATTAAGCATGATTATAAGCAGTGTTTTAAACTCTGCATCTAGTAGATTGTCCTCATTTTATTTAGTTCTTTTTCTGGAGTTTTCTTCTCTTTTTTATTGGGAGACATTTCTTTGTGTTCTCATTTTGTCAGACTCCCTATGTTTTTTTTTCTTTTCTTATTGTATTTTTTCATTATCATTTATCCCCTATACTCTATTCCAACTCTACCACCCCCTCCTACCCACCACACTGTTGCCTGTGTTCATGATTCCTTTTTCTTTTTTTGCTCAAGCTCTCAAAACCCCAACACCCCGCAGAGCTGTCAGCCTGCTCTCTAGCCATGAGTCTGTCTCTATTTTGATTGTTAGTTCAGTTTGTTCACTAGCTTCCATGTATGGGTTAAATCACATGGTATTTGTCTTTCTCTGACTGCTTTATTTTACTTAGTTAATGTTCTCCAAGTCCATCCATGCTGTTGCAAAGGGTAAAAATTTCTGATTTCTTCTGCAGCCAAGTAGTATTCCACTATGTAAATGTCCATAGTTTTTTTATCCACTCATCTACTGATGGACACCTGGGCTGCTTCCAAATCTTGGTTATTATAAATAATGCTTCATTGAACATAGGGGTGCTTATATTCTTTTTTTTTAAGATTTTATTTATTTATTTTTAGAGAGGGAAGGGAGGGAGAGAGAGAGAGAGAGAGGGAGAGAAACATCAATGTGTGGTTGCTGGGGGTCATGGCCTGCAACCCAGGCATGTACCCTGACTGGGAATCGAACCTGCGACACTTTGGTTCACAGCCTGTGCTCAATCCACTGAGCTATACCATCCAGGGCCTATATTCTTTTGAATTAGTGTTTCATGTTTCTTCAGATAAATTCCCAGAAGTGGAATCAAAAGGTACTTTCATTTTTAATTTTTTGAGGTAACTCCACGCTGCTTTTCACAGTGGCTACACCAATCTGCATCCCCACCAACAGTGCAAAAGGGTCTTTTTTCCCCACATCCTTGCCAGCACTTATTGCTTGCTGAGTTATCAATGATAGCCATTCTGACAGGTTTGAGATGATATCTCATTGTGGCTTTAATTTGTATTTCTCTGATAATTAGTGATGTTGAGCATCTTTTCATATGCCTATTAGTCATCTGTATGTCCTCTTTGGAGAAGTGTTTATTCATATCCTTTGCCCGCTTTTTAACTGGACTGTTTGTTTTTTGTTGTTGTTGAGTTTTATAAGTTCTTTATAAATTTTGGGTAGTAGCCCCTTCTCAGATGTGTCAGCAAATAGGTTTCCCATTCAGTTGGTTGTCTTTTTATTTTGTTGATGATTTTTTGTGTATGTGCAAAAACTTTTTATTTTGATGTAGTCCCATTTGTTTATTTTTTCCTTTGTTTCCCTAGACTGAAAAGATATATTTAAAAATGTTGCTATAAGCTAATTCTGAGATTTTATAGCTTATGTTTTCTTCTAAGATTTTTATTGTTTTGAGTCTAACATTTAAGTCTATAATCCTTTTTGAATTTATTGTTGTGTGTGGTATAAGAGAGTGGTCTAATTTCATCTTTCTGCATATATCTGTCCAATTTCCTCAACACCATTTATTGAATAAATTATCTTTAGCCCATTAGTATGTGCTTGATTCCTCTGTCAAATATTAACTGTAAAAGTGCTTATCTGGTCTCTCTATTCTGTTCCATTGATTTATGTGTCTGCTTTTATGCCAGTACCATGCAGTTTTGATTACTATGGCCTTAGAGTATAGTTTGATATTAGGTAGCATGATTCTTCCAACTTGGGTCTTTCTGAAAATTGCTGTTGCTCTTCAGGTTTATTTGTGGTTCCATTTTTTAAAAAATATTTCTTCTAGTTCTGTGAAATAGATCATTGATATATTGATAGGAATTGTGCTGAAACTATAAATTGCTTTGTGTAGTATGGACATTTTAATGATGTTAAGTCTTCCTATTCGTGAAACGGTATACACTTCCACTTATTTATATCTTCTTCAATTTGTTTATTCAGTGTCTTATAATTTTCCAAGTATAGATCTTTTACAGTCTTGGTTAAATTTATTCCTAGGTATTTTATTATATTTAAAGCAATGATGAATGGGATTATTTTCTTAATTTTCCTTCTGATAGTTCACTATTTGCATAAAAATGCAAGAAATTTCTGAATATTAATTTGTATCCCGATACATTACTGAATTCATTTATCAGTTACAGTAGTTTCTTGGTGGAATCTTTGGAGTTCTCTATGTGCAGTATCATGTCATCTGCAAATAATGAGTTTTACTCCTTCCTTTCCAATTTGGATGCCTTTTATTTCTTCTTCTTGTCTGATTGCTGTGGCGAGGACTTCCTGTACTATGTTGAATGAGTGAGATGAAAGCAGACATTCCTATCTTGTTCCCAATCTTAAGGAGAACTCTGGTAGTTTTTGCCCATTGAGTATGATGCTGGCAGTGGGTTTGTCAGTATGGCCTTTATTACATTTAGGTATGTTCCCTCTATCCCACTTTGCTGAGAGTTCTTATTTATAAATGGGTGCTGGATTTTATCAATTGCTTTTTCTGCATCTATTGATATGATCATGTGGTTTTTACTCTTAACTTTTTTATGTGGTGTGTCACGTTTATTGATTTGTGAATATCATACCAACTTTGCATCCCCAGAATAAGTGTCACTTGATTGCAGTGTATGATCTTTTTGATGCATTGTTGTATTTGGTTTGCTAATATTTTGTTGAGGATTTTAACATCTAAGTTCATTAGGGATAATGGCCCATAATTTTCTTTTTTTGTAGTGTCTTTATCTGGTTTTGGAATTAGGATCATGCTGGCCTCATAAAATGAACTTGGTAGTCTTTCTTCCTCTTGAATTTTCTGGAATAGTTTGAGAAGGAGCTGTGTTAGTTATCAGAATATTTGATGAAATTCACTACGAGGTCATCTGGTTCAGGACTTTTGTGTTTTGGAAGTTTTTTTAAATTACTGCCTCAATTTCACTAGGTGTAGTACCTGTATTTTTCAGACCATAAGACACACCTAGGTTTTAGAGGAGGAAAATAGGGGAAAAAATTTGAAGCTAAAATTGTGGTAAAATATTTAATAAGTAAATAACACAATATTTCACCAATGTAAATGTAAAGCTACATTCAGACTATAATATGTGCCCCCATTTTCCTCCCAAATTTGGGGGGAAGTGCGTCTTCTAGTCCAAAAAATATGGTATGTCTATTCAGATTCTCTGATTCTTCCTGATTTAGTTTTGGATGATTGTATATTTCTAGGATTTTATTCATTTCCAGGTTGTCCAATTTGTCAGCATATTGCTGTTCATATTTTCTTACAATCCTTTGTATTTCTTTGGTGTCAGTTTTTATTTCTCCTCTTTTGTTTCTGATTTTATTTATTTTGGGTCCTCCCTATTTATTCTTGATGAGTCTGGTTAAAGGTTTGTCAGCCTTGTTTATCTTTTTGAAGAACCAACTATTGATCTATACTATTGTTTCTTTACACTCTATTTCTGCTCTGATCTTTATTATTTCCTCCCTTCTATTCCCTTTGGGCTTTGTTTGTTGTTCTTTTTCAAGTTCCTTTAAGTGTAAAGTCAGATTGTTTGAGTTTTTTTCTTGTTTCTTGAGATGAGCCTAAATGCTATTAATTTCCCACTTAGGACTGCTTTCACTCTGTGTGGGAGACAGATGACCCTCCAGCTCTTGTCCTGATGCCAGACTATTCAGTTCCTTTCCATAATGTTCTTGATGCCCCAGTGCCAAAACTCAAAGTCCAAGTAAGTTCATTTGCAGGCCCTTTCAGAGGATCTACTTGGGACTCTAGCAACCCCATGGTCTCATTCAACCACAATCTGAGTGGTTTTTACAGCCAGAAGTTACAAGGATCTCTTCCTGGCACTAGAACCCTGTGCAGGAGTCCTTGTTTGGGGTGGAACCCCTTGCTCCTCAGTTGAGATATTCTTCCCCATTAAAAAAAAAAGATTTTATTTAGTTTTAGAGAAAGGGGAAGGGAGGGAGAAAGAGAGGGAGAGAAACATCAATGTGTGGTTGCCTGTTGTGAACCTTCTGCTGGGGACCTGGCCTGCAACCCAGGCATGTGCCCTGACTGGGAATCGAACCAGCGACCTTTTGCTTCACAGTCAGGCACTCAGTCCACTCAGCCACACCAGCCAGGGCTCCTTCCCCATTTTTATCCAATGCATGTGGGTATGGGGCAGCCCATTCTGAGTCTCTGTCTCTACCAGTCTCAGTGTAGCTCCTTTATATCTTTAGTTGTAGGACTTCTGTTCAACCAAATATCAGGTGGTTCTGAATGACAGTTGTTCTGTAGTTTGTTGTAATTTTGATGTGTTTGTGGGAAAATATGAGTCACATTTACCTACACCACCATCTTGACTGGCACCTAACCCTGCAGTCTTGAAAAACTACCCATTAAAGCAAAGTTCTAACAAAGGGAAGTTGAACTAGTCTAAAATTTCCCATTTCAAACATGTTGGCCCTAATCCATCACACACAGAATACACCTGTGCAAAGACAGAGAGGGTGGGAGCAAAGACAGATCTCACCAAGAAAGAGTTGTTCTGCTTCAGTGAGCAGGGAGAGCCCCGCAGCTTCCTCAGGACCCTACTGTCTATGGTGCCCGAGGCAGAGTGGACAACATGAGACTTGCAATGCAGGTCCTCCCACGTGCCAACAGTTGGGTTCTGATAAGTGGGGTGAAAATAAATGCTGATCTGAGCTTTACAAAATGCAGTGGAAATCTCCAGATGAGGAAGGTGGTGGGAAGGATGTTCCAAGAAAGTAAGAATCACCTAAAAGGACATAGAACTGAATGAAAAAAGAACTGGCTTGTCCCACGAATTACGAGAACTTCACTCCATGAAAGTGTCATGTTTTTAGAGATAAAGAGAGAAAATAAGCCTGTAAGCACTCTGGGGCCAGATGGCGAACAGCGTTTTTTGTTTGTTTGTCTGTCTGTCTGTCTGTTTGTTTGTTTGTTTGTTTTTCTGTGTGTGTGTTGTTGTTGGTTTTTGGTTTTGTTTTGTTATTGTTTGCCAATGTAGTAAATAATGTAAATGCAGCATTTTTTTTAGTAGGTTAAGTGATAGTCCCAGCACAGAAGCGATATCATGAACCAAAACCCAGCAATTTTCTTCCCAAAATGATTATCTGGGAGTAAATGAGAACAGTGATAACTTTTGCTCATACATCCCCTAATGGAGTTTGGAAAAGTAGATGTTTGTACATTTTTAAGTTGACATCAGCCAGTTTTTTTTATTGGTTTAGATAGTTCAAAGGAATCTGTTACTGTGTATTATTTACCATGTTTTTGCCTTACATATTCATCAAATTTTGGAGTTCTAGGTTTGCTTTATTCAATTTTGAAAAAACTTCAGCCATGTAACTCCATGAGCTAGTCCTCATTTTTAAACCAACCAGCCTAGACTAGTTAGATTTTCATTTGAAAACACTGCTTTATTTCTTTTTAATTAAATTTGTTAAAAATGTATCCCTGTGACACCTTGTCACGCCTGGATTCTAACTGAAAAAGATATCGGCAGAGAGGTGGGAAACAGGAGAGGGAAGCCGAGGTGAGGGAGAAGGCACGTTTGTCACCTCGAGAAATACAGGCAACGCTGCCTTCAGTGTTTCCTACATAAGCTCTCTTGGGACTCTCTGCCATGAATGATACTTTTTCAATTATTCCTCTGTTTTGTTTCCTTTTGTTTGCACCTAGAGCAATGCTTCTTGGTAAAATTCAGGGTCAGTGAAAGGAACACGTGTTCTGCTGGAAGCAGAAGAAGGTAGATCTGCTGATGAGGGAGGAGGGGGTGGAGAACTGTGGTCCGCTTCTGGGCTCAGGGGCATTTCAGGAGGAAAGACTGTGAAAGAGGAAGCACACCTCCCACAGCGCCTCTCAAATGCAATCTCTTGGTTTCCGTGTGACACCTCTCGTGCAGCCTTTGGGAATTTCAGAAATTATTTAACTTTGGGGTGAAGGATGAGACAGACAGGAACTATCTGTTTCGTGACCCTAGAAATTGTGAACACGTTGTCCAAAAGTTCGATGGATACTCAGTGAACAAACCTCCCCCGTGCGACCCGAGTACCGAAAATGTTCCCAGAGTGGGAGGAGGAGGAATAGGAAGCTGTGGAGGCTGTGACACACAAGTCCTTCCACAGACAGACTCAGAATTATCACTGTCCTCCAACAAGAGGGCCTTAACTTAAAGCAGCGCACAGAGAACATCAGGAGGGCTTGCTGTTCCTCCTGAATGGGTAGCTCACTGCACGCTGGGGTCACTGCTCCGGGAGGGTGGTCATAAGGGCTTCCCCGCTGGTCGCTGGTTGGAGCTTGGGGAGAACAGGGGGGCTTCTGTCACCATAAAAAGGAGTGAGAAAGGGTACCTAGAGGAGGCGATGGAGCTGTACCTAACCTTATCGTGGTGATCAATTTGCAGTAGTTACGTGTACCAAATCTTCACATTACACCTTAAACACACATGTTATGTATCAGTTATAACATGACAAACAAGGGGAGTAAAAACAATGAGACCCTGACCAGCCCATGTGAAGGAATTTCCATGAGGTCAGCAATAAAGCGAAGTGCATGGAAACTATACAACATTGCCCGTCTTGTTAACACACAGGCTGAAAGCACGTAAAGTATGCAGCAGCTGAGACTTGAACAACATGGTGGTTAGGAGTGTGGACCCCTGTAGCCATCAAAAATTCATGTATAACTTTTGACTCCCCAAACTTAAGTACTCCTTCAGTATCTGTGGGGAATAGGTTTTAGGATCCTCTGTGAACCCCAAAACCCACGCCGCTCAAGTCCCCTGTATACAATGGCATTAATCAGTGCACACAGTCAGCCCTCCCCATCTGTGGATTCGCTATTGCTGGTCAAACACTGTACAGTATTTACTGAAGAAAACTCTGCGTATAAGAGGGCCATCACAGTTCAAACCCAGGTCATTCAAGGGTCAACTGCATCATTTATAGAACAGATATAACATAATTTACACCACTTTTTGATAAATCTTGGAACTGAGTGAAAATGATCGTTTTCTTTAAGAAAGCATTTGTCTTATTCTTAATTTGCAAAGAATTAACAATAAGGTCCAAACTTACTGATCAGTAGGTTTACCTGTGCAGTCTTCCAGCACAAACAACCGCCCCTTTGTGAGACCTGCAACACGCACCCACAGCAACTTCTGGCCCCTGATATGTAACATCATTATATAATTTACTTTTTTATTTTAAAAGTCTGCTTAGTTTCTTTTTTATTAAATACATGTGTAAAATATGCATCCCTGTGACATCCTTCTCAAATCTGGATTCTAATCCTGAGAAAGATATTGCAAAGAAATAAAAAGTAGATGACAGGTGAAGCTCTTCTATTTATGTAGTATACATAGATTCTATAATTTATGTAGTACACACAGGTTCTATAATTTACATTTATAACATATATCATTTATAATGTAAATAAGTATATATTTCCCATATGCATGTATCTAGAATCCTACCAGCACAAAGAACTCCACTGCAGAACTACACACACACACACACACACACACGCAGGTCATCATAGTAACAGAGGACACACTCTGGGGGGAGGGAGGGTGAGCAGAAATGGAGGCAGACAAGTCTGGAGATTCGCCCACAACTTTGCTCAGAACTCTTCCTGCTCCCAGTTTAGCCTGGACAGCACCTCTCATCGGCTTCCTGCCTCTCATATCTCATCAGAGCCACACCAGGCATATCGTAAAAACAAAACTTCACATTTAAAGGCCTTTTCACCTAGCTGAACAATTTATTTTTATTTTTAATTCAGTGCCCTGATTCTAAGCAGCAAAAGTGTCCTGTGTCACTGCATCCTAAAGCTGGTAAGATAATCACTAGCTGTGTTTTTCTTCCCTACACAGCCTGCAAGCTCAGGTCTCTGTCAGGTTTATTGTATAATTATAGCAACTACCTGAAAGCACCGATGAAGGAGTTATTCTAGATATAGATATATATAAACAAATAAATCATAATTCATGGTCACATTCAATAAATGGTATTGGAAAAATTCCACAGATACATGCCAAAAAAAAAATAGACCACCTTCTTACACCATATACAAGAACTAGCTCAAAACGGATTAAAGACTTAAATGTAAGACCCAAGCTATAATTCAGGGTCATATTCTCCAATGATCTGAAAATCTTTTAAAAGTATAATGTCTTAATAACAAATTAAAACTGGTTGTGATAAGCTATCTTTCCTTCTATGTTTCTCATAAAGAGTACTATTAAATTATTCTAGTTCCTTCTTTATCAGTCTTTCTATTCTCCTTTTCTTACTTTTCAAATGTGGTTACCTTTCCTATACTTATATTTCTTCACTCCCAACTTTATATTATAAGCTTTTATTTCTCCAATTTGATTTTCCCATATCAGTTCCTATTTGGTAATCTGAAAATGCAGGCCTTATACATCAAATTATATTTTTGAAACATTTTTTTGTACTGAAACAATCCTTCATTCTTCTTTCATTAGGAGCTAACTACCTTGTCATCTTTACAATGCCTCGCAGACATGAAAGCATAACCATGGATTCATGCCCAAGCGACAGGTATGAAGTAGCCTGAAAATATTAATCTGTGTACAAATACCTAAAGATCTGACTAATTATGTGGATTTATTGAGACAGATTGAAACTTCCATTACTTTTAATTGATTAGAAGAGATGCCAAGGAGACCAAATCATAGTTGCTACTGGTTTATGATCTAATCATCTTCTTTTTATTTCTGAACAAAGAGCTTAGCCATAAGTCCAGTGAAAGTCTCATTATACCAATCCAGAATCATACCACAGGTGTGCTATGGGCACTGCCATTTGAGGGGGCAGGCTGAGGGCACCGAGGGTGACAGGCATCCATCACTGCCTCATGCTGATTGTGTGTCCAGATGGAGAGGGATCAGACACAGCTCAGTGCTGTGACCATGAACCATTCTGTCCAGTGTCAGCAAGAGGGCCAGTATCTGTAAGAGGATAGCGATGACCAGGCTGACCACCACCACGTTCAGGAAACTGTTCTTTGCCCAGAGTGCCTCCCAGTGAGGGTTCCATCATTCTGAAGCATTTTCTTGTTGCCTTTTTTCTTCCTTCCCAATCATTCTAACAATTCTATGTTTATACTCATTCAATTATTTCCTTAATGTCTGTTTTCCTATGCTATTCTGGTAACATCATATGGACCCACATATATTTTTACAGTTTTAATGAGGCATAATTTACGTACAACAAAGTTTGCCCATTTTAATACACAGTTTGATGAGTTTTTATAAATACAGGCAGGTGGACAACTACCATACCAATCAAGACACAGGAAAATCCACCCCAAACACTTGTGTGGGCCAAATAATTCTATTTACACTTTATCATCACTTATTGTATTGCATGGCATACAGTGAGAGTTCCTTTAATATCTTCTGATGGGTCATGGAAGGAAGGGAAACAGGAAGGAATAAAATATAAACTAGCATTTGCTCAGTTTTAAAAAGACAAAAGGCCCTTTTTTCAGGCCCTCTTTGCCAGAACTGGCAGGACCACATAAAGCATAATTGACTCTTGTTTTATGGGCCTCTATCCTCAGGACTAGAAAATTACTGGAAGCACCCTGAAGGCACAAAGGTTTCAAGAACTTACAAAACAGGACACACCAGACTGCAAAGCCTAGACCCTGCACCCAAAGATAACATTGAAACAGGCTGCAGCCTATGCAAGACCAATGGAACCCCCTGTTCTACAACCACCCATTACCCAACTACAACCCTCTCACCCTTTATAACCCAATAAAAGCCTAAAGTCCTAACCCCTCAGGGCTGGTGCATTTCTCCATTTCTCCACACCTAGCCCCTTTCCTCCTTTGGAAAGTGAAGAAACATTGCTCTCTGTATTCCCTTCTCACCGTGAATTCTTTCATGACCACCCTAACAAGTATTGTATCAGGAACAATATTTGTATGCATTATTTCAATTTTTCTCATAAAAATCTACTTGTCATTTTTTTTTGTTATTTCTACTTGACAGATGATGAGACTGAGCCTCAGGAAACTTATATAACTCACTCAAGGTACAATAGGTAATAAGTGGGTGATGGGGTTTGAATACAGTTCATTTGACTACAACAGTCATTTTTAACCACCTTCTACTGGCCTCATGTTAAAGAAATACTGTCTAGAGACCTTGTGGTTATCTGCATAAATCTTTCTCTCCTGTGATCTTAACCACAGATAAAACAAGAAATTGCAGAGATGCAGGCAATCCACTACACGGCCGCCCCCTCCACAAGAGGGTCTTCTAGTGTGTTGTAAGCAAAACAAGACCTCCCTTCTCCCCTGACTGTAGCCATAGCCATTGTTCAGTATCATTCATTTGATCAATAAATGTATTCATCTGTTCACTGTTAGTTCACTTATTTATCTGTTATGTTGATATCAGCACAGACTGCTTCAGGTCACATCCTCTCAGAGGCTGGTGTTACTAATGTCAACAGCTTTATTAAAGCCTGTAATAATTTTAGAAAGAAAAATCAGAAAACCTTTTTAAAAGGTTTGTCCAATTAGGTTTGGCTTCCTAAAGCATAAAACCCAAATCAGTGCTGTAAAGAAAAGACAAGCTTATCACTCTCACATCAAAGAAGCTGGAGGTCAGTAGCTCAGGTCACTTGCATGACCATAAGGTACTCCGAATGCTCACCAGCTGTATTGTGCAGCTTTCATCTTCAAGGTTGCTTCAAGGTCAAATATGCCTGCCAGGGATCTAGCCATCAACTCTACATTGCACATATGAAAATGGAGAAAGGAGGATTGACAAATATTTCTGTAAGGTTTCTCAGCACCTCATTCATCATTCTCTTCCTTTATGTATCAGAGAAACCAAAAACTTAACTCACAGGGTGCCTTGCTGTCTAGATTCACAGCTAGCAATATCTCAGCACAAAACTGTCTACTCCATATGTATTTTTTAATTTCAAGATCTACAAGCTGCTGTGTCTCTGGAAAGTATTCCAGCTGTGTGTCAGGACAGTTCCTAGTTGTCTCACGTCCCACCTCTGGCTCTCCATGAGGAAGACCACAGCAGAGCAATGCTGAGAATCAGAATTTTCCGACTTCATCACCCAAGCACAATCTCCACTCTACGTTTGGGAAGGACCTCTCTCTTCCCTCTAGTCCTGGACAATAGTCTTCCTAAAACTCCAGAACATAAAAATGAATCTCCTCCTGCTATAACATCACCTGACACCCACTCAGACACCTAGAACTAGAAGCCACAAATGGTCAAGTCAAAACCTGGAGAGGAACAGGAACTATACAAAAGGTGTCACTGTCCATGGTGGTTCCTAGTAATAGCATGGGTTCATGGGAACTCAGAGCTCATGGAGTAAGACTTACACCACTTCATGCTGGCTGCTCACTGAAAGACTCTTCTCTCCATATGACAAACAGAACAGGCAACTGAGACCATGTGTAGTCATCAGCAAACATTTCAAAGTTACTATTCGGTGCTAGTTACTGTTCTGAGTGCTTTACAAAACCACCTCATTTTGCACTTGCAGCAGCCTGTGAAGGGTAGTACTAGTACTTCTCCAGTCTGTGCTGGAGACCACTTGTCTCCACTGCTCTATGCTGAAGACCAAGGAGCCAATGAGGCACAGAGAGGTCAGGTAACCTGCTTAAAGCCACACAGAAGTGAGTGGTGAGCTCAGGGCTGAAGCCTGAATAGTGCTCACACCTGACTGAATGACATATTATATAAGTTACTCTTCTACTCTGACTTTAGGGCAACCCCACCTGCCTCAAAGTTAAAAACATGGAGTCTTCATCCCCAGTTACTGGTCCATTTCCTCTGGTTTCTGTCATTTGTCACTAATTGCAAGTATTCCAGGCTCACACAAAACCTCAATTACCAGCTGACCCTCAGATATTAATGACACAGAACATCAGGGAAACTTCCCAACCAGAGCAGAGCAAGGTTTTCCTTTCAGTATCTCAAGAGAAAGAGTAGAGCCCTCATAAAACTGAATGGAGAGAAAGAGATCAGGTTTAACCTGACAAAGCTAAAAAGGAATACAACATGAGGATGGCTCGTCACCTAAGAAACTTAACCTCAGCAGTAACCTCCACAACAACAAGCAAATGAGCTCACCCCACTGTGTCAGAGTCGCTGTGGGTGCTCCAGGGACGAAGACTAAGGTGGATCTGCGGAGCTCGCTAGTTGCCCAGACAGAACCCAGAGAGCCCTGTGCTTCCCGAGCTGTGATGGAAGACAGTCTTCTGGACTGAGAATGCTCTCACTACACCTCCTCAGAAGGGGAGGCTCAGATAAGGGCAGGGTCCCAGCAGCTTCATCAGAGCAACCAGGTGATATCTTCCTGGAATACAAAGGGTGTTTTCAATGACTCCATCCCTAAATGTCTCTCCTCAACTACAACCATCACAGTCTGACTCCATTCCTTAACCAAGCCCTCTGGAAGTCGGGGAACCATGGAGGTAAGTGCTTAGTCCTCCACTCCAGAGAAGCAAAAGTCTGCACAATGCAGTAGAGGTGGGCCAGGCTGGAGCAGTAGGGGAGCTGGCCTATGCTGGAGACCAAGAGACATGGAACAGAGGACAGGTGGGTCAGGGACCAGTGGCTGTGCATGAAGCATCAGCAAGTTTGAAACTGTGTACCTCAGGCTAGAAGGGGGCAGGAGCAGAACATGCTGTCCCTGCCTCTCGGTGGACCAACTGTGTAACAGTCATCAGGACAGTGGGTGTTGCCCACAGTGTATGAGGACATCATGCCTCCTGCTCCTCAATGTTTTTGACAATGCTGAGTCACTGTCACAAAAGCAATATTAAGCCCAGCAAGGCTGTGAAAAGAGAGGAACAGAGTAATGCAAATAGTACCAATCTCCAGAGAAAGCAAGCTTTGAGATGCATTTTAGCAGCGAACTGGAATATTTAGAAAACAAAGGCAATGAGTCTCAGTAGGGAGCCAGTCTGTGCAGGAGAGGACAGTCCCTGTCTCAGTGACAGGCAATGCTTACAGGGGCTGGCGACTTCCCTGTGTGCTGTGTGTCTTCTCTTTGGGGTCCTGGAGGCCGAGCTGCTGCGTGGCTCCTCCCCCTCCTCGCCACTCCCTCCCACCACCACCGGAGAGAACCACAGACGGGGCCCAGGACCCTGTGTCCCGTACAGAAGGAGCTGTTTGTTAACAAACTCAGTAATCATTCCACAAATTGCATTACTCACACATTCTAAGTGCTGTGAACAACTTACACACTTGTTTTTAAAGAAATTTCAATCTCCACAAAAAGTAAAATTTAATATATTGGAAACTAGTAGCAAACGATACAGCACATCATTAAGTTTTCTATTAGGCAAGGTCTTAATGACTTTTCAGCTCCACATGGAATTCAACAGAGTCGTGCATGTACATGGGACTGTGGATCCTTCAGGGGCCATGGGGTCCTGAGTTCGGGGTTACAACATACGGGCCTGTATGAAGGTAACATCTGCCCTGTACGAACCAGCAATGGGAGCTTGAATGGCTCAGCTCATGGAGTCTTGCTGCAGTGCTGACCTGGAGGAGGAGGATGTGCCCTACCCTTCTGAAGTCTCAGTCTGCCCCACTGTTGACACAGGGCAAGCGATGGTGGGTGCCTGGTGCCTGGTGTGCAGACTGAGGGCAATGGTGCTCCGATGCTGGTTGGTACCCTTCTGTCACTATTTGTTAAGGAAATACTGTTTCATCTCTAAAATTAAAGCATTTTGAAAAGTTATGCCTGAGTGCCCCATGAAGTTATGGTTATCTGTGCTCCTTCAATCCTTCTGTACCGGGAGCCTCCAGAAGATGGTCCATGGTAGGGAATCAGTGAGGACACTTTATGAGAAAGCTGCTCCTCAAGGCTGGGTACATCTGGGCATGATGCCCAAGGTGCACTCACTCCGCACCACAGCCTGGCTGCTTAGGACACTCCCTGCGAGCCCCTTCCTCCCGCCCTTCGTCTGCCTTTCCGTAAAAGGTGCTCCAGCCCACTTCAATGTTTTCTCATTACCCAGGGTGTGACACCCATGACATGGCAGTGAGTCTGGAATGGCTGCAACACCAGTGGCTGGCAGGAGTTAAAGTGCCTCCAGCAGGCAGAGGTCTGGGCTGGTGTCCTGAGTCTCCTCAGCCATGAAAGGGTGGGGGTGGTGCAGTTGGCTGCTTTCGGGGATGTGACGCACAGGGAACCCACTGATGCAGCTGCTCCTGCTGCCGCCACCATCGTCTCCATGTCTGGTGCCAGTTACATCCAAAAGCAGCTGGTTTTTAACTTAATATTATGTGGCCAAAAATTCATTGCTGGGCTGAAATCAAAGACCATGTACTTGGAAGGTTTTAAATACCCAAAGCAAAGGCCACTTCAACTATTTCATTCATGAACCAGTCTGTTCAAAGGGTCAAGTGAGAAGTACAAGTCAGTAGATGCAACTGATTGTGTCCTCCGGCATTTTCAAAGGCTTCTGACTGCTGTGTCAGCTTCATGAGACAGGGAAACCGCTGCAGGGATGCTTCCCCTGCATCCTTTCCAGTGCCCGACAAGGGTGAAGTTACTTACCCTCAAAGAAGGCAACTGGGGAAAAGACTCACTTTTTTTGCATCAATAATCCAGCATGTTTGGTTTCAGTCTGCACGAGTTGCTAGCTCTTCTCTGAGACGGCGTGGGGTGCAGCACCCAGTCATGTCAGGGCCCCGTGTCCACTCCTCAGAACTTTTCACCTGGCTGGTGAACTATGGAGAAAGTGCACCTGACTTTGGGCCTCAGAGAGAAGCTGGGGAGGTCCTAGAGGATGTGGGCCACATCTGGGCAAGGTCTGGGTGGCTCCAGCACTGGCACTGAGCAGGCTCTGGCCTCTTGGACTGTGGGTAAGGAGCTGAAGCACCTGCGGATCCTGTGGCCAGGCAGAAGGGGGTCTGTCAGGTAGGGCCTTGGTGTCCTGGAACACACCCTTCATGGGGGGCCAGCAACTGGAAGCCCCAGGGGCTAGGAAGTCATGAAGGGACTGGCCAGCCATTGGGGCCCAAAACTTGCCCTTTGATCTCTCTTCCCACACTCTGGACGTGGCACATGTGCCTTTCTCTGCTGACATTTCCATAGACATCAGAACTCCTGGCTACAGTTAGTCCAGTGCGTGCTGGAGCCCCAGAGGAGTAGGGAGCAAAGGAGAAGCTCTCTCATTTCTGCTCTATTCTCAGTTTGTTTGGCGCACATCTGGCTCTAGATGGGCAATTTGATTTCTAAGTTTAGTCCACGATTTTGCCGCTGGCGCTGTCACCATCCCTTGCCCAGTGGCCGTCATCCAGCAGTTTTCCCCATCCATTGCGATGATGCCCCACCTGGCCGGGACCACCCCGCTGCTCCTGCACCCGCTATGGGCCCTGATCACAGAGATTGTGCACCTGTAGCTTCTGGCTTTTACATCACAGCAAGAAGGCAGTGTCCTCTGCTGAAGACGATGTGCTTCCCTGTGGGGATTCTCCCCTTGGTGAACTGGAAGGACCCTCCAAAGAAGCTTGTGCTGTCTGCTCGAAATTCTAGAGTGTTTGGACCCTCAAGAACTGTCTGTATCCCCCCTCCAAAGCAAAGATTTTCTCTCCTGCCTTCACCACCTGAGCAGGGATTCAAGGTTGTGAAGCTGGGCCCATCTGGTAACATCCCACATCCTGGCCCAAAGGAAATGGAGGTGAAAGTCCAGGAAGAATCCACAAAAGGGATGGCAAAGAACAAAAACAATCAGGTGTGGAACAGCGAACAGAACAACCAGGACAGCCCTGATAAAAGGGGAGATCTACCACTTATACCTAAGTCCTTGAAGACCAAGGGCATCCTCACTTCCCACAAGTGCAATCCTGGGACTCTGGACCTTGGTCCCAAGCACCCATAAAACAGCTTGAGCGGGAAAGCCCAGGTGTCTCCCATGGGTTCCTCCGAAGGCTGGGTGGTCACAAGCCCTTACAGCCCTGCGGGGGATGTCCTGCCTCCTCTGATGCCTAATTCAGAAGGATGAATGCCCTCTCTGACCCTACCCCAGAAGTCAGAGAAAAGGGGGCTTTAGGGACAGGTCAGGGGATCGTCCCATGCGGGACAAGCTGCCAGCTGCCCATTGCCTTAGAGTTTAGGACATGCGTGCCTGTGAAGAAAGAAGTCAAGGGAGAAGAAGGGAAAGCGAATGTTGCTGGCTGCTCCCCAGAGGGAGAGCACAGGTGGGCTGGTTCCTTTGTCTTGAGGCTTTTACCTCTCCCTTGCAGGTTTAAATATTAGGAGAGGTCTCAGGGGAGATTTTCAGCAAAATATGCATCGGTTCTCTAGGTACGCCCTTTCCAGGTCATGGTCTCCAATCAGTCAGTGGCAGGGCAGGGGGTCTTCAGTCATTGCAGCTAGTCCTGGTTCAGTGTGACCTACTTATGTTGGCCACCGGATCTTGCTGCTTTTCTGGGTCTGGAGCTGAAACACAACTTAGTCCTGGATGTTGTCTCCGGAGAGGAAAGACCAGGGGAGGAGAGGTTACCATGGGGATGGGGTCCTTTTTATCTCAGTTTTGCCCCTGACAGGCAGTCTGGGCTTTCCACCCTGCTAACCACCTGAACCAACTTAGCTGTAAACTGCTCAGCCATTGTGTTCAGCTATCTGTCTCAGTTTCCCTATTCTACTTGCCAAGAAATTTTCCTAGCTTCTTACTATCCGGCCTCATTCCCCCCTCAGAGACTCCCATCCCTAAAATCTTCTAAGGGTGATGAGGGAGGAGGGTTTCCTTCTCTTCAGTAACTGCTTCCTGCTGACAAGGGTTGAGGTCCCTGCCTGTCTAATCTGAGAGAGACCAGGGAATGGGACCTGAGACTGGAACAGAGAGTGGAACCCCATTAACTAATTCTTCCAAAGCAGGGATAACCTGGAATCTTAAAACATCTTCCTCTTGATATGGAATTGTATCCAACCCAACCATCTAGTGCTGACAGCAAGTCAATCCACTTAAACTGTTGACTCTCATCTTAGGCGGGGGTGATGCAGATGGGCTTCTAAAGTCAGGCCTATACTATGTTAACCAGCAATCAGGTAAATAAGGTCATAGTACACACTCTATGAAAACGGAAAGAACACGAAGGTTAAAGATCACGACAAGTCATAAACCAGTTTCTGAGTCCGTAAGACTGTCAGTTGAGAAGACTTCCAAATTTCGCTGGTATGAAATTAAGCAGTAACAATATGACAGATCCTCTGTCCACAGTTTAAAAATCTCTGGTGATGCCATCAGGTCCGCAGGTCACTTCTGTATGACTGACACCGCATCAGCCGTACTCTTGCTTGGTCATGTTTCATGGTTGCTTTTCCAGGTAAGGGATGAAGCTTATTTTCCTGAAAGATGGCAAGGAAAGAACCTCAAGACATTTTGGGGACCTCGAGAACTTGACAAATCTACCCAAACCTATAGTAAGGGCAGAATTGCAGAGTAGTTTAGAGCTGTGTTTCTCAAACTTAAGGTACCAACAACCTGGGGATCTTTCTAAAAATGTAGATCTTCAGTAGGTCTGAGGTGGGATCTGAGATTCTGCACCTCTAGTTAATTCCCAGGTACTAGTGACACAGCTGGCCTGGGAACCACATTTTGAGTTAGTGAGGACTTAGAGTTCGAGCTCTAGAGTCACACTACTTTGCCTGAATCCCAGCTCCATGACTTACTAGTTGTGTACCACTTTCTTCGTGTGCCTCTGTGGCATCTATAAAACAGTGAGGTCATTAAAGTGTTGCTGTGAGTATTATGTGATATAATCCATAGATAGTACTTAGAAAAGTTACTGGCATGTAGAAAGTACTCAATACATATTATCTCTTAATATTACAGTAAACTACTGAAAATATATATTGTACCCCATTAGAAAGACATTTATAGAATTGATTGATGCAGCAGAAACACCAAATAAAATTTCATGATTTGTTTCCAGGCAGTCACCAGAACATCATTGTTCATTGAAGGACACTGAATACATAAGTTAGACCCTCTACCAGCTTTATTAAATACCTAAATCTCAAACTACTCTAAATGAATTTGCATGAAGTTGGCTTGGCCTATAATATTTAAAGAGAATAGTCTGTTTCTCTGCAAAAAAAAAATGTGTATTGCAGGTATCTAGTAAATTACAATTTGTTTATTTGAATAGCTTCCTGTGCATTTAGAAAGTTTCCTCTGTATTTTTGTTTAAAAACGTCATTCTTATCAAATAAAATAATAACTAGTATTGTATGAATAATAATAATGACCTTAAAAATTCATCCAAATAAGGGCACTGGTAGAGTTTAAATGTATTTGGAGAATTTGGCCAAAACCTTCACACACAACTCTACATTTTTAAACCACTGCACAAGGCAGTGTAATTACCTCTTACTGCTGAGGACTGGGATTTATAAACATGTCAGGATTGTGATGATTTAATAATGATGTGAGATTGGAGGTTCCACCGGGTAGGAAAAGTAAAGACCAGAAATGAAGATAAAGCTTCATAGCATCATCCCAAATGAAAACTATAAGAAATTTCTCAAATTCAACACTGCTTGAAAAATAAAGATAAGAGATGACACATACTAGACAAGAAAGATTGTTTGCCCAGTCACTGATAAAAGAAGAGGAAGGGGAACAACAACAAAGACAGCCCAGAGCAAGCAGAAGGAAGGAAATAACCAAGATCAGAGCAGAATTAAATGACATAGAGACTAAAAGCACAATTCTAAAGATCAATGAATCCAAGAGTTGGTTCTTTGAAAAGATAAACAAAATTGACAAGCCTTTAAGCAGACTCATCAAGAAAAAAAGAGAGAAGACCCAAATAAACACAATCAGAAATGAAAGAGGAGAGATTACAACAGATACCACAGAAATACAAAGGATTGTAACAAATTACTACAAAGAGCTGTATGCCAAGAAATTTGAAAACCTAGATGAAATGGACAAATTTCTAGAAAAATATAACCTTCCAAAACTCAATAAAATGGAAGCAGAAAGCCTCAACAAACCAATAACAGCAAAAGAAATCGAAGCAGTAATCCAAAAACTCCCAACACACAAAAGCCCTGGACCAGATGGTTTCACAGGAGAATTCTACAAAGCATTTAAGGAAGAACTAACACCTATCCTTCACAGACTATTTCAAAAAATCCAAAAAGATGGAAGACTACCAAACTCTTTTTATGAGGCCAACATCATCTTAATCCCAAAACCAGATAAAGACACAACAAAGAAAGAAAACTACAGGCCAATATCGCTGATGAACATTGACGCTAAAATCCTCAACAAGATACTGGCAAACCGCATCCAACAGTACATTAAGAAGATCATACACCATGACCAAGTTGGATTCATCCCAGGTATGCAAGGATGGTACAATATACGCAAATCAGTAAATGTAATACATCACATAAACAAAAGCAAAGACAAAAACCACATGATCATATCAATAGATGCAGAAAAAGCATTTGATAAGGTACAGCACCCATTTATGATAAAAACACTCAGTAAAGTGGGAATAGAGGGAGCATTCCTCAACATAATAAAGGCCATATATGAGAAACCTACAGCCAACATCATACTCAATGGGCAAAAATTAAAATCTTTTCCACTAAGAACAGGAACAAGACAAGGATGTCCACTTTCACCACTTCTATTCAATATAGTACTGGAGGTTCTAGCCACAGCAATCAGACAAGAAAAAGAAATAAAAGGAATCCAAATCGGAAAGGAGGAAACAAAAGTGTCACTGTTTGCAGATGACATGATAGTGTACATAGAAAATCCTACAGACTCCACCAAAAACCTGCTTGACCTAATAAATGAATTTGGTAAAACAGCGGGATACAAAGTCAATATCCAGAAATCAAAGGCATTTCTGTACACCAACAATGAAACAGCAGAAGCAGAAATCAAGAAAAAAATCCCATTTGAAATAGCAAAAAGGAAAATAAAATACCTAGGAATAAACCTAACCAAAGAGGTAAAAGACCTGTATTCAGAAAACTACATAACACTGAGGAGAGAAATCAAGGAGGACACAAACAAATGGAAACATATACCGTGTTCATGGATTGGAAGAATTAATATCATTAAAATGTCCATACTACCAAAAGCAATCTACACATTCAATGCAATACCGATTAAAGTACCAATGGCATATTTCACAGACATAGAACAAACACTTCAACAATTTATATGGAACCATAAACGACCCCGAATAGCTGCTGCAATTTTGAGAAAGAAGAGTAAAGTAGGAGGAATCACAATACCTGACATTAAACTATACTACAAGGCCACTGTAATCAAAACAGCCTGGTACTGGCATAAAAACAGGCACATGGACCAATGGAACAGAACAGAGAGCCCAGAAATAAACCCAAGCCTCTACGGTCAATTAATATTCGACAAAGGAAGCAGCAACATAAAATGGAATAAAAATAGCCTCTTCAACTAATGGTGTTGGGAGAACTGGACAGCTACGTGCAAAAAAATGAAACTCGAGCACCAACTTACACCTTATACAAAAATAGATTCAAGGTGGATAAAAGACTTAAATATAAAGCGTGACACCATTAAAGTCCTAGAAGAGAACGTAGGTAGGAAAATCTCAGATATTTCACGCAGAAACTTTTTTGCTGACTTGTCTCCTAGAGCAAGGGACATAAAGGAAAGAATAAACAATTGGGACCTCATCAAAATTAAAAGCTTTTGCACAGCTAAGGAAAACAGTATCAAAATAAAAAGAGAACCAACTGTATGGGAAAACATATTTGCTAATGATACCTCAGACAAGGGTTTAATCTCCAAAATATATAAAGAACTTACGCGACTCCACTCTAAGAAGACAAGTAACCCAATTAAAAAATGGGCAAAGGACTTGAACAGACACTTCTCCAAGGAGGACATACAGAAAATCCAAAGACACATGAAGCGATGCTCAATATCGCTAGCCATCAGAGAGATGCAGATTAAAACCACAATGAGATACCACTTCACACCAGTCAGAATGGCCATCATAAACAAAGCAACAAACAACAAGTGTTGGAGAGGTTGTGGAGAAACGGGGTCCCTAGTGCACTGTTGGTGGGACTGCAGACTGGTACAACCATTATGGAAAGCAGTTTGGAACTTCCTCAGAAAACTAAAAATGGATCTGCCTTTTGACCCAGCAATTCCATTGCTGGGACTCTATCCTAAGAACACTAAAATACCAATACAAAAGAACCTTTGCACCCCGATGTTCATAGCAGCACAATTTACAATAGCTAGGTGCTGGAAGCAACCTAGATGCCCATCAGTAAATGAATGGATCAAAAAACTATGGTACATTTACACAATGGAATTCTATGCAGCAGAAAGAAAGAAGGAGCTCATACCCTTTGCAACAGCATGGATGGAGCTGGAAAGCATTATGCTAAGTGAAACAAGCCAGGCAGTGAAAGACAAATACCACATGATATCACCTTTAACAGGAATCTAAACAACAAAACAAAACAAAACAAAAAACTAGCAAAATATAACCAAAGACACTGAAATAGGGGATAGTCTGACAGTGGCCAGAGGGGAGAGAAGAGGGAATTTCAGGGGGGAAGGGGTAGGGATTACAGGAACAAATTTGGAGGACACATGGACAAAAACTAAGGGTGGGGGGTAATGGGGGGAAGGGGGGAGGGTTGGGTGGAGGGGCTAGAATGGGAGTAGGGGGGAGAAAACTGTACTTGAACAATGATTGAAATTAAAAAAAAGAAAGGCAAAAAAAAAAAAAGAACAATATGACATTAATCAGAGGGGAGGAGTTAGGGGATAATGGGGGGGATGGAGGATTTTCAGGGACAACCATAAAGAACACATGAACAGAACCAAATGGGGGTGGAATCAAGCAAGGGAGGTGAGGATGGCTGGGGTGGGGGCAGGCAGTGGTGGGGAGTAAATGCAGACAAGTGTATTTGAACAACAATAAAATAATTTTAAAAAACAAAAAAAGAAAAAAAGAAGAGGAAGGGGATACCTGGTGGTCCCATCAGGGAGCAGATGAGAGCTACGAAGGGTTTGAGGTTGGTCAGCACCTTTATGAGTCAACAAGAAAAGATCAATAAACAATTCGCTCCTCTCCTCATCTTTTATTTCTCTAACACAGGTGTTGAAAAAGACAACTGTGGGACAGACTTTAATACATTTATTTTCTAAGTTAAACCTAGATTCAGTATAGGCAACACAGACCTGCCCTGTGAGATCACGACAGGTAATCAGGAAAGGGAGGCATCTGGGTGAGTAGATTCTCCCTTCTTCCTTCTCCCTCCTCCTGCACCAGGGTCCTGACTGCTCCTTTAACATCCAGTACGGTATTAAAACACAAGTAATGAGTGTTACTTTAGAAAGCAAGATTTTATTTTTAAAACTCTTCACAGCAGTGATTTATGAAACAGGACTGCCATATGAAGGTTTCAAGGCAGAGTCCACCTGTACTCAACTACATTGCAGATTCCTTTATAGCTGAGCTCATGCTGGGTGGCCCTGGGCAGAACACAGGAGGGGATGACCTTGGCCTGTATCACCTGGGAAACCCCAGAGCCTGCACACCCAATAGGAAGCCACAGACCATGTTGGAGCACCACTACCCTGTCCTTGCACAGCTGATCCTCCACATAGGGCAGAGGTTGGTGGTCAGTGGCCATAGCCAGTCCTTGCAGCTGACTGTCCTGGGCAAATCCCTACCATTGATCTGCCTATAGCAACCAAGGCTCAACTACAAGAGGAGGGTGTACTCAGCCCACATGAAGGCCACACCTTGAGTATCCATTTTGGGTGATAGAGGAGGCTGTGCTACTGGACCCTATAGGACATCTACTACTTTAGGCCATGCTACCAAGACAAGGAGTAAGAGAAGCTCTACCTAATACATAGGAATAAACATAGGGAGGCTGTCAAAATGAGGAGACAAAGAAACGTGGCCCAAATGAAACAACAGATCAAAATTCCAGAAAAAGAGCTAAACAAAACAGAGTTAAACAATCTATCAGATGCAGAGTTTAAAACACTGGTTATAAGGATGCTCGAGAAACTTAGTGAGGACCTCAGTGGCATAAAAAAGATTCAGTCTGAAAAGGCTATGCTAATTGAAATAAAGAACAATTTACAGGGAAACAACAGTAGAGTGGATGAAGCCAAGAATCAAATCAATAATTTGGAACATAAGGAAGCAAAAAACAACCAATCAAAACAACAAGGAATAAAAAGAATCCAAAAAAAAGGATATTGTAAGGAGCTTCTGGGACAACTTCCAGCATTCCAGCATTTGCATCATGGGTGTACCAGAAGTAGAAGAGAAAGAGCTAGAAATTGGAAATCTACTTGAAAAAATAAAAAAATAATGAGAGAAAATTTCCTTAATTTGGTGAAGGAAGTAGACACACAAGTCCAGGAAGCACAGAGAGTTCCAGACAAGATGGATGCAAAGAAGCCCACTCCAAGACACATCATAATTAAAATGCCAAAGTTTAAAGACATAGAGAAAATCTCAAAAGCAGCAAGAGAAAAACAGTAACCCACAGGGGAGCTCCTATAAGACTGTCAGCTGATTTCTCAAAAGAAAGTTTGCAGGCTAGAAAGGACTAGCAAGAAATATTCAAAGCCATGAAAAGTGGGGTCCTATAGCCCAAATTGCTCAACCCAGCAAAGCTATCATTTAGAATCAAAGGGCATTACAGAGTTTCCCAGACAAGAAAAAACTAAAGGAGTTCATCACCACCAAACCATTATTACATGAAATGTTAAAGGGACTTATTTAAGAAAAAAAGATCAAACCTATGAACAACAAAATGGCAATAAATACATATCTATCAACAACTGAATCTAAAAAACAAACTAAGCAAACAAGAAGAACAGAGACAGAATCATGGGTATGGAGAGCGTTTTGATGGTTTCCAGATGGGAGGGGGTTTGGTGGAATGCATGAAGAGGTGAGGGGATTGAGAAGTACAAACAGGTAAGTTACAGAGTAGCCATGGGGGTGTAAAGTACAGCACAGGAAATGGAGTAGCCAGTGAACTGACACACGTGACCAAAGAATATGAACAAAGGTGTGGAAACTGCCTGAGGGAGTAGGGGTGCTGGGTGGGGCTGGGCAAAGGAAGAAAAATTGGGACAACTGTAATAGCAAATCAAAATATAATTTTAAAAAAGTTACTATGTGAACAGCAATAGTATGTAAGCCTGTTCTGAAACTCCTGAATATTGTCATTTGGTGTTTGTGTCACAATCTTAACATTATTTAAATATACTTTTTAATATCTATAACTTAGAAAATAGTTTTGAATGGAAGATGCTCCTAAAGCTCCGAAGAGGTCAATCTCAAAGCGTGGTGTTCCTGGCGCCACATTCACTTAGAAAGGGCGAAGGCGCACATAAAACATTTGCTGCTGACTAATCTAATTCCTTAAAAGGTAAGATGGCTGCATCTTAAAACAACTGGTGGGTGTCATTACCTGCAGTGCCTCTTATAAATTATCTTCTTTTCCCTTTTGTCTCAACTTGTCACCGTTCCCTTTCGGAGTGTGACCATCACGCCTTACATCAATGCTTTCGACCTGTGGAGAAAAGACCTAAGTTAAGCAAGCAGCGGTGCTTTATTTTCTAGGACTGAGAAGGGGTTGCAGAAATAGCTGCAGATTATTTCATTCAAATCAGAAGAATTATTACAGGGCATACGGTTCACTCCCAGTTAGGAACCAAGGTGGACATGCCTGCACTTGAGCCACCACACAGATACTGCACACCACCTCACCCACAGCCGAAACCACGTCATTTCCTGGAAAACCCACATGCACGTGAAATTACTCTCTTGATGACAGTGTCACCCACTCTTGGGAAAATATTCTTGATAGCTTTCACTCAGACGGATGGACCAGAGGAAAAAATTTAACACTTACTGTTCCCAAAGTGTCAACATTGTTGACACTGGTTACCTGAGGAAAGGTGAGTGTACATGATGGCAGGGTGGAGGGAAGGGTGAAGAAAGCAAAAGAGGCAGGAACTAAAATAATAACATTACAGTAATAATAAGAACACAACAAACTGTTTTAGTAAAAATATGGTCATGATCAAGTACAAACAATGATTATGACGAAGTTCAGCAATGTAGGACATGCTTAAATGAAGAAGTGGAAACAAGAGCCAAGACAGAATGTACACACTACATTGCAACCAGTTAAAAATATGTGCACAAAATATTCGGTTAGGAAGACCAATCAGCGCCTCTCCATCTCCCTCCAGAGAGCCCCTTAAAAAATAATAAAAGGTTTGTGTTAGGATGAGGGAGAGTATGTAAACCTACAGGTCCCCGGTAGGGGGCGTGCAGGATGCAACCCATTGATGTTTCACACGTTGATGTTTCTCTCCCTCTCTTTCTCCCTCCCTTCCCTCTCTCTAAAAATAAATAAATAAGTAAAAATTGTACTTCAAAGGACACCGTAAGTAAAGTAAAGCAACCTACAGCACAGGAGAATAGGTTTGCAAAGCAGGTATGGGATAAGGTGACAGTATCCCTTTTTGCGATCTCTTCCGCTAGGCTGAGCACTGGCGAGGACAGGATTAGGTCCCGCTCCCTCCCCGGAGCGCACATCAGTCAGGACACCTGTCACTCTACGCCGTCTGCAGTCATTGATGTGCTTACCTCTCTCGACCTCTAGATTAGCATCTTCCGAAGAGAGGGGGGACTGGCTGCAGCGCCCCCAGGGAGGCGGACGCGGGCTGGAAGAGGCGGCTCCGCACCCGGTGGGGAAGGGAGAGCCCTGGGGACAGCCCTGCGGGAGGGTGCTGCGGCGGGCGGCCAAGGAGACCCAGGCCAAGTCCGAGGGGCCAGAGGCGGACCACGAAGCCTCCTAGTGCGAGAGAGGAGGCTGCAGCGGCAGGGCAGACGCCCACTCACCCTGGGCCAAGGAGGACCCTGGAACCGGATGGGGGGCGGCCTGGGCGAGGGCGAAGGCCCCTTCTCGGCAACCGCTGGGCTTCCACTGAACCCCCAGGGTAGGGTAAGTGGAGGCAGTCTGGCTTCCTCACCCAGGTGTCGGGGAAACTACAGGGAGCAGTGTTCCCATAGCCTTGGGGGGGTCTAGTAACTAGTGTTCTCGTAGCCTTGAGACTGGGTCTGATACACTGTTCCCATAACATGAAGTGGACTCACATGCACAGAATTATGTTATGTTACATAATGTTCTGGCAGTTCCCCAGCTTTGTTCCTGTCTAGTACTTAAACAGGTAGGGACTCCCTGCCGGGGGCCATGAGGATGAGAGAGACGCAAGGGACAGGGGCCACGCTGGGGAGCCGGACCATGACATGAGACACGCAGATAGACACGCAGCTTGCAGTGTGCGTGGCTCTCCCACTCATGAGTAAAGGCCTGCCAGACATCCCAATGGCTCGGTGAATATTTTTCCATCTGCACGAATACCATGAACCTGAACAGCGGCAACACACCCAGTCTCGGCTCCATCCTGAAGGCCTCCGGATCCTGGGCTTCCTGGACTTGAGGGAGTGACTGCTGGGGACCGACACCCCTGCTAAGACCCCAGGGGGTCCGGCTCTCCCCGGTGGAAGGCGCGGGACTGGCTGCGTGCGACCTTTCCGGGGGAGGCGGCGGCTTGCACGGGTTTGTTCGGGCTGGCGGAGAAGGGGGTGGCGTTGGTGGCCGAGGAAGAGACCCCCTGGATCTGCTCTGCGTTCGCGGACGTTGGGGCCCCACGCGGCGCTGGCCCAGCACCGGCGGTACCGCCAACGAGCGCCCCACGGACTGGAAGCCCTTGGCGGGCAGGCGCGCGCACCTAACGGCTCAGGGGCGCGCACCACGCGGCGAAGACCCCGCGCGCCTGCCCGAGCTCAGCCCGGGAAGACTCCGCGGCGCGCCCGCCGTCCGCAATCTCGGCCCCGCGCCCAGGCCCACGTCCCCCGCAGCGGGCGGCCCATCCCGAGCGGCGGTCGCGGCAGCTCCCCGCTGCCTTTGGGGGGGGGGGGTGGGCGAAACAGCTTCTGCCCGAGCCCTGGCCGCCTCCTAGGAAAGCGGCCCACGGGCGCCCGAGGCCGAAGGAGGCGCAGCCCGCCGGGCCACTGGCCGATCCCCGGGCGGCGCTTGTGCGGGCCGCGGCGTGCGGGTCCCTGGCTCCCGTGGGCTCCTGGTGCGGGGCCTCCTTTCAGCCCCTGGCCTTGGGCTTCCGCCCCGCGTGTGGCATCGCACGCGGAGGGGAGACCGCGAGGAGGAGGCGAGGGCCGCCCGGAGTGACTGCAACACCCTTGGGCGGCGCGGTGGGGCCGAGAGGTAGCAGTGGCTGAGACCTCAATTTATTTTACTGCGGTTCTGACTTGGGTGGCCCGCGGGACAGGTGGCTAGTGCTTCTGTGACCGAGTTTTACAGCGAGGGAGGGGAAGCCCTGCCCTCAGGGGGAGGGTGGGGTGGGGGAGGGCCGAGCGAGGGCTGCCCGGTGGTTCTCTGCTGACTCCTCCATCCCTCAGTGGGACACAGGGATCCTCTGGTCGTTTGAGAACCTGCGGGGAGTTTGAAGGGCTGTGCAGGAGCGGGAGTGGGGGAAGCCTGTGGGTTTCAAAGGACAATATTCCTCCCTAACCCGGGGGCCAGAAATGCAGCTGGGAAAGCTTTGATTCGGACCGTGGACGTTTATTTCCTTCTCTAGTATGGCCTGAAGAATTGGGAGGGGAGGGGAGAAGCAAAATCCAGAGGCCAAATCTGTGACCTGCGGGCAGGTGGGTTATAGGTGTTCTAGGTCCTGAAGAATTTGAAGCCTTAGTCTAGGGAGTCACCCACTCTCCTCTCCCGACTTGAGCTCTGAGATGGGCCAGGTTCTAGTCGCACCTGTCACTTTTGTCTCAGTCTTCCCTTTGGGTCCTCTGGTGCTCACCTCTGTCTCTGGAGGTGGCACGCTCAGAGATCGGTGAGGGCGGATCTCTGAGCTTCCAGCCGCCTACCCCTCTGCTGCCTCCTCTCCTGGAGCAAGTGGTCACATGCAGTTCTGCCCTTTCGAGCCCTGTGCACACTTAGACTTAATAACCAAGTGTAATGTGACAGGACCAAGTATAAGGATGGTGGTGGGACCATTTCTCACATTTCACAATCAGGGCCCTGTGCAAACTGTAAGTCCCTGTAATGCTGCTTCTGTCATTCTACACTCAAGGCAGGCAATGGTTCTTTGTTGGGAACTGCCCTGCCTGGTTTCAGAAGCTGTAATCCCCCGTGGCTAAGGCTGAGTAAAGGACCATGGGACCATAAGCCAAGTAAGAGACAAAGCTTATCTTCCTTGTAGGGGCACCACCTCTGCCCCTTTCTCTTCACCCTGCTTGGCTCCAGGTGGATGACTGGTTAGCCAATGACGGGTAAGATTCCTCAAAAGAGGGCCGACCTAAGACAGGCATGGTTGCAAAGGGGCCCTCAGGGAAGGCCTTGGGGGACTATAGAAAAAGGGGGTGATGGACCCTCGCCTCTCAGCTTTGACGTAGCCTGAGTCCTCATCCTGTCTGCAAGAAGTCTCCTAATCTCTTGGCTGCTTTACTTCCCCTGCCTGATTTATACCTGAAACAATGCTTTAAGCTTGAAACAATGTTGGAGGTGGATGCTGCCCTGTGCTGGAAAGGGCAGGTTACCTAGGGCAATCAGGCCTAATAAAGAATGCATAAAATCCTATGAAACCTACTTTGCTAATACCCTCCATTTAAATAAGGGTCCCAGCAGGAAGTGAGTTTGTTCCCCAAAGCTTTATGGCCCTTTAACTATCTGACCCTGACTCAGAATAAGCCCTCAGAGTTCTCGAAATGTTATCTATTGTTTAATCATTTCTGCCTGACAATGATTGATGAGCTTTCCATGTACACCCTGTATTCCTGTGCAAATTGAACCCAATAAAAGCCTTTCAAGGCAAGGGTCGAGGTGCTCCCCCTCTGAGAGAGAAGCCGTGCCATCCCTTTTCCTCCACAGGACTCGGTAGTCCATGTGAATTTGTCTCATCTCATTCATAACACTGCGGACCCTGGGAGCCAGGATCCACCTCAGTTCTTAGATGCCCATTTCACAGAGTAGGCAGTCTGCACAGTGATGGCCCACCCCTGGCGACCTGGACCTGAACCCCCAGCTCAGTGACAAACTCAGGGCCCAGCTGTGCAAGGCCCACACCTGGCCTGCACCCCACTGTCCAGGCTGGGCCACTGGGTACCACTGGGCAGGCTGCTGAGTCGTGGCTCATGGGAGAAGACTCTCCCTTAATGTTTCTTCTTTGGCTCATGTGAGTGCAGCCAGAAAATGGATTTAGAAACAAATATTTTTACCTTCTTTCTGAATTCCTGTGTTACCTTGCCTATTCATTGTTCTTGGTAGAGGATTATTTCTCTGTCTGGGTGTTTGTGGGGCTGAAATATGTTTTTAAAAAGTGTTTGATGCCTCACTGTTTTGCATGTTGATGACTAGAGGTCTTTCTCTCATTTCCTAGTAGGTGGCACTGAAACACAAAGGGTATTTGTTCTACCTGCACTGTTGGGGCTTCTGGGGGCTCTGTGGGGCATTGTCACCTTGGCAGGGGGAAACACTCACATTCCCTGAGGAGGTGGGCTTGCCCTTTACAACTCCTCCTTCTCAGTCTTGGGAACCCTTTCCCTGGACTGGAAGTGGTGGGCCATGGGTCTTCTGGCCACCGTGTTCCCAGCACTGCTTCCTGCAGCCAGAAGCCACCATCAGAGCTGTTCTGAGTTGCCCCATCTGCCTCTGCCAGGCTGCACCCCCTGTGGGGTGGAGGGTTGGGTGGGGGGAAGAGGGTTCAGAGATCTGAGGTTCTGCTCTTCCTCATGGGTTTAGCTCTAAGGAATACAGACAGCTTAGTCTGGAAAGTTTTTTTTTCAGCCCTTTTGTGATCTGCTGAGTGAGGATTTTACAGCCCTGTGAGCCACAGAGGATACAGGGTGGGCAGCTCCTGAGTCATTGGTCCCTTACAGATAAGCTATGGAGCACTGTGACTTTTTGCTCTGCTTCTCTGCCCTTGACCCTTGACCCTAGGCCCAGCTTCAGTGTGTGCCAGCCATCAGAACCCACTTGGTGTCTCTGCCCCTCTGATTGGCCCAGTGGTGGTTGCACCCCAACCCTTACCTGCTGTTGTATCCACCAGGGCCTTGGGGAGCACGGACTGTGTGTGGCTTCTTTGTTCTCTCCCACCCTGTCCCTTCTCCACTGTTTACTCCGACGTGCCCACCTCCAGTTCTTGCTAAGCTTGGTTGCCTTTTTTCTCTGTGAAGACCCATTGGCTCGTTCTTACCATGTCACCCCTGCCTCTGATTTTCTGCTCCCTTTCAGTGAGAGGTCTGGATCTCCGCCCTCAGTCGTCTAGTGATGGCAGTTTACAAGCACAAGTGACCCTCCCATTGCAACGCCTTTCAGAGGGTTTAGCCTCAATGGCCATCTCCCCAGAATACTCTCCAGGCTTCCAAAAGTAGAAGTCAAGAAAGGGTTTTTCTTCAGGAGATGCCAGGATAGAGAGGGGTGGAATGACTCATCTTCCTTAGAGCTCAGCCTGAGCTGCTGATGCGCCCACAGCAAAAGTGGCCTCTCCATCTTCTGGCCTGGAGTCCCACAAATGGTCTTTCCATCACAAGCAATTCTTGGGCCTCTTCTGTGCACTCAGCTCCGTGCTCTGTTTCAAATACTTGATGGGGCCAGAGCATAGATCCTGCCATCAAGATGGTGTGGCTTTGTTGGTTGGGCATCATCCCGCAAAGCAAAAAGTCACCAGTTCAATTTCTGGTCAGGGCACATGCTTGGGTTGCATGTTCAGTACCCAGTCGGGGCTCGAGCCAGATGTGCTGAGAAATGAGGGCAGTGCATGGAATGGAAGTAGGACGAACTGAGATGGAACTGCCTACTTGGCGAGCAGTGAGTGACAGGCAGGAGGTGAGCTCAGGACCAGGAGGAGTGTTGCAGGGAGAGGGGATGACAGGTGGGGAAAGCAGAGTTCAAGACAGAGAGGACGTGCAGGGCAGGAATGCTCACCTGTGAGGCAGAAGGCGGAGAGCCAGGCACGCAGGCCTTGGCTGTCCTAACGTGCCCGCTGCCCTCGACGTCTGTGCTCCTCCAGCTTTAAACCGGGTTTGTTGGTGTCTGCAGAAGAGCCTGGTGACATTTGTATTGGGTTTGCTGTGAACCTTTATAAGACTTTTTAAAAGAATTAACCACTTAATATTTTGTCTGTTGGTCACGAACAAGGAATATATCTCAACTGATTTTTTTTTAACATCGTGTTCAGGAATTTTTCATATATTTTTGGCCTAAGAGATCTGTAAATATTTTGTTTGAGAAGGGAGTCAGGTCCTGGTGAAGGAGGTGCAGGGAATCCAGTCAGTAACAGTGTCATGAGACTGCAAGGCGACAGGCAAGTGCTAGACTGGCCGTGGGAAACACGTTGTAAGGTGTATAAATGTCAGGCCACTGCTTTGTGCACCTGAAACTAACATGCACGGTGGGCAGAAGTAGATCTTTAGTTTGTATGGAAAATAATACAATAATTTAAAAAATAGTAATGCAATAACAAACTCTGTGTTTCACATACTCACAAATGTAAACCTACTTTTGCCCACCCCTGTAATATTGTATATACACTATACTTTAAAAAATAAATACATTTTTAAGTTTTTAAAATTTGAGAGTAAAATCAGCCACAATAAGGAAACTAGGTTATAGCATTTTGCACCTCACACCACAGCTATCAGGGCACACAGCCTGTTATTTCTAAGTCCAGTCGAGGCCTGTGTGGTTGTTTGCAGAAGTTAGTGCAGAGTGCAGGTGAGGACTAGAGCTCCCTCTCTGTAGGAGGAGGAGATTCCTCCAGGGCCTCAGGACACAGCAGCCTCCTGCTCCTCAGGGAAAAGGAACCCGCCTGGTCCCTGATGCATGATGGGGAGGGGCTTTGCCTTGGCTTCTCCCACGTGTTCTTGTGAATAGTGAGTGTAGAACGTTGTATTTTTAGAAAGTTCCCTCCTGCTTTATTCTTCACATTCTACTACAGTGTATTGATTTAGCAGTTGAATGGTATCATGGTAAAATGGGTCCCTTAAGATTCTATATATTTCAGCATTAGGATTCAATATTTGTGCACACTATGCAGCAATTCCAGGTACCTCCATTACCATGAAATTGATCCCCTCCAACCCTTTTGCCCTTCCTCCAACCCCTTTCTCATGGAATCATTTAGCAAGAGTAAATGTGCAAAATGATCCATTTACAGGGATTTTAAGCATTGATTTCATAGCACACTGTATAATTTATGGGTTCAAAATTGTTTATGGGAGAAATTACAATACACTTTCAGAAAATTTCAGATATCCCACAAAGCAATATTTTCACTGATACATCCCCAGGGCAAGGGAAATAAAGAATAAACAAATGGAACTACATCAAACTGAAAAGCTTCTGCATGGCTAAAGAATCAACAAGATGGAAAAGGAACCAATCATATGGGAAAACATATTTGCAAATGATACCTTGAACAAGGGTTTGATCTCCAAAATATATAAAGAACTCACATTACTCCACTCCAGGAAGACAAAAAACCCAATTAAAAATGGGCAAAGGACTTGAACAGATACATCTCCAAGGAGGACATACAGAGGGCCCACAAACATATGAAAGGATGCTCAGCATCAGTAGCCATCAGAGAGATGCAAATTAAAACCACAATGAGATACCACTTCACGCTGGACAGAATGGCCATCATAAACAATTCAACAAACAAGTGCTGGTGAGGATGTGGAGGAAAGGGAACCCTAGTGCACTGTTGTAGGAATGTGGACTAGTGCAGCCACTGTGGAAAACAGTATGGAATTTCCTCAGAAAACTAAAGATGGAACTGCCTTTCAATCTAGTGATCTCACTGCTGGACTATACCCTAAGAATCCTGAAACACCAATTCAAAAGAACCTCTGCACCCCGATTTTTATAACAGTGTTATTTACAATAGCCAACTGCTGGAAACAGTCTAAGTGTCCATCACTAAATAAGTGGACCAAAAAACTGTGGTGCATTTACACAATGGAATACTACACAGCAGAAAGAAAGATAGTACCCCTACCCTTCAGGACAGCATGGATGGAACTGAAGAGCATTATGCTAAGTGAAATAAGCCAGATGGCGAAAGACAAATACCATATAATCTCACCTGTAAGTGGAACCTAATCAATAAACAAGCAAGTAAAATAGAGACTTGGAAATAAGGAACAAACTGACAGTGACCAGAGGAGATGGGGGAGGGGGATAATGGGGGAAAGGAGAGGAAGGGGCAAGCAAAGGAACACCAATAGAGGACTCATGGGCATGGACAATGGTGTGGGGCATTTGACTGTGGGAATTGTGGGGGACAGGGTTGGAGGCAAGTGTTGCGCGTGGGTCACCGGCCAGCAGTGACCACGGAACGCTGTGGATGGCTCGCCGAAAAACACGCGAGAAACAAGCATGCACAGAGACAAGACTAGTTTCTGTGGGGAAGTAGGGACAGAATGGCCACCCCCCGTAGTGGGGGGCGCCCTGATTTACCGTCCATACCTGTTTTTATTGGGCTCATTTTGCATAATAATTCAGGTAAAGTACAGTACTTATCAGTGGGAAGTAAGGAACTATAGAAAACAATGAACTCTGCTGGTCTATTGAGTCGGGGTCAAAAAGCTGTAAGACTTTGAGAAACAAACTTCCTCCTTGGACCCTTCTCATTCAACTGAGAGCATTCTAAACAAAGAAGGTTTCACAGTAATTTACATGTTCTTTCTTAGGCCTGATCACCCAGGGAATCCGCCCCTTTTCAGCACAGAGCTGCACCACCCTGTCATTGTTTCAGGCTTAGCACGGGAACTAAGGCAATAAGGAGATTTTCTCCCAGACGATGAGAACTCAGGCTATGTCAAAGCCGAGGAGTGAGGGTCCGTCACCCTCTTTTGCTGCAGCCCCCCAAGTCCTTCTTTTGGGGGGCCTCCCAAAGTGATCGTGCCTGCCTTAGGTCGTTCCCCCCTTGGGGAATCTTACCCGTCTTTGGCTAACCGACCAAGCTTTTTGGGGTTCAGTTATGAATAAAGCAGCAGAAGCAGCATTCCTGCCAGGGAGACAAGCCTTTGTCTCCTTGCTGGCTTACGGTTCCAAGGGCGTTCCCTTAGCCTTAGCCTAGGCGGGGGTTTCAGCTTCTGATACCAGTCAGGGCGGTTCCCAACAGGCAAGCAATGGGAGAAAGGGCAGGACAAGAAAAAAAATCACAATACACTTTCAGACTTAGGGACATACATTTACAATGGAGAGGTTAAGATAAAATGTGGAACCTCTTCCTCTCAGGTGGAGTTATATTCTAGACTGAGGCAAAGACAAAAGATACTACCTGATTCATTCTTTGTCTCTTTTTAATAGTTACTTGTTCTATAACTTAGAAATTATAAACTATTTTAAAATGGAAAAGTATATTAAATATCACAACCTCATATTTTTTATCCTTGCCTGAGGACATTTTTTTCATTGCTTTTAGAGAGAGAGGAAGGAAGGGAGAGAGAGAAACATTGATTGGCTGCCTCCTGGTATGTGCCTCGACCAGTGATTGAACCTGTCACCTGGGTATGTGCCCTGACTGGGAATCGAACCCATGACCTTTCAGTTCACAGGACAATGCTCCAACCAATTCAGCCACACTGGCCAGGGCCACAACCTATTTTAATTTCAATGTTTTACTTAGACATAAAATATAATTTATTATTTTTAACATCCTGGCTTTAAGGCAGCTACCATGTCCGTTATATTTTAATATGTTCTTTTTAGTGTATCTCATTTCAAATCAGATGATTTGACATTTTCTCAGGAACCAGTGGTGAATACACCATTTAAAACTTACTTTCAGCTTACTAACGTGTTCTTTGATGACTTCTCTGTAAATCAATTTTAAAAAATGAAATCCATGGAACTTGCTAATTTGTAATGAGATGGTAGTAAGCAGAATTGGTGAATCGGGTTACAAGATGAAAACATGATGTATCTTTGATTATATTCATTGGGGCTACATTGGTTAATACAGCTTCTTAAGTATCGATATACAGCTTTATGTCTATATACTTGTGTGCTCGCCACCTAAAGTCTATTCTGTCTGTCACTGTATATTGGATGCACTTTAATCTCTCTCTCCTCTCCCAGTGCTCTGTTCTTGTGTGATAATTGACATTCACTTGTTTTTATCTTTGTGTCTGTTCCTTTTTGTTTGTTTTGTCATTTGTTGGTGGTTGTTTTCCACCCCATCTGTGATGAAGTCATTCATGGGGCTCCTGCCCTTTTCAGCCTGACGCGTATCACTCACCATGACTGAGGAGGGGTGGATGCAAAGGGGCAATTTTAAAGAACAGTTGGACTAGGTTTACTGCTAATAAATGCAGGACTTAAATTGAGCCTTTTTGAAATAGGTTATGGGAGTCCTTTCAAGTTCTCGGTTTTGGGAGTGTCCCCCCCCACCCCTTCAAGATTTGGAGCAGGAGTCAAAAACTAAGCAGTATGTACAACATTTAGGGTAAACATGAACCATTTTGCACTAGCTTGCTCATTGCAGGTCTACCTATCCATCCGACCAGCCCTTATTTATACCTGTTCCAGCTGCGGGCCTGAGTCTTACTAGAAACCTAGAAGACCCAAGGCCCCGAACAGCAGCTAGCTGGTGTCCTACTGAAAACACTCTCTTCTCTGAAGCTCACGGGAATCAGGCCTTGGATCCAGCACACACAGGTAAATGGACACCACCTGAGGAGGACTTGAATCCTGCTGCTGTGCTCAATACTGAAAGGGGAAGCAGGACCCACACTCTGGAGGTTTGAAATTTCTCTTTTGGAAGAAGACAGTGGGCCCCAATGTTCCTTTTTACTTTATCTATGTGTTTGCAAATCTAGGGACTTTTAACTGCTTGATACTGAGTAAGAGTGTGGTCCTTCCCAGTGTTGAAAAGAATGAGCATTGAAAGTGAGTTACAAATAAAACTCATAATGCTATATTGTTTAAAGAAAGAAAGAAAGAAAGAAAGAAAGAAAAGAAAAAGAAAGTGAGTTACAGCTAAATCTGAGTGAGAAGGCCACAAGAGTTTTAACTTACAAAGCAAAGAAACCTCAGCCCTTGGTTCTACACTTGCTTTCTGATCATGTAGGGACTGGGGGGAACTTTGCTGTTTTGTTTCCATCAAGAATTGTCATGTCTCTGCCAGGAGACCAGCTGGTACACCAGTACATGAGAGAATGTCTCTACCATTGGGGCTTCAGGCCACTGGGACCTAGGAAAGATCATGTGATGCTGGTGGGTGTACCAGCTGAGGTGAGAGGTCATGCCTCTGCTGTGAGATCAGTTGGCACACTAGGGGCCAAGAGATTGTCTCCACCATCAGGGTTTCAAGCCATTTGGACCTAGGAGATGTTGTCTGTGGGGCTGGTTGGTGGGACTGGTTGGTGTGAGACAAGATTCTAAGGTAAGTTCTAGTCCCGCCACCCACCCACATTTTTGAAACTCTGTCTTTATTTCTGTTCTGAAAGCAAATCAAGGGTTTCCAACAATTAAAACTTCACATTAAGTTGAAAAGAAAACAGTAGAAAGTATAAGGCTTGGAAATGCAATTCTGGTGGATATTGGAATGACAAGGATTTTATTTTTTGTTTTGTTTTTTTCTCCCTATGATCCCTCCAAAATTTGACATTCTTTTTTTTAATATTTTATTTATTTATTTTTAGAGAGGGAAGGGAGGGAGATAGAGAGAGAGAGAAACATCAATGTGCGGTTGCTGGGGGTCATGGCCTGCAACCCACGCATGTACCCTGGCTGGGAATCGAACCTGCGACACTGAATTTGACATTCTTAATGAGCAAGTAAAGCTTTTCTGTATGAAACCAATAAGACTGATTCCAAATTGTGGTTTTAATAAGCAAGACTTTGACTGGCGTGTCATGCCTGCAGGAGGCGTGCCCAGGCTCTGGCTGTTACCACACGGCCTTGAGGAACCGAGATCGACTTTGAAGCCAGTGAAAGCCCATTGGAGAGATGGCCTGGTCCCTTGTTCGGTCGTGTGGGTTCATGGCAGTTATATGCCCCCTGTGTTCCTTGCAGCATTGTTTACAGTGGCCAAGACACAGAGACAACCAGTGTCCCGTGATGAAGAGTTAGAGGAAGAAGGCGTGGTGTACACACAACAGATCACCACTTAATCATAAGAAAAGATGGAATACTGCCATTCTTGACAACGTGGTTGGACCTTGAGAATGTTATACTAAGTGACACAAATCAGTCGGAAAGAGCTAAGAATCATATGATTTCCTCATATGTCATATATAAAACTGATACTCATGGACATAGCAATGTGTTGGTTACCAGAGGGAAGGGGGGAGGGTGGAGCTGGAGGGAGCCTAATACAAGGTGATGGAAGACGGCTGGACTTTGAGTGGTGGGTACACAGTGCAGTCTACAGATCGCATCATAGGAGTGTGTACTTGACACCTATATGATCCTATTAACCAATGTCACCCCAATAATTTCACTAAAAATAGGAAAACCAAAAAAAATCTAGGTAAAGAAGAGAAAACTAAACCCAAGTCAAATAGTAAAAGATAGGGTATCATAGACTAGTGCGGTGAAAAAATAAAATGGAAAATGCAGCAACAACAGAGAAAATAATGGAAACCAAAAGTTGGTTCTCTGAAAAGAGCAATAAAATCGACAAACCTTTATCTACACAAATGAGGGAGGAGGGGAAAGAAATTATCAAAATCATGAAAGGAAGGGGACATTGGCATAGCCTAGAAAAATGAAAGCAATTATAAATAAATACAGTGGAAATGTTTATGCCAGCAAAGCAGAGCGCGGTGCTGCCAGACGTCCTTCTCAGGAGGGACCTTCTTTCTCAGAAGCCAAAGACATTTGTCATGACTCTCTTTTTAAATGTATTTCAGTTCTCAACGAATTTGATGTTTTTACATGGATGCTGAAGAAGAGATGCTAAGACAGACTGAAGAATGGAAATGTGGGCCATGCAAGATGGGAGAGTGTGCGTCCCCAAATCAAACTGGAGGAGCTGTTCTCAGACTTATGCCAACACAGGTGCAGTGTACTGGCTCATAATGCTGTTGCTGAGAGTGGTTTTTTTATTAATGAATGTTAGTGAACAAAAGAATGAAATAAGTAGATGTGACCGCCGTGGAAGCCATGTAACAATAAAAGTGGAACATATATTGTAATGCAAGGAATTTTATAAGCAAATTCTGCAAAACAACTCCTAAGAAGGTCCAAAATCATCAGGGAAATATAATTAAAGAGATATTATTTAGATACTGTCCACGTAAGAAATGTCCAAGCCTATAAAGAATTCGTTTGAGCCAAAAACTGATGCCAATTGCCAGGAAGCAAGATCTGAAATGCTCTGGAGAATGACAGTTTTGCAGTTTCTTTTATGCATGTGGTGTTAAGAAATATTACACGGAGGCAGAAGAGAGCAAGGCCAGGACTGAGTTACAGGACAGTTAACGAGATTACATGCTCTCTTGCGGGTGGTCACACCTCCCAGGCTGAGACGCTTCTGGCGTCTCAAAGTGCCTTCCCCCAGATGCACAAGAACAGCAGGCAGAGCTGGCTCAACGGACATTCACGGAAGTAGCCACGGGCTAAGGTGTGAGTGCCCACTGTAACCTGCCCAGTTAGGGACTTACGATTTATTCCAGCTCTTTCTCATCCACAGTACTTAGAATTTGTTTCAGATAAACAACGAATAATTTTTTAGTAGGTGTATGTCTCATGCAGTGTTTCTTTTATCTTAATATATGTAGTTGATTCATTATTTGCATTGATTAAGGTGTATAGAATTGCTAAGGACACTGGATTAGTGATACTTAGTCATTGCTTCTAGGGGAAATAAGGTTAGGTCTTGCGAGCCTCACATCACAATACTTTTATCCACTGGTTGGTTGACACAGTCTTTGAAATGTATGTTTCTGTTAAAGACACCTGTTTAATACATAGTGTTGAATCATTAACATTCAGGTCATGACCAAAAGCACAATACTCAGGCCTGATCAAAGCTAACACTCATATTTTTCTCTATAAAGCACATGATGGCCATCTTGCTATTAGGAACACTGCACAGCAGTTCAGCTCTGTTTTAAACCGTGAAATAACCAAGAAAAAGCACAAAAATGTGAACATGTGGCACCAAGTGGGCCATGAAAAGGGTACCTGTTTACAGCGTGAGAGCCGGAACAAGAAGCAGAGCGTGGCCTCACTTGACCTCAGCTGGGGGCGTGCACGTTGGGTGACAGTTCCCTGCTGCTCTGTTCAATCTGTGCGTGAGCATAAAAGCACAGTGGGTATTGATTGGGGGTTGCAATACATTTTAATGAACAGGCAAATCTGTCAATACAGAGCCCACCAATACTGGGGATTAGCTGTACATAAATAATTATTGGTATGGACATATTTTCACAACCTATTGAGAAGAAAAGTCACAACGTGAAACTTAACTCAAAACTCTGGAAGCCTCCCTTTTACAAACAGGAGTAAGGGAAGGATGTCCCTCATTGCTGCTTCTAAGGGGGACAAGGTGGTGAGATAGAAAATAGGTATGCAGCCCTTGGATCTAGAGAACACTCTCAGTGGTGGCAAGTTGGGATGAGGTTCGGGCGGAGACCAAACACTGGCTTCCTCAGCAGTTGGAGGCACTGGGGCAGGATGGAAGCACTGTTGAATATAAGAATTGTTGAGCTGCTTGCCTTTGTCAGTGGTTTTAAAAGGCTTGAAGACAACTGTAATAGAATCACAATTACAATGTAAAAAAATTATTCAGAGAGGCTTGTCAAAAAATAAAAGCCTTGAAGAATGAAAATGACGAGATCAGGTCCAGTCAGCCAGCTGTCTACTTAAAGCACACTGTGGAGACAGACCCGCGATAGCCACAGGGAATTTTGTGTGGAAAATAAGACCCAGTATCTAATATTAGGGTAGCAAAGCTGCAAAGGAGCTGCAAATCTTTGCGCAGCCTCAGTGGTCCCCTGTGCTGAAGTTCAGAACTCCGAGAAGCACATCTCTAGTGTGTTTAACATACTGACCTTTCTATATATCCTCAAGTCGCTTATTTAAATATATGTGTATCCTTGGAAACATATAGTGTAGTTGTCTTTAAAACCTGCATAAATTATACTGTGTTATAAACCACTTTTTTTTACTCAACATTTTAGGTCTATTTATATTGCTATATGTAAATTTAGTTCTTTTAACTGATGTGTAGTATCTATCCATTTTACTTTAGTGATGGACATGTGCGTTGTTTTACATTTTTTCTTCCCGTCACAAAATGTCAAAAAATGTCCTCCCAAATGTTTCCTTCTGGAGTTAAATGAGACCTGCAGTGGAGTTTTGTCCCATTTTTCACAAAGCCAGCTTTCTCTTCTTTTAACCCTCAACAGTGTTACTGGACAGAAGAAGTTTGTCCACCCAGCACTAGCAGAGCCGAACACTAAACACCAAGAATTGCAGTGGAGAAAGACTGGCTATTTTATTAGGAATGTTGCCACCCATTCCTAATAATGCTCAAATTCCTAATGGCAGGACGATAATGCTCAAAAGCCCGAACTCCCCAGTGATGTGTAGGTTTCAGATCTTCTAGGTCAGGGGTGTCAACTGATTGTCACCAGGGCCACATCAGCTTGGTGGTTGCCCTCAAAGGACAGAATGTAATTTTAGGGCTGTATAAATGTAGTAACTATCCTTAACTAGGGGCAAGGAGCTCCACACTGCCGCTGGGTAGCAACAGGGTGCCAGCCGGATAAAACAAGGTGGAGGGCCGGATTCGGCCCACGGGCCTTGCGTTGGCCGCCTGTGGTCTAGGTAAAATCACAAGACACCATGGGTTAAGGGTTTGGGGTTGTCCTGGGAGCTGATTGATCAGAGGTGAGGTAAGGATAATAGACCACTGTCCTCAAGGCCTGGTTCAGAGGTCTGTTCTGGTTGGTGCCCCTTTGGTTTCACGGGAAAGTAGACAGAGGGTCCTTCTACCTTAGGGCTCAGGGACTGACACAACTTTGGTCAAGATATGGCCTTCAGCCAGCCAGAGGGCCCAGAACTTGTGATCAGTAGTCAGGCCCCAGCTGCTATGTTCCGCTGCCTTTGGGGTTGCTGATTGTCCTAGGTAAAGGTTGGGTCCTGGAGTGATACATACATATATATGTGGAGAGAGATGATTTCTAGAGCTAGGATTTAAAGCTAAATTTCATCAAAGTCATAACAACTCTCTATTTCCACTGCTGCATCTGTCAAGAACACTTTTATTAGCATCCTGGGAGCAGGCCCACCTCAGTTATTCTTTCAGTCCCTAGTTTGTTTCCTTCATAGTGTACAGAGAAATGTTTAATGTGTTTCTATTTTTTTTTCTTTCTCCCCAACTGGAACCTAATAGGTTTTATATACTTCTGTGTCCCCAGTGTCTAGGACAGTGTGTGGAATAAGTAGGTGCTCAATAAATACTTTATGAATAATAAGGAAGGATAGAAAATGGTAGAAAGCTCCTGATAGAAAATTTGAGGAAGATTCCAAGGAATTAGGCTGATTGAGTCCTAAGGAGGAAAAGGTCAATAAGAAATTACCTGTGACAGGAAAGGAATGGGAACTTTAGGAATTGTGAATTCTGATACTAAATTTTAAGTCGGTTTTGTGCCTGGGTTGTACCTACCCTCTAATACCCTCAAAATCATAAGCCTCTTCTGCATAAACACTATGTGTTAGTAGACTGTGGGGAATAAACAAGGTCTGTGTCCATTGTTGGCACAAAACGCTAGGAAGCAAGGACAGCAACTGCAGATGAGACAGTACAGGGAACTGAGAGCTGGAGCCTGGGAGGGGAATTTGGAGTGAGAGGCAACAGAAAATCTCCAGGAAAGCTAACACCCTCTCTAGAAATCATCAGAATACTCTGAAGGATACTTTACTTCCTATAACTGCATGAAATAGGAACTTGACGCACATTAAAAGAAAGGGTAACCCCAGAGGATTCAGAGACAAATAGATACATGTTACAAAGTTTCACACTTTTATGTAGGGTTCTACAATGTTCATAAGACATTTAGGATTTAGGTAACTATATTTTCCCTTCAATGGTTTCATAGCATTGATGGTTCATCGCTGGGATCATTGGTAACAAGGTTAAAAGACTCTAATATATGAACCTGGCTTCAAAGCTGGTTCATGGGAGGTGGTGGGAATGGACAAGGAGACTAAAATGACGGGTCTCACCTATTCCCTGCAGAACCTCTGAGTTCACTCCCCACAGCCCTCCACTCCCCACCTTACGTACATACTGCAAAGTGTATTGTATATCGGTTTCTAGCCCTGTTTTCTGGGACTGAATCCAGCTTAATACCCTCACAACCAGTGTCAGGAAACACTGGGGAAACCTGGGCTGATCCGCACCTTAGCCAGTACGTGATGCATGGGAGCCCTTTGTGACTTGCTTGACAGTGAGGAAGGCACACTGGGACCCTTTGTGACCTGGCTGTGCTAGAGATAAACTGACCCGTTTCCTTCATCACAAGGAGCCTTTGATGATATATCACCTCAGAAATTTTATTTTTAAAAACAGCTCCATTGGGCTGGCTGAAAGATGGACCCAGCGAGATTTTGCCCAATAAGGAAGTAAAGTCAGTTGCTGTATACTTTGCTGCATAAATTGAAATAGTCAGTGGGGTGGTTAACTGATTTGGAACTAGTAAGGTCTGAGGTTGAATTTTGGTTCTGGTAGTAGATAACAATGACCTAGAGCAAGTAACCAATGATTATTTCACAGAGATGTTTAGACTATTAAATGTGATCATGTAGTTAGTACATAATGCATATTTTATTGATAGCTTAAAAATATAATTGAATGAAGATAGGTATCAGTCATAAGTAACTTACAAAAGAGATTCTAATTCTGCAAAGGTTTGTAACACATCTATGTAGAGGTTTCTCTATATGTGAAAAGCTTTTGTCAAACTTAATTTACAAAACAACTTAGACTTTTACTCTGAAACTTCGCTTTCATGGATGACTGTTTTCCGTGTCTGCAGTTAAGCATGTAGAATGTCTATGCGAGAATAGATGATAAGAATATCCCTTGGATTGCTCTTTAAAGTGAACATTTTTTTTTAAAAAACATGGTTTAATCTGAGATTTTCTTGGACATACTTATTCTTTTTCTAAAAATTATTTTATTGTTGTTCAATTATAGTTTTCTGCATTTTCCCCCCACCACTCCCCTCCACCACAGCCAAACCCACCTCCCTTTCTTGCTTCCACCCTCCCCCTTCGTTTTGTCCATGTGTCCTTTATAGTTGTTACTGAAAACCCTTTCCCCCACCATACCCTCCCCCCCTCCCCTCTGGCTATTTAGATTGTTCTTAATTTCAATGTCTCTGGTTATATTTTGTTTGCTTTTTTTCTTTTGTTGATTATGTTCCAGTTAAAAGTGAGATGATACGGTATTTGTCCCTCACCGCCTGGCTTATTTCACTTAGCGTAATGCTCTTCAGTTCCATCCATGCTGTTGCAAAGAGTAGGAGTTCCTTCTTTCTCTCTGCTGCATAGTGTTCCGATGTATAAATGTACCATAGTTTTTTGATCCATTCATTTACTGATGGGTACTTAGGTTGCTTCTAGCACCTGGCTATTGTAAATTGTGCTGCTGTGAACATTGGGGTGCATAGGTTCTTTTGATGTTTCAGGGTTCTTATGATATAATTCCAGCAGTGGAATTGCTGGGTCAAAAGGTAGTTCCATTTTTAGTTTTCTGAGGAAATTCCACACTGTTTTCCACAGTGTCTGCACCAGTCTGCATTTCCACCAACAGTGCATTAGGGTTCCCTTTTCTCCACAACCTCTCCAACACTTGTTGTTTGTTGATTTGTTAATGATGGCCATTCTGACCAGCGTGAAGTGGTACCTCACTGTGGTTTTAACTTGCATCTCTCTGATGGCTAGTGATGCTGAGCATCTTTTCATATGTCTTTGGGCCCTCTGTATGTCCTCCTTGGAGAAGCATCTGTTCAAGTCTTTTGCCCATCTTTTAATTGGGTTTTTTGTTTTCTTGGAGTGGAGTCGTGTGAGTTCTTTATATATTTTGGAGATCAAACTCTTGTCCGAGGTATCATTGGCAAATATGTTTTCCCGTACAGTTGGTTCTCTTTTCATTTTAATGCTGTTTTCTTTAGCCATGCAGAAGGTTTTTAATTTGATGAGGTCCAATTTATTTATTCTTTCCTTATGATGGACATATTTATTCTTGTGGATAGATGAAGCTACTGGATTAGGCAGTTTTTTCAGTGTTGGTAGTGGATTCTCAAACATTTAGAACCTTTCATTAAGTCTTATGAGCAAAAGTGTTCATTTTTTAGATAATTGACTTAGAAACAGTTGAGGCTCCTATGTAAGATTGTTAACTAGTACCAGGATTCTGGGAGTAAATCTCCACCTTTGATCCAGTTGCTTTGGAACTTTGAACAAATGGCAAAAGCAACTTGTGTAAACAACCTAAATATGTGTAAACAACCTAAATATATGTACTGGGTAGTGGGCACTGAGCCCTCATAGGCAATATAAATCAGGCCTTTGTCTCCAGTCAAAACAAGCCAGAGAGGGCAGTTAGAAGCACCATAGTGCTACATCAGATGACACAGAGATGCTCGTCACAGGGCGTTCTCAAGTTCCTCTAATCATTACACTCTTTCAAATATTAGTCCTTTTCCTGGCACACTTAAAATACTCAAAATGACACTAAAACAAGATAGCAGGAACTACAAAGCAGACTCCACTATTTGGTTTTACCACTGCTTGATGAGATCTATAAAAATGCCTCTGTAGGAGGCCTTTCCACTTGGCCACCTGTTAATGTTGTGTTGCTGTTTAAGCAGAACTGTGCCCTGTTCTGACCACATTCTTGTCTACCCTCACAAGACAAACATATCCCAGACTAGAGCAAAAAGGTAGAGCATTCCTTTGATGCCAGCTCGAATGCATGTCTCTGTCTGCAGTAATCTGGCCTAGTCCACAGTTTAGCATTCCATCTGCGTATGTCCCTGAAACACTTGGTAATCCATTGTAGGACCAATAAATTTCATGCTTTGGTCAAAATTGGTTGGACACCTGGGTGACTGCAGAAACATTAGTGTGCCTTGGCTGTTTGAGGACCTCATCTCCAGCTGGAATAGTCCAGAGCTAGGATAGGTGGGAACTGATGGAATCAGAGACATCTTGGAGTTGGTCCTTGAAGGATAGTTAAGATTTATATTTGTAGATGCAGGAATGGTGGCTATTTCAGGTAAAAGAATAATATTGCCTATCTTGTTCTGTAGCATAAAAAATTTCCCAATTATCTTTTCAACTTCACTTCTTGAAAAGTGTGGCACACTTTTTATGAGAATTCAACTTATACCTTTTTGTTTTATGACTTTATTTATTTATTTTTAGAGAGAGGGGAAAAGGTGGAAAAGGAGAGGGAAGGAAACATTGATCAGCTGTTTCTCACACACCTGCAAGTGGAGACCTGTGCTCTGACCAGGAATCAAACAGCAACCTTTTGGTCTGCAGGCCAGCATTCAATCCACTGAGCCACACCAAGCCTGGGCTCCATTTAGGTCTTTTTAATTTCACTTCTTGACGTGGTGTGCAATCTCCATGACAGCTCAATTTATCCAAAGTAGGTGGCAGTTTTCTATGATGTTAGATCACTGAAATATTTTGTCCTCCTTTCACCTAAAAGGTATGAGTTCAGGTCTCCCACATGCTATCGGGTTTATGCCCACAACAGCCCAGTCCTACCCTCTCATATTTGATTTCTGGCTTTCTCTTTATTCCAGGGAATCATTGTCAGAATACAGAATTCCCTCAACACGTTTTAGTACTAACCACTGCTGAACTCCTCCCAGCAGGAGATACTGTCCGATTTGCCCTCCTTTCCCTTGCTCTCTCTGATGCCACACTCCTGATGCTTCTCTCCTTCTGATGACTCCTTCTCTGACACTTTCTCTCTGTCCCTTAGATGTGTTCCCCAGGGTTCACTTTGGCCCTCTTCTCTCTTCTCACGCTATACACTCCCAATAGGAACTGCATGTGGATTCTTAAAACAGCAAAATACATTTGAGGTAAACCCCTTAATGGGTGCTCATTAGTCCTCAGGCAGTAGCCTGCCTTGGTGAAATAAAGTCAACCCATAGGGACAAACAACGGGAAGACCTTCTTCGTTAGGGAAACCTCCAGCTTCCATATCTGTCCAGGAGGTAGGGACCAGAGCAAAGAGGAAACTTACTGAAACTGCACTTTTCGTTGTGATCTTCTGACAAAGAGCACATGTCTTAAAAAAGATAGTATCCCTGAGTTTGTTTTTTGAGACATCCTATTTATCCGAATCCATTTTTAGACTGGAAGTTCCAAGCAGGATGGACAAGTATCCTGCTCACTGAACTTGCCCCAGTACCAGCCCTGTGCCAGGGTAGATTTGGGGGTTCATACCTTTTAAAAAAACTTTTATTGATTGATTTTAGAGGCAGAGACAAAAACATCAATTTGTTGTTCCACTTACTGATGCATTCATTGGTTGATTAATGTATGTTCCCTGACTGGGGATCGAGCTCACAACCTTCGTGTTTCCCAACCACCCTCTAACCAACTGAACTACCTGGCCAGGGCTGGGGCTTCTCTCCCGCGCGCTGGCACCATCTGGGGTTGAGGTCCTGGAAAAGATTGAGGGCGGGCAGCCCAAGTTCGATGGTGCGGCCCCCTCTGATCAAGAGAGCAGGAAATGGGGCCATGGCTGGCTGTGCCCCACTGCACCCCCCGCCAGAAGGAGCAAAACTCAAGCCACAGGATTAGGGCAGGGCACACAAATGTCTCCCCAGTTTCAAACTGGGATATCGCCTAGGTCCAACGAGGGCTAGGGGCGGCAAGAACCTGAGCCGCGCAGCCGCGCTGTGGAGGGCGGAACCCGGCCTTGACGCCACGTAGCCCCTCCTCTTTCGGGGAAGGGCCGGGTCACGCGAGGCTTTGTTACGCAGGCGCGATTCGCGGCGGAGGTGGAGCTAGAGGCCTCCTTGGGGGGTTTTGGGAGACAGCGCAGCCGCCATTTTGTAGGATTTTTGTCGCAGCGGCTGGTGTGGAAAGACGGCGGTTTCGCTTCGTTTCTCGACCAAAGAGCTTTTTGCTTTTGCAGAGGTAAGACTTCAGGTGACGGGTGCTGGGTTGGGCGGCTTTCCACTCTTGGGTTTCGGAGTCAGGTGTCGGAGAGACGACCGGGGTCGGGGCCTCGGCGACTGGGGTTCTTTCGGGACACAGCCCCGCTGGTCACCTTCCAAACCCAAAGGTGCGCAGGTGTTACGTAGATATAAAGTCCTGCGGCAGAAAGACCGCGGTTCTGCCGCTGATTCTTCCCTGAGTGCCGTGGCCGCTAGCTTCGCAGCTCCGGAGGCTGGCTCCTCCCGCCCCGCCGGAGAGAGGAGACATTTGGGCGAGCCCTTGGAGAGCCGCCTTTCGGGCGTGCATTGTTAGAGTTGAGACCTTCCCTGGATGCCTGGCCTCGGGCGGCGGTAGCATTGGTTCCTGTCTGTGCGTGTGCCTGAGGCCCTGGCCAGGTGCGCTGGGGTGGGGCCTGGGCGCCCCGAGAATCTCGAGTCCGTGTAGTGGACTTTACCTCGCTGTGAGAGGTCGAAGTAGGGACAGATTTGTCCTTCGTGCGACCCTGATTTTCCTTGAGCTGGAGCGTCCCGCCGTTGCCGCACATTTGCATTTCTGACACTTATGCAACGTATTTTCCTTGATGAGCCGCGATGTGCTGCTCCTGATCCTTAGGAAATAGCCCTCCAAACCGATGAGGCCAGCCGTCTGGCTTTTAAACTGTGCTTGTAGGATTGTGCTACATACATACACGCGCACCCACGGGCTGCTTGTTACCTGTTAAATGCCGTCCTGGAGCCACCTAATCATAGGTCCGACCTTTTCCGATATTTTTTTACCCATGTGCAGAACACAAAGTTGTCAGGCATTATAGAGTATTAAAGGGCAGTAAAGCACAATACCCAATACGGATATGTGCATATGGATCCATTGTGTTTGATTTTTTAAAAGATATCTTGTGATTTTAGCACTTAGGATTCGTTATTAATTGGAGGTAGTGTAGTAATTCTATGTAGTTTTTCTATTTTGTGTATCCACAGGAGCCTTACACATAGGATGTGGGTCCAGGAGTCCCCTTTGCCTCCTGAGGAGGTATTTCTGAACGTTAGTGGCGGTGGAGGGAGACACTTCCTAAGAGCTGAATTAAGTTTGAAGTAGTGAACTCGACTAGAGAAGTAAAAGTCTTTGGCTCTCCTAAGATGCTCATTCGAATTTTAGTGTATGTGTATTGATAGCTTTGGTTATTTGAGAAGCCTGCCTTATTAGAGGTGAGCTGGTTGGGCAACTGAGAGTAGAAGGAAAAAAATAAAACTAAAGCAGACACATAACTTTTGTAACAAGGGCTTGATAATGGACGGTCGTGATAATTATTAGTCATCAGAGGTTGCAGTTTTGCTTGATGTTAATCTGAGAGTGCTTAACAAAGCTGTTTTAAAGAGTTTCTAATGTGGTTAAAATACACTTTTGGCAGTTGAAGGGTCAAAAGAATTCCACTAAAAATGTGTTTATGGCTCTTTTGACCGTCTTTTTTTATTTTTAACCTTGAGTTTGTAGAGTTATTCATTTCAGTTGCCCCTACTGAGGTGACTGTTGAACCAGAATGCTCAGTTACTCATTCCCAATGACAACCCTAACAAAGCTTTGGGGTTTTTGTTTGGTCTGACCCCATACCTTCTCTTCCCTTTTTAAAGCTAGCTACATTACCAGGTATTTGATGGGCATGGCATTAAGAGCAAGAGAACCCAGTCAGAAGATTCGATGGCATCAGCTCCGATGGCAGATGCATACATTATCTTAGGAAATGCCTCCCAGGGGAATTGAAGCTGCCTCATTTCAGTCTTTTTCAATCTGTTTGCAATCACTTAAGTTTTTTACTTGGTTCTGTTTACTTCACACTAGGTCATTTGGGCAAGCTGAAGGAAGTTAGCTGGTATTGCTCCATCTTACCCGTTCTCAGCTCCTTGCTGAGTGGTGAGACCCCCGCCCGGCCCGCTTAGCGCAGTTTGGCCATCACTGCTAAAAATGTGACTCTGAGGAGAGTGAAGATGGGGAGAGACAGTGGGGACCACAGTGTTTGAACACAGATTCTGAGCTTGGAAGGACCCTATGTGATAGAGGTTATAGATGGGGTCAGGGAATTGTGCCTATTTTTGTCTGGTTTCACTGTGACCATGGGCATCGTTGTGGATTGGTTTCTTCAGTGTCACTCCAGATCTGCAACAAAAAGGTTTCAATTTTAAGAGTAACTGCAGGATGACCTGAAAATCTTGTTAGAGAAAACAAGTTCTTAAAATTATCTTTCTGTTGATCTTAAGTGTCTCTGTTGAATACCTTGTTCTATTCACCTCTTTTTATTTTTTCAAAGCTTGGAGTCATTTTAAGATTGAGAGAAAGGAACTCTTCTCATGTTTAAGAAAAAGAAGCTTCATTGCTGGCTGTATACTTTTAACAGAGTCACCTGTGTTCGGTGTCCCTGAGTGTTCTCTGACTTCAGATACTTGTATTAGCTTGCCAGTGTTTTGCCAAAGCACCATGACACTCGTGATAGTATTTCCCTTTAGATTAGTTCATTAGTTAAAATTAACATGTTTAAAATAAATGATATCAATAACTTAATTAGGAGATTGCTAAAAATTTACCATAAAAAGAAGGTAATGATACAAATAAATGAAAACCAAAAAAAGTTATTAATTTCTGGCTAGATATTGTTGTCTACTGAAGGCTCTAAGCCTGAACCTTGGCCCTTTTTATGTTTTTTAAATGTTAGCCCTGACTGGTGTGGCTCGGTGGACTGAGTGCCGGCCTGTGAACCAAAGAGTCGCCAGTTTGATTCCCAGTCGGAGAATATGCCTGGGTTGCTGGCCAGGTCCCTAGTAGGGGGTGCGCAAGAGGCAACCACACATTGATGTTTCTCTTCTTCTGTTCTTCCCTTCCCCTCTCTAAAAATAAAAAATAAAATCTTTTAAAAACTGTTATTGAGTAGGTGTTGGTTGTAGGCAAGCACCTAGCTGAGAATTTATCCAGAAAAATTGAAAGAAAATATATGAATTTCTTACAGTATTATTCATCATTTTAGTCCTAGGTCTATATGCATGCCACTTGAAATCATCTGATATACCAGTGGAGTAGTGCCCCATGCCTTGGGGAACGTTGCCTACAAAAGATTTTAGAACCTGTGTGATGCCATGTTCTGGGTGTTTATATTTAAATAATATTAATGTATAAAATATTTTATTTGCTAAACATAGCCATCCATATTCTCCACAACTTTTTGTTTGCATTAACAGATGCGGCATTCCAAAAGAACTCACTGCCCTCACTGGGATGATAGAGAAAGCTGGGGACATGAAAGCTACAGGGGAAGCCACAAACGGAAGAGGAGGTCCCACAGCAGTACGCAAGAGAACAGGCATTGTAAACCACGTCATCAGTTTAAAGAATCTGATTGGTAAGTTGAGCTGGTAGCATTTTTACACTGATAGTTTTAATGATTTATTTTAGCTTATGTAGTTTTCATATGTCACATTTTATGATTCAGTCAATAAATATTCAGAAATTATTGAATGCCTGTTATAGGCGAGACCCTATAGAAGGGCTGAGGCTACAGTTCTAAATAAAACAAGAGTTCCTATCCCACCTGGGAGTGGTGGGAATAGGTAAGTCCTGGCTGCCAGCAATATGGGGACATAAGACACAGAAAGTTAATAGTGATAATAGGACACACAGTGTGTGCCTTAAACTTGTGCGTAGGGGGGAAATATGTACGTTAGGGTGCATAACGTACCCTCCCTGAGGGGCAGGGAGAGGATGACTCCAGGTGGGGGAAACATGTACTGTTTGGGTGTGTTAAAGTGCATTGGGGATCATTCACTTACACTATGTTCTACAGGTTATTTTTGTCAATAGAGCTAATGGATATATTTGGGATTTTCAGAAGCCTAGTTATTGTAAAAACCATTCCTTTGCACAGGTAGTAGCCAGTAAATTAGGAAAGAGCCTCAATAAAAGTGTCCAATAACATGTGGTTTGTTTTATTGTATTTTTACTGGTATGAAATTTGGAGGTAATATATTCATGCAGAAATAAAGGAATTTTAAAGTTTAAATATTTAAAGAAAGGCTAGGTGAGTAGAGTTTCTTTCATCCTGCCTTCCATTAATTTTCTTATTTGTTTTGTTGTTCCTATGTTTTCTCCTTGTTTTGTGCAGATGTTCCATTGGGACTGTTTACCAGATTGCTTTCTAAATTAGCCAGCTGGGGTTACTTTAAAAAACAGTATGTAATTTTTTCCTTCTCCATCCTAAAACAGACCTGTTCTGTAGGGTAGTGAGCTTGTCGGTAGTCAGCACAGATTGGTCATTCTTCCTCACACACCGCTACACTGTTGTTTGGGAGGAAGAGGGTGGCTTTATAACAGGATTCCAGTGACCTGAGCTAATTAATATACTGTAGAAAAACATCTGTGCCCTAATAATAAATACAAAGTATTCTGTAAGGCTTAATATAAACTGATCGACCCAGGTTTACTATACATTGTATATGTAGAAAGGAAGTGTTATTCATTTGTCTCCATAATTAACTATATAAACATGATACTAAGTTCACTTAACCACCAGGCTAATAGCTGCTTTGTCATTGGCACCAGAGATGTCTGGTGGTAATTATCCATAATCTGGAATATTCCATTAGTCTTTTTGAAGATTGAAAACTTCAAAAGGATGTGTTTTATAAAATCATTAAAAATGCAGAAAAATATAAAGAAGGTAACTTTGGTAGGATGCTAGTATCCCATTGTTTGGATATAAGCTATTTCTAATTCCTAAAATATCTTTGATACAACTCTTTGCCTCTTTTCTGAAAATAGATTCTAAAAGGGATATTTTCAAAGTTAAAGGGTGTGGACTATTGCTACATATTGTCTTTTTTGGAGAGTTTGTACCAGGCTATACTTCTACAACATGCTCCTTGCCTTCACCACCTTGGCTTTTTTTTTTTTTTTTTTCCTTCTTAAGATTTTATTTGCTTTTAGAGAGAGGGGAAAGGAGAAAGAAAGGGAGGGCAAGAAACATCAATGTGCAAGAGGTACAAAGGTTGGCTGCTTCTTGCATGCACCCAACAGGGACCTGGCCTGCAACCCAGACGTGTGCCCTCAGTGGGAATTGAACCTGCAACCTTTCAGTTTGCAAGCCAGCACTCACTCCACTGATCCACGCCAGCCAGGGCACTCTTGGGATTTTGAAATGCCAAATGAAATTTTTAATTCCTAGCGAATTTGTCCACTGTCGTAATTTTTGACCAGTTGAACTTTTTTTATTCTTAGCCTATTTTTTCTATTAGAGTGTGTTTTTCTTATGTTTTCTTAGTTTTCTTTATGAAAACTTACTATATATCAATTATTTTACCTTTTTTGTATATTGCAAAGGGTCTTTTCTGGTTTCTTTTGGCTGTTGCTTATGATTTGGTGCCCCTTCCTACAGGTTTAAATGAATCAATTATGCACAGTAAGACTGATGTGGCTTAAACACCACCTTTATATATTAGGTTGGCTAAAAAGTGTTTAGTTTTTTTCTGTAAAATAAAAGACATTTTTATTTTCACCAATAACTTTTGATTTGGATATCTTGAGTATGTTGGCTATTTCCCCCATGGTATAATGTTGATTATTCTCAGTTAATGTCTCGTTTTGATGGCTGTCAACTTTAACTGGTCTGCCTGACTGTGGAGCATTGTCCAGGGAGAAATTTCCAGCATGAAACTTTGCAGACTACTTTTGACTTGTTCAATCAGTCTAAGCGCCTTCTCCATACACTGCACAAATCTTTGTATGCATTTCAGTTGCGTTTTTACCTTTATTGAAATATAAAGCATAATATGCTGGAAATGTTGCATACTTTTTTCCATCTTCGATATTAAAATGGCTACACAAAAATTCACCAATTTTGGATGCTGATATAACAGCTGTCAAAATACAGTCTAACAAAATTGTTCCGAATGAAGTTAAAGATAACTTAGTGCTAGTAGAACCATCATAGAGGAAAAACCAAACAAGCTTTTTGGCCAACCCAATACTGTGGTAAGAATTCTTAAATGTTTTCCTAACGTAAGGTATCAGGTCTTAAAAGAGTGAGTCTCAAACTTCAGTGTGAATAAAATCACCTGGGAGGTATGTTTAAAATGCGTGTTACAAAATTTAGATTGAATCTGACCTGGGGTCCACCTATCTTCATTTTTAATAATTCTGTATTTTGGTATTGCTGATAATCAGACGACCCTTTGAGAAACGCTATTTTCAAGTCCTTAGTCTGGCATGCAAGATTATGGATGGTCTGTTTCCAGTTTATTTGCCTATATTCTTGTATGTGAAAATTGCTCTTACTGGAATTGTCTGCTTAAGAGTTTCCTGAGTAATGCACAAATGAACCTCTAAGCCATTGTGGCTAAAAGTGCCCTGTGAATGTAAAAGGGTAATGAGCCATACTTCTCCCTGGCACTTCTTTGTTGAGCCATTGTTGGCTGGGTTTTCACTGTGTGTGTATATATCTTCTACAGGACTGTGTGCAAATAAAAATTAATGTCTGTAGCCTCATTGGTCTTGACTATTTTGAGGGTCTACAGTGAAAACTTCACTAGATATTTAGTGAATATTTTTAGAAATTAAGTCTTTTCATCCTGTTTACTTTGTCCATAGCCTTTGGAATTCTATGTACTCTATATAATCTCTAAGCCTTGGTTGTTACAAATTGAAGAGGTCCTCATCTTTTAGTTTTATCTTCATAGTATTGATACATTTTGTGTTTGTTTTACAGATTAAGGATTATTAGTAGTTCTAATTTCCTGCATTATTCCGATCAAAGATTGTGGTTTTTTCTGATACAGATTTTGGACTTTTACGGGGCAGGTGCCTTTAAGAATATAGTAATTTCTAGGTTGATCTCTCCAGCAGGTCCAAGCCAACTAACTGATCAGGTCGCTCGCCTAGATCCAGAATCTTACCCTAATGTCCTGAGTTATTTCTCCAATGCACAGAACTTAAGACTGACGCTGGGGGAAGGGAAAAGGAGGTCCCTGCATCTCCACAGCCTGTATTTGATGCCAGTTCTTTTGAGCCTATTCAGAAATGCCTCTCTATTTCTGCCTAAATCAGCCACTCCTGTCTTCCCTCCTTCAGAAAAAGAGTGACAGTACCTTCTGGGGAAAAGAGAGAGTTGGTGACAGCAGTCCAGTCAACATCGTCACTCCATTGCTTGTCAGGATTCTTGTAGCTGATCTGTCTGACTGGGTGGGTGTCTCTCTCTCGCTCAGTGCTCCATGCACGTCCCTCTTGAAGCTTCACACTCTGCTGAAGAGGACACTCAGCCCCAGTAGAGGGGGATGGGAAACTGAGTCAATTGCATCAGTGTCCTTTCCTTTCCATCTGATTGAGGCTACTTCAGTGGGGTACACTGACTTCCTGGGGTCTGATCTCTGAAATCCCTTACCATTTTCGGTTGATGTGTTGGCACATTTCTTGATGAAATAGGGTCCATACCTTTTAACAGATTTTCAAAGGGATCTGTAGATTCAGAAGTTAACTACTGTAGCAATAAATAATGCTGCTTTCTGTGAGAGTTCATGTGTATTTTGTAATAAGCAGGCATAACGGGAAATTAGAAATGCAAAGGGAGGTAGTGTGGTGGGTCTCTTATAATACTAGGCAGACAATTACAAGATCCCTGTTCTCATTTTAGGGGGATATACTTGAATGTCTTTGGTACATGAATCAACCTTCAAAAGGTATTTTTGTGTGTGTGTTTTAAAGGAACAACAGGAAACCAGAAATGCAAAGAGGAGATAGGATAGGTGATGGGTGTAATAAAATTGGTCCATGTAATCACAGTTAGACTGTGTTCTATGACCCTTGCAGATCATTTTCCTTCTGGGTACCTTAATGATCTGTGAAATAAAACTCCTGGAGTACACTTAAGATTCCTTCTAGAGCTAATAACACCACCTTTTATGAAAGTTATCTGTGTGCCAGAGATACCCAAAAAGTACATGAAAAGAAAAAGGAATTTTGCTTGCCTGTAATTGTGCATGGCTCTGTGAGGAAAGAGAGCTTAGATGCAGATGCATATGTCATGAAACTGATGCAGTCTTGTGTATTTTTGGTCTTTCTCCAGAATGCAAAGGGACACTTAAGTGAACACTGAACATAATGGAATGATTTGGCTCAAGCTTTGTTCCTTGATGTGAAGTGCTTAACAGCAGTCTGTATAATAGAGAAATAGGAACCCATTTGCTTATTGATTAAAGTAAAACTATTTCTTAGGCTTATGATAAGTATAAATTCTAATTCATCAATTTGAAATTTTTCTGTTATTGAGTTAACTTTTTAAGCCAGGAATTCTTGAGAGAATGTTTTTGGACCACATTACTCTAGGATGAAGAGAGTAATTTGAAGTCTTTTAATGTGTTTGCAGTCATTATTTAGAAGCAAGGTCTTTGAATGAGAGAGATTATCGGGACAGGAGATACATTGATGAATACAGAAATGACTACTGCGAAAGATACATTCCTAGGCATTATCACAGAGATGTGGAAAGCAGTTACCGAATCCACTGCAGTAAATCTTCAGTGCGAAGCGGGAGAAGCAGTCCTAAAAGGAAGCATAACAGACACTGCTCAAGTCATCAGTCACATTCGGTATGAGTGGTTTCATTTTTATTTGGGGTGGATACGTATTTGTGTATAAAGCTCTTAATGAGCCAGTAAGTTTGGAAAAGTTATGTAATGCATAATGCTATTTGTGTATATTGTTTATATTACTTGAATTCTTAATGGAAACTTCCAAATTCTTATAGCTAATCTGTATTTATTAGCTAGTCGTCATTTGCCCACATTTACTCATTTTCCGTAGACCACATCATGAGTTTCTTGATTTTAATATTAAAAATGTTCTATTTTTGTTTGTAATATGATGTTATGAAGTAATGAACCCCCATCTTTCATTTTGAACATTTTTTCTTACCTTAAAAGAAACTCCTTTCCTGATATTTGGAAACCTAGACAGGTGCACTGGTGGATATACTTAAATACCCGATATGTAGCATAGTCCCACAGCACAGTGCATTGTCTGCATCTGGTTCCACTGAGGTTCTGAAAATGGGCCCTGAATGGGAAGTGTATTTTAAAAAACTTGCCCTTTTATTTTTACACTCAGACCTGTTTGATCAGTAAACTTTGAAACATTGTTTTCCTCCCCATTTTCAGTTAAACTAGCTTTGATTAGATTGAACATTGAAATTAACTAGCCATTACTTTTTCCTTTTATTTTAATCATGTATATTTTAAAATATTACTAAGTAAACAATTTCAACTAATCTTGGACATTATAAAACATTTTTCTGTCAAACTAGACAATTCACAGCGTATGCTATTTTATAGCAAGAGATGAATAGAACATGACATTGCATTCTTTAATTTCAGACTTCAATTAAATCAGTATTTTAAAGAAACAATTGTGTTGTTTTTTTCTATTGTCACTTTAAGTATCTTATCTGAAAATCTGTTCCTTGCCATGTTTTTCTTCTGTAACATAAACTGTGCCCTGTGAATTTCTGGGGACTGAATTTGAAATTGCTCCTGCCAACTGTTCGTGGCCTGGTGCTTATCTGAATGCCTGAATATCTCCCCGCTGAATGAATTGCGTATTCTGCCCTGAATTCACTCTGATATATTGATTGGCTGGACGATCTTGGTGCTGCCCACTTGCCGTTCCAGAAGAGCCACCGAAGGAAAAGATCCAGGAGTATAGAGGATGATGAGGAGGGTCACCTGATCTGTCAAAGTGGAGACGTTCTAAGAGCAAGATGTATAGAATATTTTTCAACACTTTTTAAACTTTGCAGACAGAATAATCTTTTTAAGAATAGTTTGTCAGCGGGGGGCTAAAGAACTCTTCATTGCTTTTTTGTTTTGTTTTTTTTGTGGGTTTGTTTGTTTGTTTTGTATTTCTTCTTTTCTGTAGAATTTAAATATTTCTAAAGTTCCAAAATAATCAGTGGAATTTGAGATTAGATCAAGAAAGATAGCTCTATCTAATTGTCTTTGTAGCAGCTGAAAATAAAATAATTTGAGTGCTGAAACCTTAGTTATGCTTTGATAGAGATCATTTGAAAATATTCCACGCTTAAGCATTCATTGTTTGAATAACTAGTAATTTGTGCTCAGGCACTTACACTTCTTTCTCCCCCCTCACTTTAGATGAAATCGTGGACACTTTGGGTGAAGGGGCCTTTGGCAAAGTTGTAGAATGCATTGATCATGGCATGTAAGTTTCTGTGGCATTTTTTATTTATTTTTATTTTGAGCATTCTGGTATGTTTGGGGATGAAGGATCCATAATGATGAAATGATGTTTTAAGTAGTAGTCACATGTTTTCCTGGAAGGTACAAATATTCAAAAATTTTTGAACTATGTGCATGATTTACTTAATATGAGTATGAATTTTGATCAGAAATACTCACAAATTCTATCAGACAGGGCTGATTGAAATTAAAGTAGGAGTTTGGATGAAGAGACTTTCCCAGAAAGACCTTAGGCCTGTAACCTGTGTAAGAGATTTGGAGTGCTCTACTTCTGAGCCACAGACAATAAAGCATGTCTAATCTTGGATCAAAAACCTTTGTTCCCTAGGGATAATATTTGCATGTCAGAGTTAATTTCTTAAACTGTAAAGAAATTATGTTACTCAAAGCCTACAGAATGAGTTACACTAAACCTTGTGATTTGACCCTGTCTGCCTCATTGTGATATTTTCCTCCAGGATCCCGTTCTGTAGTTTGCAAACTTTTCTGTAAGTGAACCTTTTAAAACAGTTCAGTGAAACTGCATGTTTCTGAATCGACCCTTAAAGTTTTTCATCATAAAATATTTGGAAAGGATATAATTTGTATCTTACTGTAAGAATTGGTTTCTTTCCTTCTTTTTTTTTACTTTAACTTATTTCTTTAAATGTCTTTGAAGGAATCTTAAATGCTGTAACCACTTGATACATACCCACCACCATCCATGAACAAACTCTTTTTAGTTCTTGGAAATGTTTTATCCTAGAACTTATTTTCCTTCCACTTTACATAGGACATTATTCTAAATATTTTTAATTATCACTGTCGTCTCTGCAACAAAAATGTGAACATAAATTGAAATTTGAAAATATTTTGAAATCTTTTCAGACTTACAGAAAAGTTGATAAAATAATTCAAAGAATTTTCATATATGCTTTACCCATAATCCCCAAATGTTAATGCTTTACAATATTTTTCTTTATTTTTTATACATTACATATATTTTCAAAATTTTCCAGCAAATCTGTGGACCTTATTCAGGTTTTACCAGTTGCCCTATTATTGTCCTTTTAAATTTTCTTGAGATTCTAAGACTGAAGATATTTTCTGAAGTCCAGATAGATACCAAACGTAGAGATGTTATCAAAACATTTTTTAGTAATTTATCAGCCCACAACTTTATTGGGTCTTTGTTGAAAGCAATGAATTGGACACTATTAGATTTGGGAAAAGATTTGCTACCTAGCCACTGAAAAATATGTTTGACTCAAAGGTTTTTCATAGTTTAGGGCACATACCTTGATCTAATACAGGCATGTGGGGCATATTGAAAACAGAGGCTTGAATTGGGCTCATCTTTTCAATGATCAGATTTAGGAAAGAAGACAGAAGGAAGTTGAAGATTTGGAAACCTGTTTGCTCACATCACTCCTGGCTCTATACATAATAGGGAGTATTAGGTGCCCCAATCTGAAGCTCACTGCTCTGTACTGGGGCTTCTGTCCATTTGCATCAGTGAATGTGTTAGGCATTTTCTTGACTTCATGATTTATTGATGATGTCTTTTTTGACCATATGTTCCCTTTTCCTTCCAATTTTGACAAACCGATACCTGATTTTCAGGGTTTAGTTGGGTGTCACCTCTCCTCTGAAGAAGTTGGAGGTCCCTTAACCCCACTGGTTTGGCTCTACATGGTGCCTCATACCAAGCACTTCTGACCTCATGATAAACTGCTCCTGGGTCTTTTTCCTTTGGACCAGTAGGGGCATAGGGGCAAGCACTGCCTTTTTCATCACTGCCCCACTGTCTGGCACAGAGCGGGTCTAGTCTGCTGAATGAGCCAGTGCTTTTACCAGTGCTACAGTCTGTTTGAGGTTTATGTTTTTTGTTAACTTTTGTATTAAATCTAGGTAAATTTAAAATTGTGGAAACAGGCATTAAAATTCATAAGTATTAAGGGAATCATTACTTCATATAAAGTGTATTAAAATATTTTCAAAAATGTTATGTGGAGTCTGGTATAATATTTTAGAAAAATAGCATAGAGTAATTGACACTTATGAATTGTTTTAGAAGAATAGAGTCATTGATACTCAGTAAGATTATGCTTTAAAGCATCATCCTGCTCCTATCTATGCACTTATCATTTTCATCTTTTGTTTTTAAGGGATGGTGCACATGTAGCAGTGAAAATCGTTAAAAATGTGGGTCGGTACCGTGAAGCAGCTCGTTCAGAAATCCAAGTATTAGAGCATTTAAATTCTACTGACCCCAATAGTGTCTTGTAAGTAGAAACTTGTACTGTGATCCATCACATTATATGAAATAATCAGAATTCTGTGAACTGAATTATGTTTATTTTGATCTGTTTTAGCCGATGTGTCCAGATGCTAGAATGGTTTGATCACCATGGTCATGTGTGTATTGTATTTGAATTGCTGGGACTTAGTACCTATGATTTCATTAAAGAAAACAGCTTCCTGCCGTTTCAAATTGACCACATCAGGCAGATGGCATATCAGATCTGCCAGTCAATAAATTGTAAGTATACTTGATAAATCTCTAAACATCAGAAAATTGAAACTTGTTATTTAAGTGACATACCAAAACATGGTCACTAAAAATGCATACTATAAAGATGAAATTCTTCTTGACCTCCAATATCCACTACTCATTCTTCCTTCTACCCCAGTATAGATTAAATTTATAAGTGAAACTAATAATGTGTTTTTGTTCTCCTGTAGTTTTGCATCATAATAAGTTAACCCATACAGATCTGAAGCCTGAAAATATTTTATTTGTGAAGTCTGACTATGTAGTCAAATACAATTCTAAAATGGTAAGTTAAAATTTGTTTTAATTTCGTTGGTTCTTTATAATTAATTTAGCTTGGTGATTATTGAATGAGGAATTTCACTTCTGAGGCTCATTTCCATCCTGATATTTAATCCCAAAAGGATCATCTTTCTTTGCTTTTTTCATGGGATTATGTTGAAAATCTAAAAATATAATTCACATGCAAGCCTTTTGGATAGTGCTATAAAAGGTTTCTCTTTTTTTTTTTTGATCTTCATTCTTACTCAACTGCATCTTTATAGAAACGTGATGAACGCACACTGAAAAGCACGGATATCAAAGTGGTTGACTTTGGAAGTGCCACGTACGACGATGAACATCATAGTACCTTGGTGTCTACACGGCATTACAGAGCTCCAGAGGTCATTTTGGGTCAGTAGACACCAGAGTTCTGATACTGTAATTGAAGAGGTTTTCTCTACTGCTTTGGTAGGAGGGAGAGTGATTTTCTTAGCATTGTACAAAAAAATGCTTTGTTGTTTTCATAAAAACAGTTTGGACATTACTATAAATATTTTTTCCTGAGTGGGAAAAATATGCTCTCTGCAAAGATACTTCAGGTGGTGGTTATTTTGAACAAGTTAATCTTACGAGACCATAAGAACAGGCTCTGTTGGCTAAGTACATCACAGCAGTGTGGTTTTAAGTGATGTGGGTATCTATTTTCCTATTATCACAAAGCATGGTGCTGATAAAGGTCCTAAAGGTTGGGTTAACAGACCTCTAAATACAGGGTTATGGGGAGGTCAAGAGGAATAAAAGAAAGGCTAGTCTGAAAGAGAGCTTGTTTTATAACCCTTGGCATGAGAAAGACTGGAAAGGGAAATGAGTTCAGGTGCAGAGTTTTAAAATAATGGGGAACTCAGGAAGGGAGCATGCATCAAAATTTAAAAGTTAGAGACCAGGTCATGGTAACAGCTGGGAAGCCGGGTGGGTCTGGGGGCTTAGAGACAAGGACTTTGAGCATCCAGCAGAAGTAACGCCTGTTTGAGTGTGGCTGGTAGGGCAATAATATGGGTGTAATATGGGAAAAGTTTAGATCAAGTGCTATAGGAAGGTAAGTGGAACACAAGCTTACTATGGCCAAAAGTAAGGTCCAACTGAGGTTGGATAATAAAACATTTTTATAAAATCATTTGTTTTCCAGTTTTTACCTTTTTTGGTCCAATAGGACTTGGTAGTTCAGGATAGGAGTGTGAAAGGAAACTAATGACGTTTAGCTACATAGAGGATTGGTGAAGGGGTAAGGAAATCAGGAATACTATGTAGTGCTGGCCAGTAGAACTCCCACAGTGATGGAAATGGTTTGTGTCTGCACGCTCCGTTTGGTAATCTTTAGCCACCTGTGGGCTGAGGAGTGGAATTTTAAATTCTACGTTAATTTAAATTTCAGATTAAAATTGCCGCATGTGGCTTGTAGCTACCATACTGGCCAGCACAGGTTTAGAGTTTATTTTTGAAATGGTTAATAGAATTTCTGCTTAGTGTGGTATGAAAGGAGCTGCTGTGTTACAGTGATTGACAATGAACACCTGTGGTTGAGGACTGAAGGCTACTTAACTACCAAGGGTAAAGGAAGGGAGTGTAGGAAGAGACTGTGGACAGGGAGGAATTTTCAGAACTTAAAAGGAGGTAACTTCCTGAGTTTTATCAACTTAAAATTCAGAATTTTCCTCACATTTTAATGTGGGAGATAAACACAAAACAACTGACATTTTCCTGTTACTGATACGTGTTCCATTTGTGTGGGTATATAAGTAGAAGTTGTGCTCCATTATTTGTTTGTTCAAATGATAAGGTTAACAAAAACGACTAAATCATAGTCAAGGACTTTGAGCGTCCAGCAGAAGTAACGCCTGTTTGAGTGTGGCTGGTAGGGCAATAATATGGGTGTAATAATTTATAATTTTAATTTGAACATTTCACCTAAAATGTCATATGGTGTGCTTGAGTGTGATATGTTATGTTACACAATAAATAAGGGACATTATTTGTGCTGGACCCTATATTATTTCTTTCTTTACCTTTAAATTCAGTGATGTTATTGAAAGTACTAAAAATCTCTTTTTAAAGTAGATGTTATTTATATGTTATTGTTTACTAAATTTTTTATGTTTAAAAGATTAAAGTGTCTCTGGTTTATTCTGTTCATCTCTTTTCCGATTAAATACAGCCTTAAGAACACTGGGTGTTTTATTCTTCTCAGAGTACTATTGCCATTTGAGAACTCGGAAGGAGAAAGTGTGTGTGACCATGTACACACAGCCTGAGAGCACGCACACAGGTCTCTCTCTGTGTGGACTGTAAATGGCTTTGTAATTCAGTAGTTATATCGATATTTGGGAAATATTTACCAGTCCCTCTCACTTTACAGAAACTGCCCCCTCTCCCAGGTTAAATGCTATAACTAGATGAAAGGATATGGAGGACTATGAGAACATACTGATAATATTTGATAGAAAACTAAAAATGCAAACTATGACTATATTGTTACACTCTCTGAAATGAGCTATGTAAAGAGATTATGCATAGAGAAGGATATAGTAAATTGGTAATTAAAAATTGTTGTGTAACAAAATGTTTGCTTTTGTTTTTAAATAGCTTTAGGTTGGTCTCAGCCTTGTGATGTTTGGAGCATAGGGTGCATTCTTATTGAATATTATCTTGGTTTCACAGTCTTTCAGGTATGTGTTTAATAAATACCTTTTAGTTAAATGTTAAAGGCATATGCAGTTTGGCTTCCACATTGAAAAGTTGCCATAGTGTCATTTTAAGACTAAAACTTATATATGCAGAATGGTTATCTTTCTCAAAAACCATAGTTGAGTGAAATACTACTCTTGGTAAAGGGTCACAGTTCATTTTACATGTGATTGGAGTTTTTAACAGATGTTCGTACTGTGTTTCTGTTTTTTGTTATACACCTTCTTCATAAATTTATGTTAGCGTTACTGTGGCCAGTTTTAATTCTGTTCTGGATATATTGACTGTCAGTATAACCATGAATAAGTCACTTAATCCTTTTTATAGAAGAATTCAGGAGCAATAAGTTGTGTTTTATGCTACGTATTAAGCCTCTATGGCACTGGAGGTTCTGAATGTATCAGAATGAAAAGACATATCTTCAAGGAAAACTTGCAAAAGATAGATATGGGAAAACTTTACAATATAACGTGGTATTTGCTGTAAATGATTCCATGTTGAAAGTAAAGTGGGACCCCAGGAAAGGTGATCAGTTAAATTTTCTTAGAGGCAGCATCACCAAAAGAAGTGGGGAGTTAAAGCCAGTGCTGGAAGGAAGCATAGGAGTGTGTTGGGAAATAAGGGAGTATGACGGCCGTGCCAGGAAAAGAACCCGAGTCTGTAAGGGGGGCAGGTGCAGAGGGCCCTGCTCCTGCCGGTGAGGAAGAGGTGGTGCCGGCAGTGTTGCATGAATGGGGAAGCAGCGACAGTCCGCAGGGACTGACTGATTCCTTGTGGACTCGTTCTGGGGCCTTTATTTGGAGATTATCCCTCCTAGGTTTGGGGGTATTAAAGTGTATCTTTTATGAAAACCTTACTTTGGTCTCATAATTTTACTTAACATCTATAATCTAAAGATCTTGAACACTTTCGGTGTTGCAGCCATTGAAGAACTTTACATAGGGTTGTGATATGATCAAGGAGCTGTGTTCTGTTTTGTGATTGTGTGGTGGGGATTCTGGCTCGTGCTGTCAAGGTTGATTTGAAGTCACGGCCATGCAGGGTTTCGGGGAAGCTGACAAGTTTAGACTCATTTAGGTAGCTGTTGACAGTGTGTATTCACTGCTTTGGTTTGTCTGATCCTTAGAGATCCTGTTAAAAGGACTCTGAATATATTGAACCATGGTTATCAGTCAGCTCAAGGAGGTGCTGTCTGGTTTTGTGGTAATAAACTATAGGGTCAAGAAAAAGTTAGAACGGAAGCAGAATGCATGCTTCCGTTATAGTGAGTTTGTGATTATAAATCACTGAGGTCTTATGTGAAGTGTAGATTATTAACATTGTTTTGAGATAAGGTTTATATTTGGACTTGACCCTCCAAAATACTCTTCAACTAAGAAACTTTGAGTGTGGAGCTAGTATTTATTTCTGTCTTGAATGAAGTACTTAATATTTTTAAAGCAATGAGCAAGGTAAAACAGTTGATAAATTTTAAAAAGCATTACACATAGCCTCTGCTTTCCAGAACAAGGGTTGGCAGGCTGCATCCTGCCTGATGCCTGCTTTAAAAAAACAAAAAAGAATATGCAGCAGAGACCGATTATGACCAGCCATGCCTCAGATATTTACTTAATTCCCTTTAGAGGAAAAGTTTGCCAATTTCTGCTCTAGGAGCATCCCATTCAGCTGTGTGACATTTTCCTCAGTTCAGCTTGAGCCAGAGCTCCGTTACTGAGTTTTGACCTAGGGTCATAGCTCACTTTCCTCATTTATGAGCTGTGTGACTTTGAGCTAGTACCTTTCAGTTCTTTGAAACTCATGTTCCCATCCATACATGTAGCTCAGGGTGGTTGTGAGAATTACTGGGACTGTGTTTTTATTGCCTAGAATTAGTAAGTGTTCGTGTGCTTCTATGCATTGGGTAGTGGAGGTTAGTTCTGGTTAAGTGACTGATAAATGAAGAGACAGTATTCTGGTAACCTTCCCCAGTCATCCTTCAGTTAAAAAGTCCAAGAAACACAAATAAATAAGGAAACTGTTCAGTTTTACATTAAACAAGTTACATGCCTCTGTTACTGGTTCATTTCGAAAGACTGTTTTATTAGGTTTGCAATACAACTCATTTGGCATTGTTCCATATTTGAAGTAGAGTGTAATATAAATTATATAAACTGTCTTATCTAATCCTTTTATGTCCATAATAGTCTTATGTTTTTCTTTATTATGTAAGTAGGGAAATGAAAAATGCTAAAAGTTTTTTCCCTGCATTTTTCAGACTCATGATAGTAAAGAGCACCTGGCAATGATGGAACGAATATTAGGACCCATACCAACACACATGATTCAGAAAACCAGGTATGCTTTGAGAGTAAAGCCCTTTGCTGAGTACATGCCATATGTAGCCTGTATCCAAACTACAGAAAAGTGAAAGTGATGCAGTATCTACCTGTGACCTAGTAAACAAAGTGGTGGGTTTTACACTGACGTTAGCCTTTGCATAATTGTTTTTGTAAGTTGATACAACAGTAATACATAGCGCAGTAGAGAACCTGATTTTGGAGTCACAGCAACCTAAGTTGGAATTAGAATGGAATTCCAATGGTATTGGAATGGTATTGGAATTCCATACAGTTTCTAACCAGCTGTATGTCCTTGGACAAGGCACTATAATCGCTTTCAAACACAGCAGCACCTCAGAAGTCATCCAGGGAGTTTGTTGAAAGATTTCCAGCCCCATTTCAGATCTGGGGAGATCAGAATTTATAGGAATGGGTCAAGGGGCTTCGCTTTGTGAAGCTGGCTTTGTTCTCTGCATACGTAAGGGAGACACTATCAGCCAGCTAATACGTAATTATTGCTAAGAGTTTTTAAAATGTGCACATAGAGGTGCTTATACTTCATCTGTCCTAGTGGGAGCAGGGTAAACATGGATCTTTTTCTGTTGTTTTTACTGATCAGACTTCTTTTTATCTGTAGAAAACGCAAGTATTTTCACCACAACCAGCTAGATTGGGATGAGCATAGTTCTGCTGGGAGATACGTCAGGAGACGCTGCAAACCGTTAAAGGTAAAAGAAAAACAGTTTAAAGGTTTAAAATGTCTCAACTATTTTAAATGTCTTCCTAAAATCAAAAGGTTTGATTTGATTTTCTCCTCCTCTCCTCAGGAATTTATGCTTTCTCATGATGAAGAACACGAGAAGCTGTTTGACCTGGTTCGAAGAATGTTAGAATACGACCCAGTGAAAAGAATTACCTTAGATGAAGCACTGCAGCATCCTTTCTTTGACTTATTAAAAAAGAAATGAAATGGAAATCAGTGGTCTTACTGTATACTTCTCTAGAAGAGATTACTTAAGACTGTGTCAGTCAACTCTAAACATTCTAATATTTTTGTAAACATTAAATTATTTTGTACAGTTAAGTGTAAATACTGTATGTTTTATATCAATAGCATTATTATCTTGTTAAGCAAGTATGGTCTTGATAATGAATGAAATATAAAAGTTAACTTTCCTTTTTGAGATTAACATTTTTAAAGACCTTTGGAATATCCTTTGTGTCCAGTGATACCTGTGAATGAGCTTGTCTTTTGTACACGGAGGTTGACTCTTCGAAGTGATTCTTTTGAGTAAAAGGAAATCTTGACTACTTTAGTCTTAATGAATATTATTATTTACCTCAAATTGGGAACTTTCCTAGCTTTGAAAGTTTTTTCTGTAATTGTTGAACAAGTAATAAGTGTTTATAACTATGTAGGCAGGTATTGGAAATCAGAATCCATAGGAAATGTTTATTTTTGGCATTTCATTAAATTGTAAGTATTATGTCTGTCTCCTTGGATGATGTCAGTAGGAATAAGTAGCATTCGTGGAAAGCCATTCAGTTGGTCCATCATGACAGGTTTTTAATAAAACCCCAAAGACAACTTCCTTTAAGATTAAAGTCTAACAAAGTCAGCTTGGAAAGTCCTGTTTGCCATTAGCTATTTAGTGAGTCAGGAGGAGAAAGAGGTATTCTGATGACTGAGGGGTTCTGTTGTTTTTTTCTCAGTCCCTCTACATCTGCCTCCCAATCCAGTTCTCCACCCTCCTGCTGACTGAGAGTCTAGTTTTTAATGCCCATTCTGGAGGAGTCTTGATAACGTCTCAGGTCTGTGTCTTCACCAAATGAAGTAAATAGTTAAACTTCAGCCTATGAGAATTAAGGGTATTATTATTAAGCAATTCATGTGTATTCATTTTCACTGGAGAAAAAAATGATTTAATTGGAAAACATTTTGGGAAGAAACTTGCAGAAAATTCCAGACACTAATTAGTTGTTTAACATGGTGAACTTTTTGTTTGCCTGTAGGTATTTTTTCTTACTGTTACCTGTTTTCACATTAAAACTAGTGATAAATGTTACTTAGTAAAACAAAACCAAACTATTGATACTGTTCAGCCTGCCAAGTAGGAACTATTTTTTGTTGTAGAATTTATAATTGGTTGTTGAGCTACAGGTTTTTTAAAAGTTACCCCCATTTTGTAAATGCATCACACACCGCTCTGAGTTTTATCTGTTGGTGTATTTGAAAAATAAAATGCATGAAATTTTCTTTTATGACAAAGAGTGAAACATCCAGGTTCCTTATATTATTCACAGGAGGCATTTGCCAATATAAGCGGCTATGTTCCAAAAGTTGGCTGGGAATTTAAGGAAGCTGGAATAAATACGACCACAGAATCCCTGCATAAATGATGCTTAGGCTTTGCAGTCTGCATATACCAAATGTAATTTATGAATAGTTGCACTGTATTACGTGTGATGAAGGTTTTTAAAAAGCATTAGATGAAAAGGCATTTCCTGAACCTAGCAGTGCTGATACAGAAAATACTAGGTGTCGACCTGCCTTCATTTCCACCTTCATTTCTGTTCTCCCAGTGCCCTGTACTATCTCAGCCTTCTGTCCTTTCCCAGCAAGTGCTTCAAGTTCCCAAATTAACGTTCACTTTCTCCATCAGAAACTCATCTCAAAGGAGTTGATCTTGGGATATAGGAAGAAAGAAAAATACATTATGCCCTGTGGCTCAGTGGATTGAGCACCAGCCTGCAAACTGAATGGTTGCCAGTTCAATTCCCAGTCAGGGCACAAGCCTGCATTCCAGGCCAGGTCCCCAACTGGGGGTGTTGTTTCTCTCTCTCCTCCCCTTCTCTCTCAAAATAAAAGCTATCCACATTTTTTTAAGAGTTTTAGAACTTAGAGGGAAGGGGTGAGAAAGAGGGAGAGCAACACTGATATGTGAGAGGGAGATCTATCCGTTGCCTCTCTTATGCCCCATCTGGGGAAGGTCCCTGAAGCCCAGGCATGTACCCCAACAATCAAATTGGCGACCTTTCAGTTCACAGGACAGCACTCAGTCCACCGGGGCACATCATCCAGGGCATGTTTCTTACTAAGAACCTAATCATTGCTAACACCCTTCCCCTTCTGAAAAAATTTACATTCTTCCCAGAGGGGATTTGCTAAGCTTTATGCCTGATAATGGAATTTTAGGAATTAAAACGAAAAATTGGTAAGATGGAAGATATGTTTAGTGGTTGGCCTGGTACCCCTAGAATCATTTACATGAGTGTCCAGTGCCAGCCCTCTTTCCCCTCTTCATCAAGCTCCAGGTTCCTACCCCTAAGGGCCGTTTCCCCGTACTTGTTTTCTGCAAGTGCTAAGTTCTTACTGGACAGTCCTGGGACCTTTAGCACTAATGGAAAAGGTTTCAATGGCCAATGTGTAAATAGGAGTGATTTGTGATTAGATATTTATATTTTAATAATTCGATGCCTCATAGTTTTTTTACTATTTTTGGAAATTGTATTGAGGTTGAGCTTTTAAAAAAACAAAACAAAGAAAAACCTGAGGTATAGCCCTGGCTGGTATGGCTCTGGATTGAGTGCCAACCTACAAACCAGAGGGTCTCCCGTTTGATTCCCAGTCAGGGCACATGCCTGGGTTGCAGGCCAGGTCCCCAGTTGGTGTGTGCGAGACCACCACACATTGATGTTTCTTTCCCTCTCCCCTTCCCCTTGGTCTAAAACTAAATACATCTTAAAACAGGTATTGACGTTAGTTTCAGATATATAACATGATGTTTTGGTATTTGTATATATTGCAAAATGAACATAACAGTACTTATCATTTGTCTCCATGTAAAGTTACAGGCTTTCCTGTGATGAGAACTTTTAAGGTCTCTAAGCCACTTTGAAATATGCAACACAGTATTATTCACTCCGGTTGCCATGCTGTCCATTCCATTCCCAGAACTTACAATTGCAAGTTTATACCTTTTGACTCCCTTGACCCATTTTGTCCAGTCCCCACACCCTGCCTCTGTCTACCACCATTCTGTCCTCTGTACCTATGAGCTCGGGGTTTTTTTTTTTAGATTTCTACATGTTAGATCGTAAAGTATTTGTCTTTCTGACTTACTACAATGGCATAATGCTCTCAGGGTCCATCCATGTGACATGGTGCAGTTTCATTCTTGTTTATGGCTAATAATCTGTGTGTGTGTGTGTGTGTGTGTGTGTGAGAGAGAGAGAGAGAGAGAGAGACATTCTTTACCCCTTCCTCCTCTGGAGGACATGCAGGTTGCTTCCTTATGGTATTGTAAATAATGCTGCAGTGAACGGGATGGGGGTGCATACAATCTTTTCAAGTCAGTATTTTCATTTACTTCAGATAAATACCAGGAGGAATCGCTGGGTCATAAGGCAGTTCTATTTTTAAATTTTAAGGAAACTCCATGCCGTTTTAGTGGGTGCACCAATTTGCAGTTCCACAGTACACAAGGACTCTCCACATCCACACCAACACCTGTTTTGTTTTTGATGATGGCCATTCTGACAGGTGTGAGGTGACATCCCCTTGTGCTTTTGATCTCCACTTTCCTGATCAGCGACATGGAGTGCTGTGCCTGTGGGCCTCTGCATGTCTGGGAAAACGTCTGTTCAGATCTTCCCATTTTTTTATTCAGATTTCTTTTTCTATTAAGTTGTATGAGTTCTTTATATATTTTGAATATGAGCCTCTTATCAGATATGACTTGCCAATATTTCCTCCCATCTAATTGGTTGCCTTCTCATGTGGCTGATGGTTTCTTTTGCTGCACAGAAGCTTTTTAGTTTAATATAGCCCCATCTGTTCAGTTTTGCTCTTGCTCCTTTTGATTTTGGTGTCCAAAAAGTCATTGCCAAGACTGTTGTCAAGGAGCTTACTGCCAGTTTTTACTCCTGGGAGTTTTATGGCTTCAGGTCTTACATTCAGGTCTTGAATTCATTTTGAAAAGATTGGGTTTTATGAGGCATTTTTAAAAAGTGTATCCAATTTTTCAGAGTAGATGAATAACATTGACTCCTGCTATTACTTGGTTGACAGTAGCAAACAACCCTTTGAAGTTTTCTAGTTAATAAAATTGAAAACTATTCCCTGAATAACTTTGAAGGATAAAATGCCGAGAAATTGGGAATGGTTTGTCCAGGTCTCCCAATGTGGCTGAACTATGACTTAAGTTCAGTTTTCCTCAATTCTAGCATTGTGCTTTCCTGATACTATATATTGAGTCAGAAACTTCATTGGTTGATTCTTTTTCACAGCTCTATGTGAAATGGGATAGAATGGAAAGAAATCGTTAATAGAAAGTTGCATTGCTTGGATTCCATTCACTCACATTTTTCCTTACTGCAGTCAGTATTTGGACACAGCTGCAACCCTCAAAATGGTATGGTCATTTGAAAACATTCTCAGGCAGGCAGGCGCCAATATTTAAAGCTTACCTTGACATCTTGGAATGAAGAAACACTGTTAATTAAGTGGCCTGGGTTTTTAACATCTTTCCAGTTTGAAATTTCTGATTCTCAAAATTTGGTGCAAGAAAAAAAATTTAAACACCAGTACTTGACAAGCTAATATGCTCAGAAGAATTTGTTATGAATTAATAATAGTCTCGATAATAGTGCCAATAATTACTGGCTGATTAGACTGCATGCAAATACGTACTAGAAGCAACAATTTTAATTCTTAAAAGAGTTTGGTTACTGTTTTTAAGGGCTTGCTATCTCTAGTTCAGTCCTTAAGCTAAAGTTTTGTTTGGTTGGTTTACTGGGTTTTATTTTGGTTACTTTTTTAGGTAGAGGGCATGTTAAGTCCAAAAGTCAGGTTAGCTTTACAACTCCTTGGTCAAGCCAGCCTTTTGGGATATAGTTAAAGGGGGTAATCATAATGTGAACACACTTAATTAGACTCACTGAGGGAAATTGGCTACTTACATATTTTAAATTAATTTTTAAAAATACAGTGCAAAAGTAGGATAGAATAATGAACCTCTAAATGCATACATCCTAGCTTTGAAAATTAAAAATATTTTCCAAATTTTGTTTTCTCTGTTCCCCAATTTTTTTATTGTGTATAAGTACAAATGCTGGAAACTATATCATTTAATTTAAGATACTTCTGTGGGTCTTTTGACATGAATTTTTAAAAATATATAAAAAGGCCATTATACCTTACAAAGTAATTTTCTTAGCTGATATTGTGTATTTAAAGTTTCATGATTGTTTTTAAAAAAAAGTCATTTTAAATTGGTTTGTTTGGATCAGGGCCCAGTCAGGTTGACACATTGCTGATATATTTCATGTCTCAATTACTTAATGTGCCTTCTCCCTGCAGCCCCACCATGCTGTTTGTTTGCTAATGAAACTGGGTCACTTATTTTTAGAGGATTTCCCATACTCAATATTTCATCAGTGTTGTATCTAGTCCTCTTTCCCCATTTGCTCTGTAAAATGATAGGAAAGAAGGGGACGTTTATTATAGAATTCCTTCCAGCAAATAAAAAAAGGGATGTTAGAATTAGAAAGACACTATGTTGCAACTCAGTCATGGATTCTGACACCAATCATCAGCAGGAGAGCATTGGGTGAACATTTAATGGACTTCGTGACAGATTGGGAACGTCTGACTGCAGAGTTCAGTGGGAACCCACCCAGTGGGAAACGCACAGCACCTGTGAGGCATCACTGACTTTTAAAAAGGAAAAATGGAGCCTGGATTTATCAAGCTTCTACTCTGAAATCTTAAAGAAGCATCCAGCTCTTAACGTTTTTTTGTCCTGTGGCTCTTACCTGTCAGCTAGCCCCTTCGCCTATCAGTTCACTGAATTTAGTGCTCTGGCTTACTGGCAGGACTCCAACTTGACCCCACAGGTCTCGACGTTGGGGGTCAGGGGAGTGTGTTCCTTTAACTTCACTTCCTTACTTGGAACTACTTAGAAGTAACAGGGTGATTATAGGGTGATTAAACACATCTAGCTGATTACCTGGTATTTAGTAGTCCCACTAATAAACAGGTACTTGTTTTATATAAATGTTTAATCCACATGTTAATTGTTCTTTATGGCACAAGGAATTACTAAACTATCAATAATTATATTTTTTACCCCTAGCATTTTTTTAGTTTTTATTGTGCCATTTTACTAAAACTGAAAGGGGGGAATAGAATTTTTAAAGAAATTTCCCTTTTTTAACCAACCAAGACTATCTACTATTTAGATGCATTTTCTTATATTCACTCCTTTTCTGGTTTTAGTTTTTTTTTTAAGATTTTTTATTTATTTATTTTTAGAGAGGGAAGGGGGAGAGAGAGAGAGAGAGAGAGAAACATCAATGTGTGGTTGCTGGGGGTTATGGCCTGCAACCCAGGCATGTACCCTGGCTGGGAATCGAACCTGAGACACTTTGGTTCCCAGCCTGCGCTCCATCCACTGAGCTACACCAGCCAGGGCTGGTTTTAGTTTTAAATGTTGAAATCCTGGGGCAAAATCTACATAATTAAAAGTCTGAGACGTAGAATTAATCATGAAGGCTTGAAGTCACCCTGAATCTCCTTCAAAGGAGGCAGCTCCTAGGACTAGTTCTTCAGCTACTGTGACCAGCAGTTCCATGCAGTGAAGTGAACTACAGATTAATTGTAGATAGGCGGAAGTTCCCAGTGACTTAAAATGCTTTCCATTATAAGTAAAAATGCAAGTTCAGTTTTCTAATTTCTAAAGGTGCTGGATTTACTCTCAACTAAAGGCAACATAGACAGGTTACAATGAGTGACAAGAACAGGCCTAAATGACAGAAGAGTGTCACTGATAGAATAGTTTAGTGTTATTAGTATTTCCTTTTAGTTCATGTTTTTTGAATTACTTTAGGAGCATTTACGTTATTGTGTGTGTTCTCACAGCAGGCACACCCATGAGAACAGCGTGGCTGGTGTGAAGGGGCTCACGTGCAGAGGCCCCCTGCACGGGCGGCCCAGTCTCCTTTGGGAGCTGGAACACCAGCGCCCAGCTTCCCAAGGGTGGTGGTGAGCAGTAAATGAGGTAATTTACATAAAGTGCTGCTGCTATACAGTAGTGTTAATCATTTTCACAGTTTATTGATTTATTCCCCATAATGATATATACAATATTCTACAGTCTGCAAGTTATATTTCTGTATTTTTTGTTTTACTCATAGGAACCATGTGAAATGAGCATAAATAGATACTGTCTTATTTTAATGTTAGCACCATACCTATTTTCCCATCTTTTTAATTTTTTTGTGTGTTTATATTTTAAATGTTTTATGTAGGAAGTAAATATAGCTAGGTCTTGGGGTTTTTTTTGTTTTTTAAGATTTTATTTATCTTTAGAGAGAGGGGAAGGAAAGGAGAAAGAGAGGGAGAGAAACATCAATGTGTGGTTCCTCTGCATTCCCCCACTGGGGACCTGGCCTGCAGCCCAGACATGTGCCCTGACTTGGAATTGAACCAGCAACCCCTTGGTTTGCGGGCCGGCACTCAATCCACCGAGCTACACCAGCCAGGGCTTGCTTTTTTAACTAATCTGAAAATCTAGCCCTGGCTGGCGTAGCTCAGTGGATTGAGCACGGGCTGTGAACCAAAATGTCGCAGGTTCGATTCCCAGCCAGGGTACATGCCTGGGTTGCAGGCCATAACCCCCAGCAACCGCACATTGATCTCTCTCTCTCTCTCTCTCTCTCTCTCTCTCTCTCTAAAAATAAATAAATAAAATCTTTTAAAAAATGAAAATCTGCCCTTTGGTTGTGTGTTTATACCATTTGTATTAATGGGATCATTGATGTGGTTGGGTTTAGATGTACCATCTTTCTTCTGTTTGTTCCATTTGCTCCTTGTTCCCATTTTCTCCTTTTTCTGCTTATTTTGGATTGTATATTTTTTCATGCTTCCACTTTATACCATAGTGGTTTGTTAGCTATAACTAGTGTGTGTGTGTGTGTCTTTGGCAGTTGCTTTAGAGTTTTTGTGTGCATCTTTATCACAGTGTACCTTTACAGGGTATTATACCACTTCACATATAGTACAAGAATGTTAAAACTGTAAACTACCATTTTACTGCTCCTGGGCTTTATGCTAGTGTCATTCATTTTTACTTAGCCAGATGTTAAAACCGCCACAATACACTAATTTTTTACTTTAAACCATCAGTTATTGTTTTTGAAAGATTTAAATAATAAGAACTCTTATATTTCCCCATATCATTACCATTTCCAGTATGCTCGTCAATCCTTTATGTAAATCTGTATTTCTATCTGGTATGGGGTTTTTCTGCCTGAACTGACCCTTGAACACGGTGGAGGTTAAGGCCACCGCTACCCATGCAGTCAAAACTGGCACGTGACTGAAGCCAGCCCTCCACATCCACAGCTTCTCAGCCACGGTGCTGGGCCTTGAACCACACGGGCTGGGACTGTGCAGGCCACTCGAGAAAGAGGTGGGTGAGGGCCCGAGCAGTTCCGGCCCACGTTGTTCCAGGGCCGACTACTCCCATTAATACTTCTTTTTGTTTGGGTCTGCTGGTGATGCATTCTCTCAGCTTTTGTATGTTTGAGAGTCTTTATGTGGCCTTTGTTTTTTGAAAGATATTTCTGTTTGATACAGACCTCTAGGTTGAAAAAAAGATGTTGCTTCCCTGTCTTCTGGGTGGCACTTTTTCATCAAAAAGTCTGCCGTTCCTCTGCCTGTCGTTTTCCCTGGATGCTTTTAAGTTTTTCTTTACCACCCTTCTGAAGCAATTTGATTATGATGTTCTTTGCATGGCTGGCTTCGTGTTTCTTATGCTTGGGTTCCTTGAAATTCTTAGATCTGTGAGATTTTATCATACTTAGATACATCGTTCAGCCATTATTCAAATATTCTCTGCCCTTTCCCCAAGGAACTCCCGTTCTTACAGGAAATTCCCCCACTGCTTCCTGATGCCAAGTTCATGTCTCTCAAGTATTTCCCCCCTTTAATTTTGGATAATTTCTGTTGCTATATATTTTCATTTAGTAATTTCCTGCATTGTATAATGTGCCTTTAATCCCATCCTGTGTATTTTTTAACCTCAAATGTTGTTATTTTTTAATCTCTTGAATTTTGTTTTAGGTCTTTAAAATGTTTTTCATGACGACTTAAATGTTCAATCTTTCCTCTTAGTTCCTTGAACATATGGATATTATAACTTTTAATATCCTTGTCTGCTAATTATATTACCCTTTCATTTCTTGGTTTGATTGCTTTTCTTTATATTATGGGTCATATTTTCCTGCTACTTTTACATACCTGGTAAATTTACTGGTAATTTTGTGTTTTACCTTGTTGGCATACTGGGTGTTTTTATATTCCTATATGCTTTGGGACACGATTAAGTTCGACCTTCCCAGGTGTTGCTCTTAAGCTTTGTTAGGCAGGACCAGGACCGTGTTTAGTGTGGGGCTGGCTTTGGCAGACGCTGCCCAGTGAAGGACCAGGTTTCACATGCCAGCCAGTGGGAAGAACTCCTGGACCCTGGTGAGCTGGAGGATTGCTTCCGCTAATGGTGAGGGTCTAATGCAGCTTTGGGGTGGTTCTTTCCTGGCCTGAGGTAGTTTGGTCACGGACCTGATGACTCAAGTGAAAACATTTCCTCTGTGCAGCCCTCTCCTCTACCCTGCAAATTCTACGTGCCCCGGCTCCCTTGCAGTTCTCTCACCTCACCGCAGGGTGGCTCTGCCTGGGTCCCGGCCCTGCACGGTGGTCCGGAGAAACCTCGCCAGAGCGCAGGCAGGAGCGGTGCTCGGGCTCACTCCTTTTCCTGTCTTCCAGGGAGCACGGCTTTCCATTGCCTCGTGTCCAGTGTCTTGTAAAATGCCATTTCATACAGCCTGTGCAGTTTTCTCTTGTTCCAGATAGTGTTATCCTAGTCTCTGTCAGCATCTCCATTTTGCAAACTAGAAAACGGGGTCGGGAAGGATGCCTGCGAGCGGTCAGTGGAGCCCCGCCTGGAACCTAGACACTGGTGCCTCGCCCACCACATCACGCTGCCTTTTCTCTGTAACAATTTTCTCAGGTAACTGAAGCTCATGCCTTTTAGTTTTATAGCTTAATTTAAATCATTTTTACTGAAAAAAATTTTTGGAAATTTTTAAAAAAAATGATTAGTGTTCCTGCTTTCTCAAATACAGCATCTTGAACATATTTGAACCTTTTAATTATCAACATTAGTTATCTTGTTTTCTGTTCTATGGGACCTAAATAATCCCTTTTCTAACTAAAACATTTTACAATGCATGCCCCTTTTATCCTGGAGAGTCCGAGCCTTCGTCGGTCATCAGGTGGGCTGCCATTCACAGTGACATTGGGGCAAACGAGTGTCACAGGGTCCCTTGCATAGTCCCCCTCACCCACCCCAGCTATAAAAATGCAGCCCCACCTCTTTCTGCTGATCAGGGCCAATTAGCCCTGCCAAATGGTGACTCCTTGACTCCAGGTCCCTGGACAGAGTTCAAAGGGCCCTGGATGGAGTTTGATGATCCTTGCCATGTGCCCTGACAAGAGTGTAACCCTTTGAGAACTCGGACCTCCAACCCGCAAAGCCCACATTTGGGACAGTAACCACCAAGTCCCACAGTGGGTCATGGGGACTGATGGTAAGTGGGGCCACTCTTGTACTGTTGGGAACAGAGCATCATACAGCACTCCCCGAGTGAACACATGCGCCACATCCTGAAAGACGGCATCTTTAGCGTCTTGCCTCTGAACACTCCAAGTTGGCACTTCACCTGTGCCTTCAAAAGGCTGCCCCAGTGTTCTCCGAGCTGTGCTCACTGCCACGGTATGTGCCACAACCAGGGAGCTCATGTCAGAGGCCTGCCTCCACAGCACTCCGCGGTAAAGTAGGTTCCCTGGGCAAAGGCCGTGGTTAGGGACTCTGTGTCTGTACCTCCAGCCGTTGAGGATGGTGGTGCCAACTGATGCCCTGAAGACAGGAAGACAGTCCCACACCTGGAATAGCAGCCTATCCCTGTGACGGATAAACTGCTGGCCCTTCCGCCATGGGGGAGAGTCTGGAGTAATTGATTCGCCACCCAGTGGCTTGCTGGTCACCCTGAAGATTAATCAGCGCCTATTGCTGATGGGCTAGCCATTCAGAGGCAGTGTTACTGAACAAAAAAAACGGGTTCAGCTGCCTGCCGCCACAACAGGCAAACTCGTGAGGCATGTGCTAGTGCAAAAGGATAGAACTATATTCAGATGATGCGCAACCTGGGAGAATGGTGGACTCAGGTCTCAAAGACCATCTCCATTCTCCTGTTCAAGCCTATAGTTCTTATAGAGGTAGGGAGGGGAGGGCTTTTTTCCTAATCTAATTATCATTCTAGCTTTTGGCCCTCTGGGGGCAGAAAGGGGGCACTCTTCATTCATCTTTCTAGCTTTTAACGTGCTTGGTGTAAGAACCTCCTCTGCTGCCATCTCGGCCAATGGGCGGAGACTCCCCTGGCGTTCTGACTATTTTGTGGTCACAGCAGCAGGAGCCTGAATGACCTTGGCAAGTGCTACACACATGTCATGTAATGTGGTGGGTTTCTTTTCCCTCTCCAGGTCTGTTCTTCACCCCCGGCTCTCCTCTGGCTACTGGGAGGCTGACCTCTGCACTGCATCACTTGGGCTTTCTTGCCCTGTGGGTTTGGTGGTGCAAGGCCACAGCAGGAGATCAGAGAGCGGAAGAGCGATTATTCACACCCCAGCTCCCAACTTTCCAAACCACAATTTTGAATAGGTGGTATCCTGTGGCCAAAGGCCACAGCTCCCACCTAGCCAACGTTTTTGCAGCTCCAGGCATTCATAGGGTTCCCACAACACCTCACTCCCCTCACCCCTTCAGCCAGGCGTGGTAATGGCTTCCCACTGTTGCTACCTCAGGGTGCTTCCTCAGCATCCCCCGTTGGCTTCCCCTAGTCTGCCTCACTCTGTGAGAGTCTGCATTCAGACTGTCTTCGGTCTGAGGGTGCCACCTGTTCCTTCCGGGACACTAGCCACCACAGGACAGATTTTCTTCCAAGCCTTTTAAAATTAGTGGTAGATAGTAAACACATTTTCACCTTTCCTAATTCACTTGACAAATATTTAGTGAGCACTGATAATGTGTGCCGGATCCTATTTTGTTCTTTGAGAAAACAGTGGTGAACAAGACAAAAAGGATACAGTTAATACAAAGGAACTTCAAATAGTGATGATGGCCTGATCCCCTGAGTGATGCTAAGGGGGACACAGGTGTAGCCACATTGCATTTGGCCGTCCAGGACCGTCTTTCACACGCAGCAAGACTTGAAGACTTGGAGCCTTTAGCTGAGAACAAGGAGGAGCTCAAGGTTCAAAGATCTGAGATCAGCGCATTCCAGATGATGTAGTAGGCAAGCTCAAAGGCCAAGGAGCTTGCTTATTCAGTATACAGAAGCTTCTGGGATATAATGAACATGGTGCAGTAACATTAACGTTGATGGGCAATTTACCTCTGTGTTTGTAGTACAAACAAAATAACTTATAATACAGTGTTGGCCTCTTAGGGGTAGACAATCCAGTTTGCTTAGCAAGTATTCTTCAGACTATTTATTGGGTACACAATAGATTATAGCACAGTGCCCAAACCATATATAGCCACCTAAATGTAACCTCAATTAACCTAACAGTTATAAAAGGTAAGTAATTTATCCTTAGGAATTAATCCAAAAAATATCCAGAGAGTGAGAGGGAAAGTAGATATAACAGACCTTTTTCTGAAGAACAGTTGTGGCGTTGCCCAAATTACAAAGATCTAAGCCAGCCGTTTATCGTTTTTATCTGAGGAGTAGAGGAGTTAGTGGAGGGTGTAGGACGTAAACAGGCCGGGGAGGAATCTGAGGGAGCAGAGAGTCCCACCTGACCGCCAGCCTTGCTCCCTTTTCTTGAAAAACACTGTTAGGGCCACTTCCTTATCACTCCAGCTTTCCTACCTTAACCCTGTGATGTAAATTTGCAGCAAAATCATATTATGGGCTAAATGTTCATACTTGTCTTTGGTTTTGGCCAAGTTATGTTCCCATTACAGAATTAAGCCATTAAGCTCTACAAAAGGTGGAGGTCTTTTTCTCCTTTTCCATCTGTTTTGGTCTCAATTTTCTCAAATGAAAGAGTTATCTAGGTCACAGACAAGGTCTGACAATGTCTCTTCCCAGCACCACATGTCTGGCACATAATAAATGGAGGGAAATTAATATTCTAAGAGGCATCTTTCTGCCCCACCAATCTCGACCCTGACAATCTCTAAGGTGAGCGCGCAGAGGTCGCTTTCGGCCACCAGGAGGCGCTAAGACGCCATCTAGGATGGACTCACTAAGTTTGCCAAAGGGTTTGAAGTTTTGACCTTTTAAAAAATTGTCAGAAAGATTAAATCTCAAGTTTCGGGGAATTTTCGCCAGGCCTGAATGATGTTCCAGCCAGGGGTGGGCTGCAGAAGGCGCTCTGGGTCTCAGATCTCTTGAGATCGCAGTGGGAACGGGTGCCGGGGAGTCGCAGCGGTGCACGCGCGGGAGTGGGTGCACCCGGGCGCCCAGGGCAGCTGAGGGCGGAGGTGCGCGCTGCTCCAGGGGTCCGCTAGACGAGCGCGCGCGGGGGTTGAGGGGGTGTTGCACCGAGGAGCCAGCTCCCTTCCCTCCCCCGCCCCCTCGTGGCGCGAGGCTGGCCGGGCCGCTCCTCCCCTGGGTGGGTCCCGGCTCCTTTTCTGGCAGAGTCTATCTGCATAGAGGAAACTGCCCAAAGTGGCCGTTGTGGGGGAGCCGGCAGCGGGGAAGGAGGCGTGTGCCGTGGTCCACTGCTGCCTGGAGGCCAAGCCCTGCGCTGGGCCGACCTCCCGCCTCGGACTTTCTGCCTGCTCCCCGCGTTCAGTCCGCACCCGCAGCTCTGCGCTGCCCCCTCGGACCGCACACGCGGAGATCGCGCCATGAGCCCAGGCGAGCGTGGCGGCGGCGGCGACACGAGGAAGGGCGCCCCGGCGGACGGTGGCGACGGGGGTAGCCCAGCGACGGCAGCATGGGCCTGGACTGTGAGCGCGCTGTGCCTGCTGCTCTCCCTGGGCTCAGCGGCCGCCTGTCTGCTCCTGGGCGCTCAAGCAACCTCGCTGCAGGGCCGGGTGGCTGCGCTGGAGGAGGAGCGGGAGCTGCTGAGACGAACGGGGTCTCCGGCCGCCCTGGCCGCCTGGGCCGAGCCCCACCTGGAGCGCCTGCTGCGCGAGGTGAGGCGCGGGTTGGGGGCGGTCCCGTGGGAAGGGTGCGTGCGCTGGGAATCCCGGTAGGCTCCCGGAGGACCGTTCGTTCGCCGGCCCTGCATGTGAGTGCATCCCCGCGGCCTGTGCGGGGCGGGGTGGGGGGGCGAGGCTGGTGGGGGTGCCAGCCCCTAGGGGGTCCTGCTGTCCCCATTCCAGCCTCAAGGTCGCGTTCCCAGGCAAGCGGCCATGGGAAAAGTGAGCTGGAAGGGGACAAGCAGAGGGAGGGAGAGGATCCACGAGCGTGTGCGCTCGGACCGGTCGCTTCCCACCTGCGGTGGGCTCCGGGTTCCTCCTCTGTGCCAGCGTTGTGAAGAGGTAGCAACCGGTAGCAACTGCTCTTGCCAACGCTGCTGCGCCTGGGGAGGCGTGGGACCCGCAGTAGACAGGCAGCCACGGCGGGGGAATGCCTCAGAAACACCGAGGGGCCGAGACCTGGAAGGGTCTGGTCCGCTCAGCCCACCCGTCCTGCACCCGCGGGAAAGTGTGTTTCGGAGCAGCTCCACTTAGAGATGCTGTGCTCTGGGGCTGCTGCCTCCGAGCGCGCACTCCTGGAGCGACGCCCACATCCGCTGGGTAGGGCGAGGGGAAGAAAACAGTTGGGGCCAGAAATCCTGCGTTCCAAATTCAGACGGTGACCCCTGGGGGATGCCGCCTGGGCAGATACTTCTGAGTTTTCTCGAGTTTGTTGAAAGCATATGGGACTCTGACACTGCTATTACAGTCAAAGCAGGAGCCGTTTGGGGGGCCTCGAAGCCCTCCCCCATCGTGTTCATCAGAACCTCCACATTTAAGTGCAGCAGTGCCGGCGCCTGCCCCCGGGACTAGAGTAGCTGGACTGTTCAGAGCTGCCCTGGCTGCGCCTGCCTTGCCTCTCTCGCTGAGCCATCCTCTTCCTCCCCCGGGGAGGGCGCCTCGCAGGAGCCCTGCCTAAAGGAGCATCTTCCCTTGTAGGAAAAGCACGTGTTCGGGATGGAGGAGAAGGGGGGCAGGCCCGTTACTGCCACTCCCTGAACTGTGCAGAGCTGCGGTCTTTAGTAAGGTATTCAGCGGTCTGACCATCGCTGAGTTCATTTGGAGTCTTCGAGGGATGGGGAAAGAGTACACCACACCGCCTAGTTCACCTCACCTATTTCTTACCACTTTCATTTAAGCCAGCGTTACATCTGTCTTTGCTGGCTTTTGGGCCAGATTTCTACTTCATGAAATGATTTCCTCTTTTCTCCTGGTAAGTGCCTGCAGACTTCAGAAATCTCTCCGGAGTCCTGTGGTAACTGCTGGTGAAGGTTTCATAATCGCAACCCATTCTCTGTTGGCAAATCCCGAGAGACCAGGGCGTTGAACTGACTTACGGAGGGCCAGTAACAAACACGCCTACCTGTCAGTGCTAGAGCTGGCTGCCCTTTCGAGCAGGAGGCCCCTCTGGGTAAAAATAAACCACAAGCCCACACTGAGTAAATCAGAAATCCCAGGAGGACCTTATGCAAGGAACTTGCAGACTGTTTCATTCTAATGGGGGGAGGGGGTCCTGGGAAAGCAGCCCCTTCTGAGGAGGGTGGATCCTCAAGCCTCGCACTGGGCACTGCGAGAGTCCACAGAGAGAGAGAGCTGCAGCCTCCACCTGGGGCGCCGAGCAAACCGAAGTGCTCAGTTGAGCACATGTGCTCGCTCTCTCTCTCTCTCTCTCTCCCTCTCTCTCTCTCTCTCTCTCTCTCTCTGTCTCTCTCTCTCTCTCTCTCTCTCTCCCTCTCTCTCTCCCTCCCTCCATTAGAAAGGCAAAGGGAATGTTTGAATCCTGGGATTTCCACTTCACATTTGCTGTACTGTTCAGCATTCCGGCATTAGCACAGGACACATCTCAGCACATCCGACTATTAACCAACTAAACTTGGTGTCCAAGGAGCGCATGCTCAGAGTGCCAGCTGGCTGGTGTTTCCCTCCCAGGGGAGCATCAGAGAGACCACCGTGGGAGTGCACTTGGGGGTTGAGCTTCTGGCTCTTTTACTGCCTCCTGGGAAAAGCCGGCTGTCTCCCAGGGCCAGGCTTTCCCTGCTTCTGGCCATGGGTCACTGGATGGCAAACCACACAACCTGCCTGGTGACCCAGAGCGTCCCTGGCAGAGGAAGGGGTTTGGGGAGGTGCATCATGGTGAGCGGGTAATTGGCTTTAAAGAGATGTGAAGGTATTTTTTTTTGGAACTATTAGATAGGAAAGACAAATGAGTGTTGAACTGAAAACACCTTGAGGAGAGAACACGTGCCCTTGAGTATGTTTTCGGTCCCGGGTGGTTCTCAGCGGAGTCTCTCCGGAGCCCAGGCTGGAGTGGCTGCGAGTGGGAGGCTGCCTGCAATTGGTCCTTTCACCAGGAAACTTGTTTTCAGAGTTTTGGAGACAAAAACCACATCCAAACAAAAGGAGAGGAATTCTTGCCAAACACACACCACTTTACTGTCAGAAGAAAAATGTTTTTAAAGAAGCCCACAAATGCCACTGTCATTAGGGGACCCACCGTCTTTGTTCCCGGGGGGACGGAACTGAGGCTGGCTGATGGGCCTGACCGAGTAGATCCAGAAGCTCCCGTAAAGGAATGTTCAGGTTCACTTGTGATTATTCAAGAGCCTTCCATGGTGCGAAGTAAGGGAAATGGTTTTCAGAACGTAAAAAACAGATTTCTGGGCAAAAGTAACTCACAATAGTATCTTCAGTATGATCCAAGCATCTGATAGCACGCTTCTAAGGTGCTCCCTAAGTAATCAACCTGCCCCTAGTAGTTATGCCTATAGCTGTGGTATTACAGAAGCTTGAATTCTACTGCAGTAAAGAGTTTCATTCAAGGATGGAAGAAACATTTAATTATGTTCAGAAGCGGCCATTTCCAGCTTATAATGGATTTATTGTTGGCTGTTGGTCTTCCATTGTCCAGACCAGTCAGTTTGAAAACAAGAAACACCCAGAGACCAAGGGTAAAATTCAACCACTTTCCTTCTGTACCATCAATTATATACCAGCATATTGGTTGTTACCGAGAAACCCAGAACCAGCTGTAGCTTTTTCAGCCTCTGTGTCAGTCTGTCACTTGTCAGGGCTGCTCTGTGGTGTCCTGGGGACATATCACTACATTTGTTCCCTTGACATTTCCTGGCTCCCAAACCAGAAGAGTTTCTATCCCATACTTCCTGGCGTGCTCACATTCTCTCTGACCTTTTCTTTCTCTTGGTTTATTGTTTTTTGTTTGTACGACAGCTTGGGAGAGCTTTATAATAAGAGTATGATTAGAACAAGCCAACTGTCGAGGCATTCCTTTTGCAAACGTAGTTTTTAATTGTTACACTGGACTTTCATGCATTGGCTTTGAAGGTGTGCCTCGACCTTTCGAAGCCGGGGAGCCAGAGCTGAGTGAACATGGACCAGTGGGCAGAGGAGGCTTTCGGTCCCGCCGTTTACCAGCTCTGGCAGCCAGCCTCCTCAGTCAGCTTCCTCGGCCTCGGCCTTCTCTTCCCTCATGTGACGGCCACTACCGCCTGGGTAGTGACAAGCAATGACGATGACGTAGAAGAATCACCTAAATAGCCGCTGAACTGTCTTCGTAACCACAGAAGCCTGCAAGTCATTGACAAGATCTGGCATTAGGTCTATGACTTGGCCTCGTTGGTGTCCGGTCCGTCTGTCACTCCCTTGGCCTTTCCTCATGGTCTCAGGGTGGTTGCTGCAACCCCAAGCAGGAGTGTTCACATAAGAGTGGAAGGGAGGAGGCAGGAAAAGGAGTCAGCTTCTTGAGAGGCTTTCTCTTTACTTGAGTCAGGGGGCAGTTCCTAGCCCCTCTTGCAGACCTCCCTCATGGCCAGAGCCAGCCCCTGATCACCATTATCCTGTCCCTGGCAAGGTGCTGGGGCTGGCCAGTCTGGATTTGTTCCTTAAGGCTGGGCATGCAGCCACAGGAAAAGGACCAGCTCTGTGAGGAAGATGGGGCATGGCTGCTGGGGAGCAACCGAGGGTGTCAGGTGGATGCCCTGGGGTGTTGTTACCCCAGAGGAAGGTGGGGCAGCCATCCACTGACCTGCTGCCGTTTTCATAGCCGAACCCCCTTCCGTGGCGGCGGGTCCCATGCTCCATGCACTGGGAACACTGCTCAGCCACACCATGTCTGCTTCCCTCGGGGCCCTGTCTCCAGCTCTGCCTCCACCCATAGTCAAAGGCATGGTCGCTGTGCTTCGGATTCTCTCCGGCACAATCCCATGCTTAGCGCTGCCTTTATGGTCTTTAACCCTCAAGGAGATGCAGTTCTGATCCCCCAGCGACTGGCTGGAATGGCCTCCCCTCCACGCTTGGGAAGGCACTCTAGGGCCCAGCTCTCCAGCTTTGCCACATCGTAGCAGACGTGGGGGATGGCAGTGCTTGCTCACCACACTGCAGTAATGAGGGGAGGCTGCTTGGGCTGGAGGCCACTGACCCAGGGGCTCCGAGGGCCAAGGAGATCAGTGTCCCCAAAACCATGCATGGGGTCCTGTACCCATGAGCTGTGCCCAGGCAGCTCTGCCCCTGCTCTTGCCCCTTGGCCATGGACCTCCTTGGCTTTCTCAGCAGCCATACCTCACCCGGCCTGCAGGGCACCTTCCGGGACAGGTGCAGTCAGGTCACAGTCCCCAGAGTGGGGTGTCCCTTCTAGCCTCACTGGTAACATCTCACTGGAGTCAGCCTTTCCAAGTGCCTTTGGATCCTTGTACCTTCAAACAGCAACCTGACAGGACCCCAGCGCAGACTGGACTACATTAGAAAGGGAAAAGGAGAAGTCCAGGGGACTCTCCGCTTGGGCGCAGCTAGAGGCTTCCCGACTCCGTGTGTGCCTGCACCAGCTCCCTGGTTCTCAAGATGCCCTCACTCCCCCCAGTGGGGGGGCAGAGTGGCCGCCACAGCGGGGGTTTCACGCCCATAGTGTCCTCACTGTTAGAGTTTCTCTTGCCCAGCATCTCTGGCGGAAGCCCTGATTTGCCCTGATGGTCAATATGGAAGACCCGTGCTGGTCCCAGAACAGCAGGGCAGCCTCCAATCTGCCAGGCTTGGGCGGGGTTCCTGGGTCCCATGTGTGACCCTCGCTGGAGCTGAAAGGACCCGAGTGGAGGATGGCGCCAAAGGACAATTTGGAGTTCCGTCATTAGGAGGAGGCGAGGACACGCGGCTGGTGAAACCGAGTAGATGACCATCCGAGGAATAATGAGAGGCTTGGGCAGCAAGCTGGAGCCACATTCTGGAGAAATTACCGCCCAGTGGCTCAAAATCCAGGGAGAGAATTTTTGATCGAATGGGATAGGCAGTAGGTTGTAGGTTTTTATTCTCTATGCATTTAAATACAGGGTCCTGGCAGAAGTAATGCCTGCTTGAGTGTGGTTAGTAGGGTAGTAATATGGGTGTAATAATGTATAGTTTTAATTTGAACCTTTCACCTAAAATGTCATATGGTGTGCCTGAGTGTGACAGTGTTAGGTTACAGAATGACATGCTTATGATTTTGTAACAAAAAGGGGGCATTCTTTGTGCCGGGCCCTGTATGTTGACAAATTTGGGTTTATCTGTGACAGGATCGAAATCTGTACTTTGATACAGAATGTGAATTTACAAAATGTGAACTACAAGATAACTTGAAATCTTCAGACTTTCCCACGACTGCCTGGTGAGATGCAGAAGACAGCGACTGTCGTCCCTGCTGAGAGGGGGGCATCTGAAGTGGAGGCAGTGGCCTGCGTGGGGCTCCCAGGGCCAGGCCCAGGCCCCCGGGTTTGCAGGCTGCCTCGGGAGGGCGGAGTGAGAAGGACAGGTGAGCCCTCTGCACAGGCACAGTGTCCAGCCCACAGCAGCGTGGACGTGCCCCAAGTCAGGGCCACCTGGTCCCCGGCACACCTTCCCCTGCCCACTTCCTCGGCTTCCCAGAGAGCATTCTTATCAGGAGGCAGCCCTGCTCCTCTGGCCTGGCTGAGGAGTCTTTGAGGTCACCCCGAGTCCCAGTGACGTGGCGCAGGGAGCTGTGTGTCATGGTGTCTTCGGGGGCCCTGAGTTGGAGCAGGAAACACTTTGGACAAGGAGTCAGAAAGTGACTGTCTCAGCCCATTCAGGCCGCTCTAACGGGGTGACAAGAAAGCAACAAAATATTTATTTCTCATGGTTGTTTGTTAAAAAGCAAACATTTGCCCTGGCTGGTGTGGCTCAGTGGATTGAGTGCCAGCCTGTGAACCAAAGGGTCACCAGTTTGATTCCCAGTCAGGGCACATGCCTGGGTTGTGGGCCAGGTCCCCAGTGGGGGTCATGTGAGAGGCAACCACACATTGATGTTTCTCTCCCTATCTCCCTCCCTTCATGTCTCTCTAAAGATAAATAAATAAAATCTTTTTAAAAAAAAAAGCAGATGGACTCACTTGGGCAGCAGAGAGTGAGCTCTGAGCACTGGGACCCGCTGTCCTTTCCTTCCAGGTCCCCGCTGGGCGTTGGTATAATCCTTCACTTTCCGAGAAACTTTCTCCTTCACCCCAGACTTCTGCAGGTTTCTCTCCTTTCTCTGCTCCAAGCCCCACCAGGAGGCCTTGCTAGATGTTGGTGAGAGAGAGGTCTTTCAGGTCTGCTCTTCGCAGGGCAGGTGCAGACCCTCCCTCCGTGCCCGGTGACATGCTCAGCAGCGCTCAGCTGCTGCCGCGGAGGAGCCATGACCACCTGCTTTACCAAGTGTTGGGGAGTAGCATGCCAACTCGGCAGCCCTCCCGCATCCTCCTTTAAAAACAAAACAAAACAACCAAGATGTATGTTGATTTAGCATGATTAGGTTATTGACCACCCTAAAACAAGGACTATTTAGCCCTGAGCAGCATGTTATCCACAGACAGATTTACGCTCCCCTAACCGTCCTGCACAGCGAATGCCTTTCACCCCTGCCCATGTGTGTTCCCACCCGGCATCAGACACAGCTCAGTGCTGCAGTGTCTGTGGTCACGTTCACGACCGCAGAGCATCCCACGACCACAGAGCATGCGTCAGCCGGCTCTGCCTCCTCCACCAGCGCTGCTGCTGGGCCGCCTCCTCATTGCCGTCGGCACAGGTTAGCTGGCCATTTGTGGGCAAGGTCTCTTCCGTTGTCCTTCGGGACGCAGAGCCACTGCCTGTGGAGGAACGTGTTCCGGGCTTTGTTTTTTGTTTTGAGTCTGGAACGTCCACGTTTGTCCGTGACACACACTTGAGTCCTCCCGTCCTGTCCTGAAGCTGCCACCCCGTTGTGAAGTCCTGCTTCAAGCACAGGATGAGCAGAGTGGAGTCAATCCATCGTGCGGTGGAAATTTTATTTCAGTTGGATTTGTTGTTGTTTGAGCAGAAAGCAGCTGATAATCAAGAAAGCCTTAAAGTAAGATTTGGAAAAACTCAAGATGTCACCTTGGAATTAGGCTCCTGCGTTGCTTTGGTGCGGAAGCCTGTCCTGAGCGGCGCGCGGCAGTGCCGCGCCCTGCACGCCCTCGGTCCCCACCGGCTTCCAGCCCCAAGAACACATGTGACTCGGAACCTTCTCCAGAGGCCACACACAACTCCAGCTCCCTCTCTGTTCGGTTTTCTCCATGTGTAGGATTGGGATTAATCTTTAATTGTTGACACAGGCCCTCAGAAGACATCCCTTCACCACATCTGGAAACATATTTTAGGACTAAGCACGAACCACTAGGAGAAAAAATAAGTTTGCAGCTGCCATTTGAAAGAAAGGCACGTCAATGCACTCCTAGAGGATTAGGGGGACCCTCCCTTGTGCCTGCCCTGGGCAAAAGGGTTTCCTTACGTTCCCTCCTATTTCTTAACAGCCCCCAACTCAGCCCCCCACTCCCTGTGAGGTGGCCTCCCTTCCCAGAGCAGGGCAGTGATTAGGCCCAGGTGGCAGCGTAAGCCCGAACCTGGGTAACCTGAGTCCTCATCCCCAGCCCTTTCCACAGCCTCCCTGTGACCTGCCCCCTCCCCTGGCCCCAGGGAAGCAACCACTTAGCTTGCAGCAGGAGCAGCAGCTTTTTCTGCCTATGTGACATCCTCAGCTGGTGGCAAGACTATAGCTCTAAGCAGACCTGGGTTCACCTCCCAGCTCTACCATTTCCCAGCTGTGTGATTTTGGGTAAATGGCTGGTTTTCCAAACCTCAGTTTACCCATCTGTTTGATGGGCATGATCATTCTGGCCCTTAGGTTTCTGTGGGAATGAAACACATTGTATCTGAAGTGCTTCAGCACGTCTTACTCGCCCTGACTATGGCTGGCCTTCTGAGAATGCTTTGTGTGTCCGGATCCAGGGCAATGTCCATGTTAGCCAATTGGAGAGGAAGGCCTGTGGGTACGGGGCTGGCCTTAAGGTCCTCCTGACCCTGGACTCTGCCTGCCTTTTAAGGCTGTGCGCAAGTAAAAAGGTGTGAATGCATGTGCTGCCTCCGAGTCCACGACGGAGAAATGGGACTTGGTGGGTGAGGAAAAGCAGAGACTGAATCAGCCTCACGGCCCCGTTTTCTCAGTCTCTCCTTTGCGCAGATGGAGCTTTGCCATTTAAATTTTAAAAATCTCACTTTACAACCAACATAAAAATCTTATTATTCATGAAAATTATATGGTCTTTTCACTGTGAAAGAACATCAAATACCTAGTATATTTGCTTTGATCGGTAGGTTTGTCCATTCTTGTGGTTTTCAGCATGGCACAGACTTCCCCAAGTGGTCGCGAGTAGCCTGGCGAACTGGCGATCTCCCACACATGCGCTTCAGTTCACACTGGAAATGAGAAAATTTTCATTTTCTGATGTAACCACAGAACTCGTGGGGGGGTAAAGTGCTTTCAAATGGGTAATGTCAACTTCTAAAACTGCATTTGCTTCCAACTTCGAGTTGTGAAACGAATCACAAAGCAATTAGAATGAATTCTGGTGCTTTAGAAGACAGTCTCAATAAAATGCACTCGACTTAGGGCCTCTGAGCAGGCTCGTCGCACACGAAGAGCAGCCCGTCCGTTTGTTCAGCTGTGCCTTGCCATGTGGCGGGCGGGCTGTCATCGTGGCTGCACCTCGTTTCCAGACCCAGGTGGTGGTGCGGATGGAGGACAGTCACGTGGCAGTGGGACTCAAGTGTGTGTGTGTGTTCTTCAAGTGTATACATGTGAGATCGATGTGCGTGCATGTGCACACACATGTGTGTGTTGACACATGAGAGTGGGTGCATGTGCATGTGCACATGTGTGGGTCTGAGTGTATGTGTGGGCGTGTACGTGTGTGCATACGCACTGAAGGGTGCAGACCACTGAAGGGTGAGCTCTGAGCTCATGGCCTTCCCGCAGGAGCTGTCACCCCCAAGTCCTTCGAGAAGCCCTGGGGCTGAGAGGCTTCTCCCCCAGGGTCCACACAGCTCGAGCCATGGGCTGTAGAGTCGGACGACCTTGGGCTGAGCTGCCTCTCACTAGCTGGCTTGGCCTAATTAGTTAGGAAGTTGGCTTTTCCAAGCCCCAACTTCCTCCTCTGGAAAAAAGGTGCTGCTTCACTTCACTTCTCTGAGAATGAAGGGAGGAGCCCTTCCCAGGACTGCCCCGACCATGACAATGAGGGATTGTCAGTCCCCTTCTTGCACGGTGGCTGCCAGGACGGTCAGCACCCAGCGCCAGGGGTCTTCTCCGAGCACAGCTCCGCCTCCTCCTTCCCGCCCCTGTGAGGACGCTTTCACCTAGGCTTGGCTTTGAATGCCCTGAGCTGGGAAAAGATGCCTCATTGCTCAGCCTGCAGGACCTGCTGGTGGACTTTTCTCTGGCCCCCTTTTTTTTTAATTAAAAAGATTCTTCTAATCCTTACCTGAGGATATGTTTATTGACTTGAGAGAGAAAGGAAGGGAGAGAGAAAGAGAGAGAGAAACATCAATGTGAGAGAGAAACATCAATCAGTTGCCTCCTGTACACACCCCAACTGGAGATCAAACCCTCATTCTAGGTGTGTGCCCTGACCAGGATTCAAACCTGTGACTTTTGGTGTATGTGACAATGTTCCAACCAACTGAGCCCCCTGGCCAGGGCCGGGGGCACTTCTTGAAATAGTTACTTCTTTGACTGAGTCCAGCCACCCCAAGCCCCAGGCCAGTCACATTCTCTGGTGTCTCCCTCCCCTGGCCCATCAACCCTCAGAGCCTCCCTGGCCGATGAGGTGAAACTCCCCTCTCAGCCCAGCATCCAAATCCTCCAGGTCCTTTCCACCTGCTCTCACTTTATTCCCCTCGGGGCCCATGTGGACTCTGAAGGAGGTAAGTGAGGGTGGGGTAGGGTGTCTGCTCAGGCTGCCGTAACCAGTACCACACTCTGAGTGGCTTAAACAACACACATTTCTTTCCTCACAGTGCTGGAGGCTGGAAGTCTGAGACCAAGGTGTCAGCAGAGTAGGCGTCTCCTGAGGCCCCCTCCTTGGCCTGCAGATGGCCGTCTTTGCCCTGTGTCTCCATGTGGCCTTTTCTCTGCGTATGAGTCTCCTAGTCCCTCTTACAACAATGCCACTCACACTGGACATTGATAATATCTTCATTTTTCTTAACTGCTACTTCCAAGACCCCATCTTCAAATATAGTCATGTTTTTAAGGACTGGGGGTTAGGACTCTAACACATGAATTTAGGGGGACATTGTTCAGCCCACACCACCTAATCAGACGTGACACAGGAGGGGGACTCCAGACTCTGTGGATGGGATGGAGTGGGCAGCAGGTGGAACTCGGTGTGGGTTTTTGAGTAGGCCGTTGTGGCGGCTGGGCCCTGGAGAAGACGGGCTGTGGTGTGGAGGAGGCTTGGAGGCCATGCACTGGGGCAGCCTCAGGCCTCTCTTCAACGGGTCAGGAGGCATCTTGGGAGCCATCCATTCCCCTACAGGGCGGGTTTGATGGGCAGTGAAGTGTATTTGAAAAATAATGAATGGGAACACACATTGAGGATTACTGAAGAATTGCATTGTGTTTGCAGACCAACCCTTTCAAAACACGCTAATGTTTTTTGGGACTGAGCAAGGAACACTAAGGAAATGTTTGCCAATGTGGTTCAGGAGAGAGTGACTCTGTTGTGCCAATGGGCGTCTCTGATTAAACCCACATTCTTTAGAGAAAAGTTTCTGAGCTCCTGCCAAGCGCTTGGGCGGGACTAGGTGTTCTTACCCACCCGCCTGAAGCGGGTACCTGACTGCAGGAGGTTTGCCTGCCCCCCAGGTGGAACCTGAAGCTTAGCGTGGTGAGCTGATACCTTCTGAGCCCCGGACACGTGTGGCCTGGGAGTTTTTGTTATTTGGCTTCTCTAGGTATACTTGGCTTACAATTAACTTCACATATTTAACGTGTATGATTGGATGTGTTTTGACGTGTGTACACCTGAGAGACCGCCTCCGCAACCAAGACAGTGAGCATGTTCATGCCCCTTAAACGTTTCCTCCTGCCCCTTCAAATTCTCTCCTCCATCCCTCCCCACCTGCCACCAGGTGCTACTGATTTCTGCCACAATGGATTAGTTCTCGTTTTCAGGGTTTTTATATGAATGGAACTATCCATTCGTTTTTTGTGGGGAGAGGGGTCTGGTTTCCTTCACTCAGTATAATTATTGACAGTTTCTTTGATGCTTTTGCATGTGTAATTAGTTCATTCTTTTTTTTTAAAGATTGTATTTATTTATTTTTAGAGAGGGAAGGGAGGGAGATAGAGAGAGAGAGAGAAACATCAATGTGCAGTTGCTGGGGGTCATGGCCTGCAACCCAGGAATGTACCCTGGCTGGGAATCGAACCTGGGACACTTTGGTTCACAGCCCGCACTCAATCCACTGAGCTACGCCAGCCAGGGCTCATTCTTTTTAATTGCCAAGTATTATTATAAGGATATCCCATAATTTGTTTACTCATATATACCTGTTAATGGACATTTGAGTTGTTTTCAGTTTTTGGTTGTTAAAAACAAAGCTGCTATGAACATTCATGTACAAGTCTCTATATGGGAACTGCTTTCATTTCTCTTGGAGTAGAATGATCAGTCATCTGATAGGTGCATGATTAACTTTTTAAGAAACCACCAAATTGTTGTTCAAAGCCATTGCATTGTTTTACATTCCCACCAGCAGTATGTGAAAGTTCATTTGTCCACACACCTTTTTTCTCTGTCTGCTTTTAGGATTTTCCCTTTATCACTGGTTTTAGGCAATTTAATTCATGACAGACCTTGGTGTGGTTTTCTTCATGTTTATTGTGCTTGAGCTTCATTGAGATTCTTGGATCTGTGGGTTTATAGTTTTCATCAAGTTTTGAAACATTTTTTAGCCATTACTTCTTTGAATATTTTTTTCTATTCTTCCTTGAGGACTATAATCACACATATATTGGGACACTTGAAATCCCAAGTTTACTAATGTTATTCTCTTTCTTTTCTTAAAAAACATTTTTCCCCTGTGTGTTCATTTTGGATAATTTCTATAGCGGACTTCCAGTTTACTAATCTTGTCTTTGGCAGTGTCTAAACTGCCATTAATTCTCTCTACCACATTTTAAAATCTCAGACATAATAGTTTTCATCTCTAGAATTTCAATTCAGATCATTTAATATTTTTGATAGCTCTACTTGACTTTCTGAACATATGCAGCACAGTTACAACCATCATTTTAAGGTTTTGTGTGCTAATTTTAACATCTGTGGCAGTTGTGGGTCACTTCCAATTAATCAATTTTTCTGCTCATTATGAAACCTTTTTTCCTGTTGGTAACTTGTTATTGTATGCCAGACATGAGCTGTATCTCATTGGGTGTTAGATATATTTGTATTCTACCAACATTCACAGGCTTTGTTGTGTCACAGTTAAGTTACTGGGAAATAGTTTGATTCCTTTGGATCTTGTTTTTAAGATCCATTAGGCAGGACCAGAGGTGTGTGTAACCTAGGGTTGGTTATCTAACACTGACGTGTGACCCTTCCTGGTGTCTAAATCCACTCAGTGTTTGAACAGGCGATCAGAAGAGTCCCATGCCCCAGTCCCATGTGAGGTTGGGCACTGTTCCCTCTAATCCTTGCGTGGTTCTTGTCTTGGTGTCAGGCCATTTCCTCACACACGTGCTGTCAGTGCTCTGCGGAATTCCCTGAGGGCCCTCACAGAGCTCCGTGGTTCTTGGTGTACAGCTCTCACCGCTCAGGTCCACTGCTCTGCAAACTCGAACTGCCTGTGATGCCTGGACTCCTCTTCCACCCCTCAAGTCCAGAAGGCTGCCAGGTATTTCCTCACCTTGTGCTGCAGCCTGGATACTTGTCCCAACCTATCAGATGCAGAGTTCAAAACACTGGTGGCCAGAATGCTTAAAGAACTCATTAAATTTGGCAAAAGCATAAGGGAAGAAATGAAGGCTCCACTAAGGGAAATAAAGAAAAATCCACAGGAAACCAACAGTGAAGAGAAGGAAGCTGGGATTCAAATCAGTGATTTGGAACATAAGGAAAAAAATCAACATTCAACTAGAGCAAAATGAAGAAACAAGAATTCAAAAAATGAGAGTTTAAGAAGACTCTGGGACATCTCCAAAACGGCCAACATCTGAATCATGGGGGTGCAAGAAGGAGAAAAGGAAGAGCAAGCAATTAAAAACTTATTTGGAAAAATAATGAAAGAAAACTTCCCTAATTTGGCAAAGGAAATAGACATACAAGTCCAGGAAGTTCAGAGAGTCCCATAGAAGTTATCTATTGAAGTTTCCTCTTGGTGATGTGCAGTCCTATAGCTTGTGACAGGTGCCTAGTGCCCTATCTGCACCTTCCCAACCCCACACAGCAGTTTCATAACAGTCACAGCTCCTCCATGTGTCTCGTACTTCCTCATGTTCCCCCAGCCTTTCACAACTGCTGACCTGATTTCTGCCCTTTTGGTTTTGTATGGCCTAGCTTTTATATGATTAAATTTATTGGGATGACATTGGTTTATAAGATAAAGGTTTCAAGTGTATATTTCTAGAATACATGAACTGAGTATTTCTTTTTAAAATATATTTTATTGATTATGCTAATACAGTTGTCCCATTTTCTCCCCTTTATTCCCCTCCGCCCTGCACACCCCTCCCATCTGCATTCCTCCCCTTTAGTCATGTCCATGGATCGTACATATAAGTTCCTTGGCTTCTCCATTTCCTATACTATTCTTAACCTCCCCCTGTCTGCTTTGTACCTACCAATTATGCTTCTTATTCCCCTGCACCTTTTCCCCCATTCTCTCCCTCCCTCACCCCACTAATAACCCTCCATGTGATCTCCATTTCTGTGATTCTGTTCCTGTTCTAGTTGTTTGCTTAGTTCATTTTTGTTACTTTTTTTTAGGTTCGGTTGTTAATAGTTGTGAGTTTGTTGTCATTTTACTGTTCATATTCTTGATATTCTTCTTTTTCTTAGATAAGTCCCTTTAACATTTCTTATAGTAAGGGCTTGGTGATGATGAACTCCTTTAACTTGACCTTATCTGGGAAGCACTTTATCTGCCCTTCCATTCTAAGTGAAAGCTTTGCTGGACTGAGTAATCTTGGATGTAGGTCCTTGCCTTTCATGACTTTGAATACTTCTTCCCAGTAAGGTTTGCCTGCAAAGTCTCTTTTGAGAAATCAGCTGACAGGCTTATGGGAACTCCTTCGTAGGTAACTCTCTCATTTTCTCTGGCTGCTCTTAAGATTCTCTCCTTATCTTTAATCTTGGGTAATGTACTTATGAAGTGCCTTGGCGTGTGCTTCCTTGGGTCCAACTTCTTTGTAAACTGTGTATTTCATTGTGTGGCCACCATGCAAAGTCAAATCGTCTTTCAGCTTTTGATAACATCCTTTTTTTTTTAGACATGAAAATTGTGTATAAGCAAAGGTTGTTTTGTGTATAAGCGAAGGAAAATTGTGTATAAGCTTTGTGATTGGAGTTCGTCAACACCAGGATGCCTTCTCTAAGTCTCAGTTTTCTCATCTGTAAATGGGTATAAAGGCAGTCCTGGCACCGCAGCAGTTATCAGTAGGACTAAATGAGATGGCAGCCGCTGGCAGAGCACCTGGCACACCCTCGGTAGTCAGTGACCTTGATAATAACGCTTTATATCTGCTGTCCTCTTCACCACCACCATCACCATCACTGTGGTGCCGCAGAAGAAAAAAGAATGCTCAGGAAGTGCTGCCCTCTTGGCGGCTGGCGGCCGTGGGATGCGGCCAGCCGGTCGACCGGAGGGAGCAGATGGGGCACGTGGCTGTGTGCAGAGGGCTTCGTTCTCCCCCGGCCCCTCCTCTGGCACCCCCGCTGCCGATTAGCAGAGGTGAGCCTGGGGTGGGGTCTGAGGAGACACAATGGTCTGTCCAGCGTTCAAAAACTGTCCTCAGCAGGAAGGTGGCAGGGCTTCACTTTGGCTCTTCTACTTCTGGGATTTTTTAATTTTTTTTCCTGAGAAGATGGTATCACAACACAGAAAGAACTTTTAAATAAGTAAATCATCATAATTCCAACACCGAGTGAGTGCATGTTCTCCTGTTGCTGCCACTCCAGGCCTGACTTGTACACAGCTGTAGGCGGTTTATTTATCACAGCAGCAATGCTCTTCCTTGTCTTCACTACGCTGTTTCACGACGACGTGACAGTCTCACCGAGGGGACGTGCCACCTTTCCTGCTGCGTGAGGCACAGCTCCTCGTGAATATCACTTTATTTTGCTTCTGCTGATTTGTTTCCTTGGGGGTATATTCCCTAAAGTAGGAATTTTCTGTCAAAGGATAGGAATGCCTTTGTGGCTTCATTTGGAGCAGTTTTACAGAAATAAATCATTGCATCCTTTTTTGTACGTTAGTTCACATTTCATCAACGTGGAACCAGGCGAGGGTGTGACTGAACATCCGGGGACGCGCTGCAGACGGGCGCCCCAGCAGCTCGCTAGCGCGTTTATCATCTGCCCGTGGATTGCCCTTTCGGAAACCATGATTTGCCCTGATTAATTTTCTCTCTGCTCTCGCCACCCCTCCCCCCAGACTGCAAGTCTCCCTCCTCTTCCTCCTCCTCCTACTCAACACTTCTGGAGGGAATGTTCCCCGTGTTTTCTCAGAAACTCATCTTTTGTTGACTTTCGGAGTCAGGACTTGTTTGCGTATGTGAAACCAGGGCCACGTTGTCTGCAGATGCCAGGGGCCCTGACAGATAATGGAATGTAAAACATCAAGAGGCTTTTCACCCTGGCCCGGTGGCCCAGTGGCCCAGTGGCCGGGTTAGTTGGAGCGCTGTCTAGTACCCGGAAAGGTTTCGGGTTTGATTCCAGTCAGGGCGCATACCTCGGTTGTGGGTTCGATCCCTGGGAGGCAACTAATCGATGTTTCTGTTTCTCTCTCTCTCTCCCTGCCCCCAGCCCCCATGCCCGCACACCCCATCTCTCTAAAATCAATGAACAAATCCTCAGGTGAGGATAAATAAATAAATAGTGGAGATGTTGCCCTGGCCAGTGCGGATCAGTTGGTTGGGATGGTTCGATTCCCGGTCGGGCACACACCTGGGGGGTGGGCTGCACCCCAGGCCCGGGGCAGACAGGAGGCAGCCCATCCCTGCTGCTCTGTTGCATCGATGTTTCTCTCTCTCCCCCTTCTCTCTCTAAAAGCAATGAAAGAATGTCCTCAGTGAGGATTTTGTTTTAAAGTTGAGGCTTTTAAGTCATTTCTCACAAAGTTAAACACAAAAGGATATTTTCATAGACTACAAAAGAACGTGGGAATAAAGAATGTGGGATTGCATTTCTAGTTCAAACATTTCCTTCTGTGAGCATAGTAGGGGCAGTTCCAAGTCCACGGAGGGTCAGGACCAGGAGGTGGGGCGGGTAGAGGGTTAGGGGACGAAACCCCACAGTCACCCTCCAGTTAGGAAAGATGAATGCGTGCGAGGGTCAGAGTAAGTGCAGAACAAAACTCGATCCCCATAACTTAAGATCCCCCTGCTAGCATCCACAGTTTTGTTTTGCCCTCTCATCAACAGTTTCCTGTTTAGCTTTTTATTTAAAAATAAGCATAGCTTGAAAGTGGTTATGTTTCCTATCAGTATATGATATGGCCCCCTTCCAAGTTAGGGGAACGGCCCAGGTGAGATAGCAGCAGTTAAAGGCCAGGTGTAGCTCTGGCCTGGTGGCTAGGTTGAAGCATCCTCGCCTAACTGAAAGGTCGCCAGTTCGATTCCCGCAGGGCGCATGCCTAGGTTACAGGTTCACCCCGGCTTGGGGCACATGTGGGAGGCAGCTGATCCACGTTTCTCTCTCCCATGGATGTTCTCTCTCTCTGAAAGGCAATGGAAAAGTCAATGAGGATGGAAAAAAAGCTAGCTTTTTTTTTAGCATTAAATTCTTTTGTTTAAAACCAGGGTGGGGGGGTGGTCAGTGTGACTTTTCGTCAGTCTATCAATGATAAAAACAGATGAGAGCTCCACCAACAAATTGACTTAAACTAGAAGGCTGGGTTCCTTTTCCAGGTAAATTTTGCAGCTGCAATGGGGAAAGTGAGTTCCGAGGTCCCGAGCTTTGGGGGGTGGGGGGGGCACTGGGTGGTGTCTGCTGCTGCCTGGGGCGGAGCTAACTGCCCCCTCTTGCGCCCCTCTCCCCCAACCTGATGGGAGCCCTGAGGAAGCTTTGCGAGGTGCGGGAAACTTCTGGGGACTAGGGGATCAGCCTGGGCGGCTGGCACCCTAGCTCTGGGCCGGGTGGGCAGCTCCAGCGCAGAGCAGGGATGCGAGGCAGGTGCGGTACGAATGGGGCTGAGAGCCTGGCGCCCACTGGAGGGCCAGGCGGTGCGGGAGGGTGGACCGGCTGGGGGGTTTACAGGCTGCCCCCCACCCTGCCCATCTCGGCACCGCTTTCGCTCCCCTCCCCCAGGTGTCCTGACCACGCAGTCGCAGGTTCCCTCCCTCAAACCTGGGCTGCAATTCTATCTCTGTCTGCATCAACCTGTTGTTGCCCACCTGGAAAACAAAGGTGACTGGCCAACAGGGATGGCGGCTTTGCGGTGGCTGGAGCTAACCTGGTCGTGTTTTGTCTCAGCCTCCTGGTCCTGGGCCGTCCCGGCCAGAGACAGCACAGGGCGTGGCCGAAGGCCCCATCTTCTGGGACGTTCCAGGCTTGGCCTTAGGAAGCAGGGCGGGGAAAGGTTACGTGTTTACGTGTGAAACTGACGGACCTGTTCTGAACGTCACAGTGCATTTCTCACTAAGGTTAAGTAACACACTTGGGATCTGCTTTGTTTTGCTTTTAGTGAGGTTTTCAGGGTTTTTGTTTGTTCGTTTTTTTCTAGAGAAAGGTTAATATAGAGTCCGGCACAAATAACGCCCCTTTTATTACAAAATCATAAGCATGCAATTATGTAACATAACAATATCACACTCAAGCACACCATATGACATTTTAGGTGAAATGTTTATATTAAAACTATAAATTATTACACCCATATTATTACCCTACCAACCATGCTCAAGCTGGCCTTGCTTCTGTACGCCGCATACTCTCGTCAGGACGCAAGCCTGGGCTGGTTTGGGAGGTCACCTTGATCCCTAAACCTAGACTTGGGATTTAGGACTACTCTCTTCTTCCTCCTCTTCTTCTTCTCCTTTTTCTTCTCTTTGCACCTGTGTCCCCTCAGAGGAAGGGACAATAATTTGGGCCTCAGGGGTCACTCTGAGGGTCTGACCAGGCAGAGATGGTGCTGGACCTGTACTGTGAGTTATAATGGTGGAGCTGTCACTTCGACTTGATATCTGTAGTAATTCTTTTCCCCTCACCCACATCGAGCACAGGGCTGGGCATGTGCAGAGATGCTTGTTGAACTGCATGGAACAAAATTGTCAGGGCCACCCTGGCTGGTGTAGCTCAGTGGATTGAGTGCGGGCCCTGTGAGCCAAAGGATCACGGTTCAATTCCCAGTCAGGGCACATGCCTGGGTTGCAGGCCAGTTCCCAGCAGGGGACGCACGAGAGGCAACCATACATTGATATTTCTCTCCCTCTCTCCTTCCCTTCCCCTCTAAAGTTAAATAAATAAAATCTTTAAAAAACATTGTCAGGGCCAAGCCTCCCCACAGGAAAGAAGAATGGGAGATGTCGTCAGGGTAGGTTGGGCTGGGACAGGGGTCTGAGCTCAGTGCACCCCAACTTCCTGCAGCAGCCGGCTGGGAGGGGCTGCAGGCTGGGGCCAGGCTTGCAGCGGGCAGGCGGGAGGGGTGAGCTGAGTACCAAAGCTGCTGCCAGGGCCCCGCCCACCTGCTCTGCCCTGCCTTCCCGGGGTTCACGCCGGCTGCACCTTCACTGGGGCTTTCCTTGATTTGTGTTCGAAGATGTTGAAACAAAGCAGAAACCTGCCACCTTCTTTTCAGGGATTCCCAAGTAATTGCTGAATGTTTCCTTTTGTTTCTCCTCTCATTCCAAAACTGTGTAGAATGGAATTCTACCCTTTAAAACATGTTAAAAATATCCTCACAACCGTCAATTTATCTTTTCGATAGACTGATTTTTGCTGAGTTTTCCACGTTTGTCCCTCTGTGCCCTCAAGCTCATCCTCATTTTCTCCCCTCTTTTCTTCCTGGTTCAGAAGTTGGAGGGACTCGCCAAGCTCCGGACCGCTCGGGAAGCGCCAGCCGAATGCGTCTGTTCCCAGGGTAAGTGCGCGTTTGATCCTCACCGGCACCTGACTTCTGTGCGCCTGTCTGTCCTACCGTCTGTCTACTCAGAACTGCTGAGGACATGTTCAAGGTTGTCACCGTGGTCTCAGGCTGGCTGTTTTACCTGGTGGCCCATCCTGGGGCCTTTCTTCCCACATCTTCCCTGGAAGGCATGGCACTAGTCAAAGATCCAGCAAGATTAACGGCCTCGGGTTGATGGGGATGGTGGTGTTGGTGGGGGGAGCTGAGGACAGCTAGAGATGGCTTGAAATAAAGGCTCAGATGCTGGGAAGGAGCCAGCCAGCCTGTTGTGAAGGTGGAGAAACAGGCACCAAGTGGCCACAGGGCGCATAGCATTTTGATTTCAGCTCTATTTCAGACTTTGGGGAATGGGGATGATAATGTGTCCAAATCATTTTTTGTTTGTTTGTTTGTTTTCATTTCTTTCAATCTGGGTAGAAGAAGGGAACAGGCAACATGGTCTGAATTATGCAAATAATCCTGACTCTCTGGAAATTGGGTGGTATAGACCAGTGCGGCTGTGCATAGAGCCAGGTGTTGATCCCTAACCCACGTGGCTGGACCCCCGATTCACACCAGGGCTTCCCGTGGTCCTCAGGGATGCTCTGCACAGGTGATGACTGAGAACTGAGGTGTGTGGTTTTAGGGTTCGCATTAGCCGCTCGTAGGGTGGTGTGTACACCAGTGAATTCGTGGAAGGTTGTAACACTTACCAGACTTCTCTCTGTGTTGGACAAGGTGACAGTACACGGGTCACAGCAGCTGAACCCAGTGGCCCTTGTCCTCACGGTCACGCCTGCCAGTAGTCAAGTCACCTGGCATTTCCAATCTCCTTCTCGGGTCCAGAAACCGCTCGCCGATAACCAACATCTCCAGGTTGGGAGCTGCCCAGACAGCTGCAAAGGTGGACCTCCTGCTGCAAGGTCCCTCGGTCCCTGGGGGCCCAGCGGGAGAGGGTTTGATGGTCCGGCTTGAGCTGACTTTCAGTCGTAGCACCTCCAAGGTTGTGATGGGAGGGAAAAGGACGTGACAAGTGAAGGCATCGGTGCTTGTTCAGTAAGTCAGAAGCTGAATTCAAGGGGGAGGAAATCCAGACCCAGAAAATGAATTTTTGGATGATCCACAAAACATATAAAATGAATGTGATTCCTCTTTCTTCCCCTCTCCTTCTGTCTGGGTATCGTATGGATGTAAATTCACATGAATTATGTGGATAAAAGTCTTTTAAACTGGGAGGCACAGTGCGTTCATAAGATGTGAAATCAGTTCTGTGGATGACAGCAGCACTTTGAAATTTTGAACAATCGTAGACTTGAATGCAAACTCTTGGAGGGAAGTTTTGTTTCAGCTGTATCTACGTACAGGCATAGCCTGGGTGGTGATGTGAGCTGGGTTTGTTGCCTTTTGTGGGTGGCTGGTTGGGAGTTTGAAAGATACAGGTGACGGACTGGCAGAGATGAGGAGGCAGGGAGAGGGCCTGGAGCCCTGAGTAAATCCAAGCCAAGTCCAGACCTCGGTCTACCACTTAGCAACTGCAAGTCTCTTCTCCAAAATACAATGACTATGTTATAGGAGTGGGCTCTGGAGACTTTTTTTTGAAGTCACAGAGAAAGAACAGGTCAAAGCTCATCTTCCCTTGGGAGATCCCCAACCACAAAGAGAAGCTCCAAGAGGGTCCCAGGGAAGACCATGGAGGCTGAAAGGCTGGCTGGAACCTGCAGACCCACTGACAAGGGGACAGGGACCTCCCTTGCTCTCTGAAGGGAGCGGCTCTGCTGGTGGTGAGCACTGGGCTGCTGTCGTCAAAGGGCTCGTGCTGCTGTCCAGCCACCCCAGCGTCTGCAGGCCGTGTGCCCAGGCCTCGTGCCTACATGGGCTGTACTTTCTCTCCTGCCGCTTGGAGCTGGAGGACCCACTGGAGCCCTTTGGGCCAGAGCCCTAATTGATGTAAAAGCCCGGAGGCTGATACTTTCTCCAACAGAGGCCTTTTCTCCGACACCAGAAGCCTTGATGCATTCCCTTTCTCCCTGGCTCTGATCTGCCCGCGGGCTCTTGGAGTCCAGACAGAGACCATCCTCTGCGGCGTGGGTCCCCATCTGATTTGAGATGCCCGCAGATCCCCCTGCCTGGCTCCTTCCCACGCCTGGGGGACACTGTAATCTTTTGTCAGATCCTAGGATGCAGCAGACAGATATCGAGGCCAGGGAAGGGGCGGGGGCTCTTCTTGTGTGCTGCCCATTGTGAAGCGGTGCTCAGTGGGAGCCTGGAAGCTGAGGGGAGGGGCTGGCTGCTGCTCCTGCCCCAGTCAATGGAGGGAGGAAGGGAAGGGGGGAGGGCTGGCAGGGCTGGGCCCTGATGTGGTCCTGTGACCTTGGACAAAGGCAGGGCCCTTGAGTCTTGCACCCCTCATCTATAAAATGGTGTAGTGGGTTGAACTGAGTCCCCCTAAATGTATGTCCCAGTCCCAACACCCCCATACTTACAAATGTGGCCTTATCTGCAAATAGGGTCTTTGCAGATATAATTAAGTTAAGGATCTTGAGATAAGATCATCCAGGATTTAGGCTGGGCCCTAAATTCAATGATGAGTGTTCTTATAAGATACAGAAGGGAGAGATTTGAGACACAGACACACAGAGGCCACGGCGCTGGGGAATGGAGGCAGTGGCGATCTGACACGCCCAGGACCTCTGAGGACTGACTGCAGCCCCTCCCACCCCCACCCTGCACCCATGCCCCCTTCCCGGCAGGAGCTGGAGGGGCATGGAAGGGATTCTCCCTCAGAGCCTCCAGAATGAACCTGCCTGAGAACACCCTGATTTTGGGTTCTGGCCTTCGGAACTGGAGAAGATGAATTTCGGTCATCCGAAACCACCCAGTCTGTGGTGATTTGACACAGCAGCCTGAGGAAACTAAAACAAATGGGAATAATAATCGTCCTGAGGACTTTACAAGGTTGCTGAGAGGACTGAAATGTGAGGGACAGAGGAGTTTCCCTGCGTGTGGGCCAGGTGTGAGTGTGGGCCAGGTGTGCAGGCTGCCAGCTGGGGGTCCCCTGACCAGGCTGCTCCCTCTCACACCTGCCCCCAAAGGGTCTTCTCCTCCTTCCACAGAAACTTCCCGGCTTCAGACAGTGCCACTGACCCATGTCCCTTGAGTATTCCAACACCCTCTTATGTTACCTATGTACTTAAATGTTTAAAATTGTGTTTAAAGTTTTTAAATGGTTACTTTTGAGTAGAAAATAATATATGATGTGATAAAAATTCAAGTACTACCGAAAATCACACGTGAGAAACACCCCCCCCCCCCCCCCCGCCAGTCTCCTGCTCCCCTTCCCCAGCGGCATTACCAGTTGGCCGATTCCCTCCAGGGCGACGCTGGCTGACGGGGCTTCCTGAGGTGGTAGAAATGCCCGCCATCCGGTGAGTGGCCGGATTAGCTCCTTGTGGTTATTGAGCCCTTGAAATAGGTCTGAAGCAACTGGCAAAGTGAATTTAGTATTTAATTTTAATTAATTTTAAGTAACCTCATGTAGCTGGTGGCTAGTGTATCAGACAGCCTGATTTCTGAGGTCCTTTATGTACATTTCAGCGGGTAGCTCCCTTCCTGTTTTTATACAAATAGTATCATACGTCGTTGCTTTTTTCAGTTTGCAGTTTCCCTTTGAGATGGCCCGATTCAGTCCAATACCAGAGAGCAGGTGCCGTGGTGTTCGGGCAATAATAGGAGCCCTATTGGGCTGTCAGGCTGGCCTGTGAGGAAGCTGGCTTTCTCTGCAGGGACACTTGGGCTCTTTCTTGCCCTGTGCTCCTGCAGACCATCCTCCGGGGGAGCTGCGGAGGGAACGGGGCCTTCCTCGTGCTCCGTCCTGAGGCCTGCCCTGAGGCATGCGGCAGGGCCTGCGGACGCTGGGCTGGAGGACAGGAGCCCTCAGTGTGTTGGGGGAGCCCGCTCTCGGAGCAGCAATCTGGGAACCTGGAGATGTCGGCACCGCACCCCCTGCTGTGTTATGAACGAATGTGACTCAGGAGTGTCCCAAAGGACCACTCAGGGCTGGCCCCCAGGCGCCTGGATCCACTCTCACAGCCGCCGTGTGCCCCCACCTTGCAGGTGCGGAGACGTGGGCCATTCCGGTGTCAAGATCCTGGCCTCAGCCAACTCTCTTTGTTAGCAGCCTCAGAACACTCATGAATGTTCTCACCATGCTACTGTACCTCAGTAACGCAGAGAAGGGGAATTATTAGCTCATGTAACTGGAAATGAGAAGGTCACAGGCAGAGCCGGATTCCGGTGTGCCAGGCTTTGCGGCTCTCTCTCCATCTCCCAGATCTTCTCCGCATCATTCTCAGACAGCACCTCCTGGGGGCCTGAAGGTGGCCCTCAGCAGCTCCACAGGGAGATCGCACCTTCTCAGCAGCCCTGGCAGACAAAGCACTGTCCCTGTCAAAAGCCCCAGCATTGGGGAATGGAGACATCTTCTGGGCTGGAGAATTGTGTTCTCCCCAAAATTCCTCCATTGAAGTCCTAACCCCCAGCACCTGAGAATGTGGCTGTATAATACAGAGGTAACTGAGTTAGAATGAGTTTGTAAAAGTGGTGCCTAATCCAGTATGACTGGTACCCTTACAAGAAGAGAAGATCAGGACTCAGATGCACACAGTGGCAAGACCACGTGAAGACAAGCCAAGGAGGGAGGCCTCAGAAGGAACCCACCTACTGACACTTGACTTTGGACTTCCAGCCTCCAGAACTGTGAGAAAATTAATGCCTGTTGTGTAAGCCCCAGACGGCGGTGCTCTGTGTGGCAGCCGAGGATGCTACACAGGGACTGCTGCTGCATGGGTGTGGTGCCCGCCCGATGGGGCTGTTGTGAGGACTGTATGAGTCACACGCACAGAGACCATGCAGAGCAGGGCCTGGCACTGCTTCCCAAGAGTCACCCATGGTCACTCTCAAGTCCACACCGTTGCCCCCAGACCGGTGCACACCCACCACGCACAGCCTGCTACCTTCTCCACTGTTGCTGATGTGGGTCAGGGCTGCCAGCACAGTAGGGAGAGGAGGCTTGGAGTTGGCAGTTGGCTGGGATGACTGGAGGGAAGGCACAAAGGCTAGGCAGGCTTATGGGCATGACCTTGTGGGATGTGGGAGGGAAAAGGCTGGTGGCAGAGCCCAGGAGGGAGAGAACTGGAAAGGAAAAGGGACCGTGCAGCTGGGCACTCCTGTCAGATGCTGCCAGCCCCCGAGGCCACGTGCACAGCCCAGGGCTGCCGCCCCTTCACGCCGCGCACACTGGTGTCTCACCAGGCTCGACTACGCTGGAAGTACTCGGGACCTTTCTCCCAGTCAGGTTTCCCGTTGTGCCTTTCCTGTGTCCTTGTGTGACATACCAAAGATGGTGGGTGTGGTTTCCAAATGACGTGTGCTGTGCCCAAGGTGCAGGGCGAGCCTCCAGAAACGAATGAGCAGAGAAATCAGAGTTGAAGCCTCACTGTTCTGGAAGGTGTTTGGAAGCCTGAGCCGAGGAGTTAAAGTCTACCTAGGAGAACACAGAGCACAGCGTGGAAGCGACCCAGACACTATAGCCTGTCGGCAGCCTGTGGGAGGCACTGCCGAGCAGACAGAGGTGGTGGAAGCTGCCGCATTCAGCCCCTTTATTCAGTTGTTGGCTTTGGAAAGAGCTAGTGAAGGGGGGGTGTGTTCCAGTACTCTGAAGAAGGAGGTCGGTTTCCCCTTTCAATTATTTCTTAGATGTAGAATTTTTTTAAGTGATACATTTTTATCACAAACTTCATTTGACTTAAGTTTATGGCAAATATAAATAGCTAAATGGCAGTTAGGCTATACAGACAAGGCCGTGCAAAGATGAAGGACATAGTTGGTGTGTCTGATTTTTGGGGGGAGGCTAGAGTTCCTTGGAGAATGGTCTCAGTTCCTCTCTACCCTGCATCAATGGTTCTCCTTCATTCATTCCCTCAGTTGTTCACTCATCCGTCACTCCCCGCCCTGCTCTGTGCACGCCCGGGGGCAGTGCTGACTCAGGTTGTTAGAGGGGGCCTGTCTGAGGAACTGCAGACCCAGCTTTGGAGAACAGCAGCACGGGCAGAGAACTATAATGTGTTGAGAATGGGAAGAGTTGGAAGAAAAAGTCCTGCAAAGACTAAAAGGAGGGAGAGATCACCTGAGACAGGGGGACCTAGGCAGCAGGAGATGACAGCTGGGCAGGGTTTTGAAGACTGGCTGACATCTTCGCTAGCGGGAGTGGGGAACTCATCCCACGAGGTCGGGCTCCTGTACAGAGGCGGAGGGGAGATGCGGGAGCGGCCAGCAGCTCTGTTTGGTGGGAAGGTGGCAGTGGGAAGTGAACATGGGGCTTGGTTACGAAAGGGAGAGGTTTTTTTCTGGGGGGCCCAGCTGAAGGAGTGTGGGCAGAGGTCCGATTTTGGAGGAGGACTCCAGAAACAGCTTGGAGAGCTGCCTGGACTGCTGGTTTGGTCCAGGAGAGCAGCGCACTGAGGGGGTGCTCAGGGCAGGGACAGTCTTGTCTTGTCCCCTGCCACACCCTCAGACCTAGAACAGTGCCGGGCGCATGAAGGAAGGATGATGACTGTCTGCTGAATGACTTCACCGGAGGAGAGGTCACGAGACTGTGAATGAGGGCCATGAGGGTTGATGGCAGGGAGCAGCTGCAACAGGCCCTGGACCATGTGGTGGACAGAAGTCTCCCACAGGATGGATGGGCGCGGGAGTGGACAGAGTGCCTGGAGCTGCAAGCCTGGGGCGGGGGTTGGGGGGTGATGCCCCAAACAGACACAGGAAATCTCCAAACAGGGACTTGGCAGGCAAGACGGTAAGCGTGGTTTTGGACAGTGGCCTTTGGAACCACTTTCTAAACCCACTGATGAATGGAAGAAAATAATTAGAAGTCTTCTCTTAAGCCATCGTCTAGCCATTCGGAATCTATTAATTATAAAGTGTACCATGTTCTGTAAATAAGAGTCTCAAGGTTTAACTATGTACTGACTGACCACTGGGATTTGGGGATTTTCTTGTGACCACCAGAGGGAGCCCACTATATTCATTACATTCTATGGAATTCTAGCAGGAATTGAAGAGGATAATTAATATTTTTAAAATTTACTAGAAAGCACACAGAAGTTCAAATCAAGGGCAGTGGAACACAAAATTCAATGTAAATAACAAAGACATAGTTAATATTCATGAGATAAAAAGTGTTCTTGCAATAGAATGAGGAAAAGCCAAATATTTTTGTGGAAGAATGTGCAAAGGGTATGGACATAGGGAGTCCCCAACAGCAAATTCCAAGCGGTGACATTCCCCTTCGGCGAACACTGACAGAGCGCCCGCTCCGCGCCAGGCACCGCTCTGGGCACTTTAAAGGATGGTCCGCATCACAGATAATTGCAGCAATGCCCAGTAAATTGAAATATTGGTTTTCGGCAATCAGATTGATAAAGTTTAAATTATTTCAGTCTTTCTAGAGGGAAGTTTGGCATCTGAACAAAAATTTGAAAAGCACAAACTTCCAGCATGTCCACTCCTAGGTTTGTTTGTGTGTGTGTTTGTTTGTTTTAGAGAGATGAAGCAGTGGGGTCGGGGGAGAGAAACATTGATTTGTGGTATTATGCACTCATCGGTTGATTCATGTATGTGTCCTGACGGGATTGAACCTGCACCCTTGGCGGGTGGGAGCAATGCTCTAACCGACTGAGCTACCCGGCCAGGGGTCCACTCCTAGTTTCTTTAAGTCATCTCACAATTGTGCAAAGGTGCTTGCACATGGGTATTTATTGGAGCATCATTTCTAGTAGCAAAAACTTTGGAAAGAACACACAGAGAACGTTATAGGGGAAAGATGGCCACAGCCTTTCAACAATGGGGAGAAAACCCATTATTTTGCTTTGATTTTAAAGCAAAATAATGTCACTGTGTGAACTGTGTGTGACTGCATTATAAGTGCCCATTTTTTTTCTTTTTTTCATTTTCTGAATTTGCTTTCAATGAGCATGCATTACCAGCATATTCCAGAACAACAAGTAAAACAACTAAAAGATATTCACCTGAAAAACAGATGGTTTCCGTTTCTGGCCCTGCACTGGCCGGCCACAGGCCTGCCCGGGTGTGTTCCTGGATCACGCCCCTGCACTGCCCGCCGCCTGGACTGTGCTAGTCTCCCGGGGACAGCCCCCTCGGACTCCATGTCCACCGTCCGTCCCCTCAGCAGGATACCTGACTCTCACAGGTGTTCCAAACATGTTTGTATTTAGTAAACTCTGTCTCCAAAGGACCTTTTAGAGCTGAGAGGTGGGAGTAATGGGAAGCAGGTCTCGGGGGTGCAGACAGGGTCCTCCAGGAGAGGGTTAAAGGGGTGCTGGTGTTCAGAGCTTCTTTAGGAAGGGAGGTCGGGGGCTTCTGTGGGGAGCGGACACTGACACTGGGGTCTGTGTGGTGAGAAGCCAGGCATGTGAACCCACTCCAGTGCCCCCAGGACAGCAAGTTGGCTCTCAGGCTGCCAGGAGGGTGGGGTGTCATCTGGGAGGGGAGAGGGGTCAATGTCTAGAGCCAGCGGGTAGGGGGACGTGAGGAGACAGTGTGGCAGAGGTGGGTCCCGGCCTTCTTGGCTATGGAAGAGCGTGTATTTCATCCAAAAAGCAGTGGGAGATTATTGCTGTGTTGAAAATAAGGAGGTAACGTGGTCCAGTTTATGGGACCATCAAAGCTCTGGCTGATGCAGTATGGAGAGTGGACTTGCAGAAGTGCCTGAGAAGAAGTCAGGGCGTCAGTGAGGGGGTTCCTGCGACTGTCCAGGCCAGAAGTCACTGGCGCTTTGGCCAAGGGTGTGGTGGTGGAGGCTGTGGAAAGGCATGGGAGAAGTAGATACATATTTTAATGTTGCATTGGTAGGACTTGGAGCAGGACTGGTAGGAAGGAATGAGGGAGAGAGAAGACAACTCTCAATTTTTGGAGGACACCCAGATTTTTTATTTGGGCAACTATCTGGTGCCATTTACTCTAATGGGGGTGGAGAAGAGGGTGAGGAGTTTGTCCTGACCTGCTCATTGTGATATGACTCCATGACGTCTGAGAGGAGGCACCCAGGCAGCTCCTGGATTAAATGACACAATAGCAGTGGAGGTGGCCTGGCCCAGAGCGGACTCTCGTGACTGTGTGTTGACCCTGAACACACGTATGTCGGGGGGTCGTCAAGACAGCAGTGGGCTGTGGCGTTTGCCTCCTGGGGCCTGGCAGACCTCTGTTCTTTACTGTATTAGTCAGGGTTCTCCAGGAAAGTAGAACCAGTATCATATATAGATTATGTATCATCTTTATAAAGATACATATGTCTTTATATATCTATTTATCTTTATCAAGATATTATATATAAAAAGTGATTTATTTTAAGCCATTGGTTCATGTGACTATGGAAACTGGCAAGTCCAAAATCTTCGGGGTGAGTCAGCTAGCTGGAGACCCCAGCCAGCCGGCTTCCGGTCTGAGTCCAAAGGGCACAGGGCGTGGGCTGCGGAACTGGAAGGGCTGACGCTGCAGAGCAAGTCCGGGGCAGGCTGCCAGGGGTCCCTCCCTCTTTGGGAATTCTCTTTGTTCTCTTCAGGCCTTCAGCTGAGCAGATGAAGCCCCCCAACCCTCTGGCAGACACTCTGCTGTACTCCAAACCCACCTATCTGAATGTCAGTCTCATCCCAGAAATCCTCACAGAAACATCCAGAATAGTGTTTGACCACTTACCTGGGCACCAGGGCTCAGTTGACAAATGAAATTAGTTATCACACTTACCTTCCTGTTACTCCTCTCAGGGGTCTCTCCTCCTTCCCCCTCATCTCTCTCCAGCCCCTTAGCTCTTTTATCCTGTCTTTCACACGCTGACTGAGTCCTCCCTCCACCGTCCCACCACCACTGCCTTCTTCAGACCCTCGTCACCCTTCGTCCCTTCCACGCCTCGGGGCAAAGTGATGTCCCTGCTAAAAGCCCCCGTGGTTCTCCGTGGCCTTCGGCATCCAGTGCGCACTCTGTGTATCGACATTCCTCAGCCTAATTCCTGCTTTCCCCTTGACCCATTTCTCAAACCATGCCACCTTCCTAGTGCAGGGGTGTCCAACCTTTTGGTGTCTCTGGGTGTCTTCTGGAAGAAGAGTTGTCTTGGGCCACATGTTAAACACACAAACACTAACAAAAGCTAATGAGCAAAAAAAAAAAAAAGGTCCGTGCATAATTTTCGTGATATCTGCCATCACAGATAAACAAAAAAGTCCTCACATAATAACCCTAATTATGCAATGCCCTCTCGATAACCTTTAAAAATCACTGAGCAGGTCCCAAGTTTGTGATCACTAATATAGAAAATGTGCACATCTAAGTACTAACATGTCGTAGATTTTTAAAAATATTTTCATTATAGAAGTGAAAGAAAAGAGGGCAACGTAAAACCAGTGGGATGTTTGACATTGTATCTGAGAAACTAGAGCATCAATATCTGGTTTGATAGAAGTCGCTGCAGTTCTCAGTGAGTTCTCAAGGTGCTCTTCAGGTGCTTTGGTTCCAATGTTACTCTTAATGTGTTTCATTCCTGAAAAGAGTGGCTCGCAAATGCAGGTGCTGCCGTATGGTGATGACATGAATAAGGTGTGATGTGAAGCCAGGGGTGTTTGTCTCCGGGAAGACAGGACCTATATAAGTCCAGTAAAGAGACACGATCCAGTTTTTCTTTAAGTTAAATGTTAGATTGTAGCTCTATGCCATTTGAAAATTGGCAAGTCACATATCTATGTTGACTGAAAATGGAGTCCCAAATACAGCAAAATATTATTTTCCCCGAAATCTCAAAATCTGTTTTCACATTCTTGTATCAAGTTGAAAAGCAAGGCTGCATGCCCTTCGCTGCTCACAGGACTGTGTTTGGCCAGTGGGTTGAAGCGCATAGGATTGTTTGCCTTGATCTGAGCTTGCTGTAATTTCAGTTTCATTTGGAACTCGGTTATGGTTTGAAACATAGTATTGATAAGCTGGTTTTCACCTTGAAGATGCATGTTTAACTCATTTAAATGAGTGGTTAAATCCACTAAAAATGCTAAATCTGTAAGCCAGTTTTCACTGTTAAGTTCCGGTGGCACAAATTTGTTTCTCGATACCACAAATGACTTGATAACATGTCACAAATCATAAAATCTTTCCATCATTTGGCCTTCACGTAGCCATCTTACTTCCAAAAAAGTAAATGATTTTGCTATAGTCAGCATCAAATACTTTTAGGGAGTTCCTGGAATTGGTGATGATCAATCCCTTGACTCTTATGAAATTCATGGTCTTGATGATGATTTGCATGATATTATGCATTTTTTAAAGATTTTATTTATTTATTTATTTAGAGAGGGAAGGGAAGGAGAAAGAGAGAGAGAGAGAGAAACATCAATGTGCGGTTGCTGGGGGTCATGACCTGCAACCCAGGCATGTACCCTGACTGGGGATCGAACCTGCAACACTTTGGTTCACAGCCCGAGTTCAATCCACTAAGCTACGCCAGCCAGGGTTGATATTATGCATTTTTAAAGCTTTTGTGCATAAATTTCCTTGATGTACCCTGCAATGACACTTCATCAAAGGTGAGTTTTGAGTGGCAATCGCATCATCTTCTCTGACTTGTACAAGTCCCTCTCTTTTCCCTACCATCGCCGGGGCATCCCAGTAACTGTACCAGATGTGTTGACCATGGACATAGAAAATCACTTTAACATATTTTTTACTGCTTTGTATAAATCTCTTGATTTAGTTGTGCCTTTTAATAGCACTAAAGAAGCCACTTCTTTGGTGACATCATATTCGTCGTCAATACTTCTATTAAAAATGGCAGTTTGGGCCCTATCTGTAACATCAGTGCCATCATCCATCACCAAAGCATAAAATTTAAAAATAGCATCTTTTACAATTTCTTCAATTCACCTGGCTATAGTCTGGTGAGACAAACTGATTTTAGAAATATCTCCCTTTGTTTCAGGGCAAATTATATCTGCCATGCATTCTATACATGGCTTAATACACTCATCATCAGTAAACGGCTTTGACTTCTTTGCTATTAAGTATGCTACTGTGTAACTAACTTTTGCATTGGAATCCTCCTGAATTGTAACTTTTTGAAAAAAATTTTGTTGAGAAGACAGACTTTTTTCCAGTTCCACTCTTTTGTCCTTACAACACAATCCTTCATATGCACTGAACTTGGCAGAATGTTTTTGCATATAATGCCTTTCCAAATCATAGTCTTTGAAAATTTGCACAAATTCCCTACAAGTTAAGCAGAGTGCCTTACTATTTGCCTCAACAAAAAAGTAGTCATCTGTCCACTTTTCATTGAACAATCTTCCTTCATCCATAATTTTTCTTTTTGGGGGTTCATTTTCCTTTTGAGACATTGTAGCAGCCATGCTGGGATTAAAAAATAATAACAGAAAAGGGGCTTGATTTACTTTTATTATGAAAAATAATTGATAGGAAAATAGAAAGTGAGGGTTAGGCCCTTCCACAGCCCTGTCTTTGCTGCCGATGCAGGGCAAGGCAGGGGGCCGACGGTAAAGCGTGGCAGGTGATGTGTGAAGCGCCGCCAAGGTGTGGAAGTACCTTTAATAATCAAGTAGGAATTCTTACCTGACTTCTAAATAACATAAAGGCCTAACGTTGCAGTGGGAGATTGAAATATTATTGATAATCGCTGCCTCACTAAGTCACCACGAGCACATGTAACATCTGATGGTGTGAATTCTACTGTCTATGCTTGGGAGAGAACACAATGGAAGACACATACCACTGTAAAACTGAAGCCACGCATGTGTACAAATAGCAAGAGCACACGTATGTTTATTTTACATGACATTACAACATGTAATCAGAAAAAAAGTCTCATAATGTTTTAAGCAAATTTACAATTTTGTGTTGGGCCGCATCCACAGCCGTCCTGGGCGGCCCGCAGGCTGTGGGCTGGACACCCCTCCTGCCCTAGTGGGTGGCTTTCTCAGCTGTCCACTCCGAACCCCTATGTCCTTCCTTGGCTTGAAATGTCTTTCCCTTTCTGGCTTTGTTTTGCTCCAAAATATTTTATTAGTAAAAGTTATATATTAAAAAGGAGATTGAAGAAAAGTTACCTCTTACACTGAATAACATATTGAAAGCATGTGTATGCTTATGACTTCTAATTTCTCTACAATATTAACCAGCCATCATGGAGTAAAGAGAGGTAGAAATAGTAAACATAATCCTATCATTTGGGGGGTAGATTTCAAGTACAAAAAGCATTGTTCTAATTTTTAAGTGCAAAGAAAGGTCATAATAAAATATACTTTCAAATTACAGATAAAAATCCGTACACCCAGGCTACTTTTAAGGTCTTTCCATGGGCGTAGCACTGTGTGGAGAGAGAAGAGGAGCTGGAGAGAGAGGAACCGTCATCTCAGGCGTCACAGGCCCGGCCTGTTTCAGCTGGGAGGACCCCGTCCTCTTCCTCAAGGGGAAAGTGTCAGTCGGGTTGAAGAGGGCCTCGGCCATCGCCAGGGAAACACAGCACTCCTCGTCTGTGCCATGTTTGCCTGCTGGCACCATGCTGAAGGAATGGGGGGGAACCACAGCAACCACCTGAGCTGCAGACCTAGGGCCCGAGGCATCCACTCTGCTCCTGTCCTGCCGATGAGAGTTGGACAAGTCTCCCAGCTCCGCCGTGGTGACATGCCAAAGACCCAGGCCACACTGTGCTGGTGCTGGCATTCCCAGCCACGGCCTTTAGGGGAGGTTTCGGGCTGTAGATGCAGTGAGGAGTCTCCTTTTCCCACAAAACTGGCCCCGTCCTGCAGCTGCTGTTCTGACGCCCAGGCTGTCATTCACGGCTGCACAGGTGGGCTCTGAGCCAGATCAAGTGGGGTTGATTGACGCACTCAGGCAGGGTGACCCCCGTAGATCACAGCCACTCATGCAGGAGGACTGGCAGCGGCTGTGATTATCCTGTCACTGGGGCACTTCTCTGGGGCCTCGAGCTCACCACCGTGTCTGAGGGCAGGGAGGCCCGCCCAGGCGGGTCTCGGCGCTGTGCCCCCCACCACAGAGTAGCCAGGCCTCCTCTCCTGGCTTTGTATTAGAAGAGTCTACATTCATTCCTCACCATCCAGCCTAAATCTCACCTCTTCCGGGAACCTTCCCCATTCTCTAGGCATAATTTATTGCCCCCTCCACTCTGATCCGCCACACTCGGGGCATCCCTCAAACAACTCCACACTGTAGGTGATGTCACTTCCATCGCCTGTCGCCTTCCTCCCCTCCTCCAGCCTGGGAAACCCTGAAGTCCCCCCACCTGCAAGGGCCCACCTCCTACCAGCCTCTCCAGCGAGTGCCAGGTGAAGGCGAGGAGAGGAAGCACTAACTCTGCCCTCACCACGGGAGCCGGCGAAGTCGGGGTGATAAATATGTTGGGGTGACTAGTGGAGTGACAGTCACAGGTCTCTTAGGGGACAGTTACAGAGAAGGTGTAGTAACCTTTACAAATAAAGCTGCCACGGTGACATTGTCCTTCCCGAATTCCACTCAGTCCAGGAGCCCGCGGGCCCGCACTGGACTGCTTCCCCACTCAGCTGGAGAAGCCCGTTCGTGGGGTGTCAGCCCCTTCTCGTTATGAGCCTCTGTCTGGACTCCCTTTCCGTTTCCCCCGTGTTTTCCCCACATGTTCCCCACATGGCTGTTTCTGCCGGATCATCTGAGACTCAGCTCCGGCCTGGCTGGGCTCTGCTGGGTTCCAAGTCGGCCCCAGGGCCAGCGATTGTGAGTCGTTAGCATCCGGTTTGGCCCCGGCCACAGTCCCTTCCCCGGAATCCGGAATCCGCTCTGGTCCTTCCCGCTTGCCTTGGGGTACTGCCCCTCTATGTCTAATGTTTTCCTGCCGGAAACGGTTAGGAAATATTCTTCCCGAAAAGCCTTCTCACCCTTTGCAGCCAACACTTCCTGCACTTTGTTCTAATCCCTGAGTTGCCTAACCGAGGAGGGCCTGGGAGCTGTGCAGATCCCGGCAATCCCCTGGCCCCGGGGATGGGAGCCCTGCCTGCGGACTTCTCTCTTTGCAGGTCATCTCTGTCCACTCAGGCTCTCCGAGTTTCCTCCCGGGCCTCACACAGGCCCCACGTCGGCGTCTCGGGTGGCCTTACCACGCCTTCCGCCCTCGTGCTGCTGGTGGAAGCCAGTGGCATAGACAGAAAGAGCTGCCTCTGCTACATTGTACAGCTGGGACTGGTTGTGACCGAAAACACAGAAATGCCCCTTCTTTCCCTTCATTTCTTCATCTGGCTCGCTCCAAGCTTCTCCCCTGCCAGAGCAGAGCCAGTATAGAGCCCGTGCGGTAGGCAGCCTTGAGGGCAGACAGATGGCCTTGTGGGTCTGCGTCTTCATTCAAAGGCGGCGGGGGATGGGGAACAAATGAGCGTCCTTGGGTCACTAGCAACTAGTCAGGCGGATTGAAACAGAAGAAGTGGTGGGAGAAACGCAGGTGCTCACAGAGGCCAAGGGCCCACAGCAAAAGAGTCTCCACAGCCGTGCCTGGGGCAGCTCTGGGGTCCAGGCTGCAGGGTGGGATGCGCAGTCCCGAAGCAGAGGCCTCAGTCTTGTGTCTGCGCCGACCCTTTCCGCTGACTCTGTGCCTGAGACTCAGGGTCCCAGGAGTGAGAGTCCTACTAGTGGGCCTGGGGCCCACGCCATTCCTCCCCCAAGAGCTTCTGCCAGTGCTGAGCATGGGCAGGATGGGGGTGGGGAGGCTTGGGGTGGCTGCAGGGGGGCCTGCTGCTGAATGGCAGTTGTGCCCCTCTTGCTGTGACCTTGGGCACCCTGTCTGACTCCTGGTTTGTAAAATGGGATAGCATGATGCCCCAATGGCGTTGATTTCAGGATACACTCAGATCGATGTCTGTGGAACAGTGCTCCCAATGTGTCCTTCCACCATTTTTGGCATACAGTAGGCATCTAATAATATCTGGCATTTACTCTTAGGTCCCCTAGAGGTGGGAGAGAGCCGGACACAGATCATTTTTCAGGGCGGGGGCACTTGGGGCGCAAGGACAGCAAGGAGGGGCACTTTTCTTGTGTTGCCTCTTTTGAAGAAAAGAATGGCATTTCCGCGTACTCTCTTGGTTTGTTGGATGCCAGAATCCTGGAGCGAACCTTCTGCTCAAATGTGGCAGAAGAGCAACTCCCAGCTGCTTGGGCAGCCCTTGAACTTGGGATCCCTCTGCTTTCTCCTGGCTGGTCAGCAGGCAGCATTTTAAAGCCCTTTCTTTTGGGTGGTTCTGAGGCTCCCCTCAGATCCAATGCTCCTCCCCTGCCTGCCCCACTGGTCTTTTTTTTTTCTTAGCCCCCTCTTTGGAAACAGGACCCAATGCCAGCTGAGCTGCCCTCCCCACAAGGTCGGGATCTCTGTGGCACTCACTGGTTTGACAAGCCTGTTGTCTGCTGGTCACGTCTTCAGAAGTAGCCCCATGCAGCCATTCACACGGGCCCTCAGAGAGAAGTTCAGAGCTTGGAGGCTAAGGCTCCCAGGGAAAGAGGGCTCACTTGGAGAGGAACTTCCTCAGAGGGTGGTTGCAGGACACCCACCCCGACTGCATGCCCCATTAGGAGCTCATGTGCCCACCTCCCCTTGCAGTGCTTTCTAAATAATGCACATTTTAAAAATGTATAACTCTATCCAGTGTGGCTCAGTTGGTTGGTGCACCGGCCAGTAAATGAAGGGTTGCAGGTTCTATCCCTGGTCTGGGCATGTATGATCCCTGGTCCAGGTGCGAGTGGGAGGCAATCAGTGGATGCTTCTCTGTCACATCAATGCTTCTCCCTCTCCCTCCCTCCCTCCCTCCCCCCTCTCTCTCTCATTCTCGCTCTCTCTCTAAACAATGAAAAAACTGTCCCCGAGTGAGGATAAAAACATTAAAAATGTACAGAGGGGGCCACGTGGGCCCCCAGGTGGCTGGGATAGAAGGTGACTCGGAGGCACCGCTCAGACAGCGCACGGCACGACTGCACTGTGACTCTGCCCCCAAGTGCCGCCTGCCATTGGTGGACCTGGCTGTCACGCAGGAAGGGATGAAGGCGGATGGTCCCGGGTGGCCCGGGTGCTGGTTGACATCTCAGCCGTGCACAGGATGCAGCTCTGTTAGCTGTGACCATGGGCCCTGCTATGACACAGCTAACACTTCCTGTGTGTGTCGTGAGGGTGCTCTGAGAGGACAGGGGCTGTCTCCTAAGGAAGGCTAGGAGCAGCTGCCCAGGAGTGACCACCCCGTCCTCACTGCCACCCCCAGGCAGGATTTGGGCTTAAGTTCCAGGAGGACGAGGTAGTGCTTCGCAACCCCCCTGCAATGCCTGTTTGCTCCCTGGAGTGTACGCTCTGCCCCCTTCTCCCTCCCCCCTGGGGTTCCAGGAGCTCCACCAGAGAGTGGGGTAGAGGGGCCTGTGAGGGTTGCATTCTGCTTCAGGGGCACTGGCCCTTTCACAGCCTGGAGGGAGGTAGAAAAGGGGGAAGTTGTACGTGTGGAAGGGGAAGGTGCGTGCAGAGGTGGGGGTGATAAATGCAGGAGAGATTGCTGGCAGGAGGGAGAGGGGACCACAGAATGCAGGGGGATTGTTTCGGTGGAGGAAGGGGGAGGTGAGGGAGGGGTGGAGAAGTGATGCTTGAGCCCTGGTGCATGTGCCCTGTCCCCATGGGGGCAGGGACTCCGAGCCGCTCAGGCTGGCTGTGGGACGGTTCCCAACCCTCTGGCCAGAGCCCCCTGAGGCCAACTCAGCTGGTCTCCAGGGCTTCACTTAGGAAACGAGCTGCTCATTTCCTACCTGTGTGTGTTCCATGCTCCTGTGACCCTGCAGACGCGTGACAGCCACAGTGTCCTTGGTCAGCAGCCCTGCGCGGCTCCTGGAGAACTGTGCCGACGGCTTCTTTCATGGGGCCCGCCCGCTTCCTGTTGGTCTTCCTCTTTCCCTGCTGCCTTCTGTTTTCCCAGCATCGCCGTCTTCTCCGAAGAGCCCTGTCTGCGTGTGCTGTGCCCAAAGTGGGACAGCTCCTGTTTCTTGTTGCTTCCAGGGACGTTTCAGGCTTCATTTGCCCAAGGACACACTCACCTGGACACCCCATCTTTGTCTTTTGGGAAGTTCAGATGTCCACAGAGTTCTCCTTGTCACCGTATTTCAAATGGATGCACTTATTTTTCCTATCAACCTTCTCCACTGTTCAGCTTTCCCATCCACACCCAGTGATCAGGAATGCACGGGTGTGGGTATCTCAGCCTTGGTCTCTGGTAACACGTGTTGGCTCTTGGTGACCTTCCCCAAATCCCCATCCCTGCCTTGCTTAGCCTCTGCCTTCTGTTGATGTCTGGGCTGTAGTTTCCATCTGAACTGACGGCTGAGCCAAGGTACACAAAATCTTTAACCATTTCCCGCCTTCACTGCCTGCGTGAGAGTTATGTGTTTCTTCTGTGGTAAGACTGTTGTCTTTTTGATGCTCTGATACGGCCCTGCCTTGGGCACTTTCTTCCTCCACTTTCATCAGAAGTCATTTCAAACCAACTTGCTCGCTGCTTCCCACCTGGACTTTCTCCGGTTTCCCTCCGCACCAGTTATCTGCGTGTTTGGTTACTGACATTTCACTCGTCAGTTTTCACACCTTCCAGGGACCCCCTTTTGTCTTGTACTTTTACAAAATTATTCTTGTAAGAGCAAACTGTGCTTAAAATTTACCCACTGCCCCTTACTCAAACAACAAACAACAAACAAAAAAACCCCACTGATCTAAAGTAAAAAAAAAAAAAACCTGCTTGTACCTCTACCTCCCCCCCTCTGCTAAACCCAAATCTTTGATCCCTTCAGTTTGCCTTCTGCCTGACCTTCTCCTGTGCCCAAAGACCCACTTTTAAACTCTTACAGAAATAAAATAATGCATGGCATTCAGATCTCTCTCTCTCTCTCTTGTCTTCGCATTTTAAAGGCACGGTCTCTGTCAGCCCAACCTGAACAGGCTCCAGGCGCCTGTGGCTGTGCCCAGATCGCACCAAACCCCAACTCCAGGCAGCCAGCGGGGGGCCCTGCAGCCCTCTGGCCTGCCCCCCACCCCTTTCCCTCCAGGACGCCGGTCCTTTTTCCTCCTTTGCCTTCCTGGACCTTTTCCATTTTCCCTCAACACCAGTCATTCCCACTTTCCCAAATCACATTCACTCTGCAACGTGTAAGTCCCCCCTTGTGTCCCGCTCCTTCCGATTCTGGCCTTCCTGTTCCTTCTCCCCGGCAGCCTCCGAAGCCACAGTGACAAGCAGGCAGCACAGGCGCTTCCGCGGTGAGCACACACACACTTGACAGCTGTGTCTCTGCAGCCACAAACAGCTTTGTCATTCTGATATCGGCATATCCGTGCTGTCTGCCTCATTATTCATTTTAACTGCTTGTCAGAAAGAACTTAATACAGGCAAGAGCCCGTTTCCTAAATGCAGCCTAATGAATTTCCAGATCCGACACACCTGTGTCCAGGTCAAGGGCCAGCACACGGCCTGCCCCACCCCTACCCCCCCAGAGACCGTCCCACTGCCATCCTCGTCCACACAGAGCAGACTAGCTTTGCCTGCTTTGGACTCTGTGGTCAGATCCCGGGGTGCAGACAGACCCTTCGGGCCTCAGCCGAGCGGTGTATGTATCCAGGTTGCTGCGTGCAGCTGTGCAGCACTCATTTCCTTATTCCTCGTCCCGTTGTCGGGCATGGAGAGCGCCCAGGTTCGGGCTGTTGTGAGCAGCGGTGCTGTGAGCTGCCTTGTATGTGTTTTGTGAACCTATGTATACATTTCTGTGTGTTTACACTGCACGGCGGAATTGCCATGCATGAGGTATGCACATGGTAAATTTCAGTAAATAGAACTTTCCAGAGCAGACAATAGTTGCCCAGGCATGCACGAGAATTCCAAGTGCTCCATGAGCTCACCAGCACTGGGCATTTTCTGTCTTTCTTTGTTTCGGCCTTTTTTTGTTCCATTGTTCTTTTTTCTGTCCCTGGACCAGCAGCACATGATCTCAGTCACCAGAGCATCCTGGTGACATCAGGGACTGTTTGGTGCTTCAGGGTTGCCTTGGTTATTCTTGGGCCTCGGCCTTTCCATGTAAGGTTTACAATCTGTTTGCCAATTTCTATTAAAAAGAAAGCTGCTGACTTTGAGATTCATTGACTATTGATTTAGTTTAGGGGAAAATGACATTTTCACAATAGTGGGGCTTCCAGTATCCAAACATGGTGTGTTTGGGTCTTCTTTAACTCCACTGGGTGGCATGTCACAGTTCTGAGTGTAGAGGTCTTACCAATATTTTATTAGCTTTCCTCCTACGCGTTTACTGGTTTTTGGTGCTGTATTAAAGAGAAGCATTTTAGAAATCTGTGCTCTGTTTTGGCTGAGGGTTTTCGCGTGTCTCCCTGTCTTCCAGCGCCCTTGCCCCCTCACCTGTTAGCTCTAACAGTTCGCTCGTCTTTTACATTTTCTAGGTATTTCGTGTCGTATCGCCTGCAGAGTGTTATTGGTCTCCTATTCCCATACGTTTCACTTCTTTTCTTGACTTGTTACTTTGGCAAAGACTTCGGTAGTGCTGAACAGAGTTGTTACCGCTTCTGTTCTGGGCCCCTGTTTCCATCCCTGAACTCAGAGGAAACACTGAGTATGATGGCCATTGCCTTGGGTTTTAGTCGATATCAGTCATATGGAAGTTTTCTGCTTTTCTTTGTTTGCTCAGAGGTTTTGTTAAAAGTGATGATTGGGTATTAAAACTTGTCAAATGATGTTTCTGCATTTATGAGATGATCACATGGAAGTTTTCCCTTTTTTTCTGTCAAAATAGTGAGTTACGCTGACTGATTTTAGAATGCTAACTACCCTTGCATTCCTGGGATAAACTTCCCTTAGGGGGGATATATTATTTTAATATGTTGCTGGATTCAATTTGCTAACATTTTGCTTGGGGATTTGGCATCTTTCTTCACAGAAAGATGGTCTGTAATTTTCCTTTCTTCCACTGTCAGGTTTTGGTTATCACGGTTATGCCAGTCTCATAAAATGAGTTGGGAAATGTCTGCCCCGTCTCTGTTGCCTGGAAGAATTAGGTTCACATGTAGTGCTACTTCTCTCTTGAATGTTTGGAAGAAAAACATCTAGACCTGGGATTTTTTCTTTAGGCTTTAAATATATTATTCCATTGTTTTAATAGCTTTGTTATCTTTCTAAGAGCTTTATTAAGGTAGGATTCCTATGCCATGTAATTCATCTACCTAAGGTTTACAGCTCAGTGACTTTTCATTTTGCACAGAGTTGTTCAACCATCATCATCATCATCACCACTTGTGGCACATTTTCACTGCCCCCACGGAAGGCACACAACCCTTGGCCATCGTCTCCAACCCCTCTGTGACTCTCGGCCCCCAGCAGCCACTAAGCTCCATTCTGTCTCCATCTGTTTGCGTATGCTGGGCATTTCATTTAGATGGAATCATGAATACGTGGCCTTCCATGTCTGGCTTCTTTTGCTCAGCATAATGTTCTCCAGGCTCATCCGTGCCGTGCCGTGTTTCAGGACTTCATTCCTTTTTTGTGGCTGAACGATATTCTGTTGTGTGGCCACACCACGTTTTGTTTATCCATTTGTCCACTGATGGACATCTGGGTTTCCACTGTTTGTCCATTATAAATAAAGCTCCTATGAACATTGTTTACAAGGTTTTCTGAGAACTTATATTTTTATTTCTCTTGGTCGTGTACTTAGGAGTGGAATTGCTGACTCATATGCTTCATTATTTTTTATTGCTAAATCATAATATGGATATACCAAAGTACATTTAACAAATATGTTCCTGATGGTCATTTAGATGTTTTCATTTCTGCTGTTAAACGATGCCCCAGGCCACGCTACTCAAAATGCGGTTTTTGAATGGATGCCGGCCCTTGTTACGGGTCTGCAATGAAATTGGGATAGAAATTGAGAGTGTTTGGAAACTTTTATAGCAATTTCACCAGTAATTTTAGGTCTGTTGGATCTAACAATTTAAAAAATGGGCTAGTGCTTTTATGTTTTTGGTTTTTTAAATTTCATTTTCTACTTTATTGGGTTTCGCAAAAGTATTGGGCCCAGACAAACTGGAAGTTAGAACAAACAAAACCACCGGCTGTGGTGTGCAGCAGGTGGCGTACCTCCTGTCCACGTGCATCTCTGCAGGGCTCACTCTGAGGGATGGAGGTGGCAGCCTGAGGCCACTCTTTAGTGAGGGAGCAAGCTACTGGGGACTAGTTTGTGAGGAGGAAGGAGCTTCTCACATTCAGATCCTTGGCACTAATGGAGAACAGATAAACAAAATGTAGCATAGCCATACGACGGAATATTGCTCTGCCTGAAAAAGGAAGGAAATTCTGGTACGTGATACAACATGGATGAACCTTGAAGACGTTGTGCTCAGTGAAATAAGCAGTCACAGCAGGATGGATGCCGTGTGGTTCCACTGACAGGAGCCACTTAGTGCGACAACTTCATAGACACAGGAGGTTCGAGGGTGGGTGCCAGGAGTTGGGGAGTGGGGAATGGAAAGTTGCTTGATGGGGGGCAGAGTTTCAGTTTGGATGACAAACAAGTTCTGCAGATGGATGGTGGCGATGGTTGCACAACAGTATGAATGTACTTAATGCAGCTGAACCGAACACTTGGAAATGGTCAAGAAGAGGGAGAGCCTAGAACCCCCGCTCTCTCCACGTCCTCTCTTTGTGCTCACATGGAAGACGGAGCAGGAGTTCTAGTCTTCCCCTTCTTTTTAAAAATTTTTTAATTTTTAAAAAGACTTTATTTATTTTTAGAGAGGGGAAGGGAGAGAGAAAGACAGGGAGAGACATCAATGTGTGGTTGCCTCTCACACGCCCCCTGTTGGGGACCTGGCCCACATCCCAGCCATGGGACCTGACTGGGAATTGAACCCATGACCCTTTGGTTTGCAGGCTAGTGCTCAATCCACTGAACCACACAAGCCAGGGATAGTCTTCCTCTTTTCATAGGGACACTAATCCTGCTATCAGTTCCCATTCTCAAGGCCTTATCTAAACTGAATTATCTCCTACAGGCCCCCACCTCCAGATACCACCACACTGGGGTTAGGGCTTCAACATGTGAATTTGGGGGAGCACAAACATTCAATCCATAGCACTCATTCACTTGTCCGTGCCCTTGAGCAAGTACCTTCAGTTCCTTGAGACTTAGTGTCCCCATCTGTAAAATGGGGACAATAGCCATTGCCCCACTCTCATGTGGTTACTGTATAACCCAAAAAGTGCTATGTGCAGATACCTTTGTAAGCCTCAGCTCAGGGGCTTAGACTTGTCAGGGACCAGCTTGAGTGTGTGTTTCTGGAGCTTTTCACTCAGGGGAACTTGGGGCCTTGTAGCTGAATGCTTATGGCATGCGATGGAGGGACACTTATGCTGCTCTGTCTTTGTAAGACACCTCTACAAAGCCACGCCCATCCCCGTGTGTGTTAGCTACAGGCAGCCACACGGTGAACTGGCCCTAGGAGCCTTGCCCAGTACACGGGCTCCTCGGGGATTCCTTTCAGTGACCTGCTTATTTTTATTTATTTCTATTTTATTTTATTTATTGTTTTTTTTTACCTGGTTATTTTTAAAGTGGTAAAATGAAATCACCAGCAGGTAAACAGATTCAGCAAAAAAATGTGCCACCCAGAAAGGCCCTCATTGGAGCCCTCAGTTTCTCAGTTCTGCTCAGGGGCAACTTCAGGGCTCAGCTGGGACAGGGCACAGAAAGGGGGTCCTCCAGGTGAACCCCACCCACATCAACCGGTGACACACCCAAGCCACCAGCCTTCGTGAATGCCCGTGGGCATGCAGGCGGAGGCCGGGCCTCCGTTCTGGGGCCTCTCATTCTGGCTGTCAGTTGGGGGCCGTGTGATCTGTCTTGTTGCACCTCTGAGGGCTTGGACAGCCTGTGGTGAGTCTGCTGCTGTTGCTCAGTGACTGTAGGGTTGACTAAAGCCTGGACACCCTTGTCCTTCACTGGCCAGAGGGCACAGTCAGAATGCCGGGCAGATTTGTGTCAGCTTAGGAAGCTGAGGGGAGCAAGGACCATCTTGCTATGAATAGGAGGGCGATCCTGGCAGCAAGTGTGGCAGTCGGGAGCTTGTCCTGTGGGCTACATGGTTTTTGGCAGTGGCAACAACCTAAGTTGGAAGTGCTGCCCACTGCAGGATCTTTGACTGGAGTACAGTCTGCAAGACGGCGCATGGGTTAGGCATGCATCGGCAGCGAGGACAGAAACCCCAACCTATCCCCTGGGGACTTACTTTCCCCAATGCTGATTCTGGAGGTGGGCAGTCCAGGGCTAGTGTGGCTGCGCAGAGGTGTTTCCGGGACCCAGGCTCTTCCTCCACATCCCTCCTTGAATTCTTGGTGGCAGACCTTCGTCTTCACGGAGGGGTCAGGGAGCAGGGGTTGGAATGAGTGCAGGGGAGCCACGGCAGGGGATGCAAAGAGCACTTGAGTTGCCCTCAAGAGATCTGGGTCCATGTGCCCCTCGGTCACCTTGGGGCAAGTCACTTCTATTCTCTGGAGTTGCTCCCACTTGTCAATGGGTGAGTTGAACGGTACTCTCTCTTCCACTTTGTTCCAGCTCTCTGTGGCTGTGTTATAAACTACCCCGAACCTTCATAGCTTAAAGCATTTAATTTGCTCCCAAATCTGCAGTTAGGATAGGGTTCGGCGAGGACAACTGGTGTCCACTTCACTGGGTGTTGGTCGGGAGGCAGGGGTCAGCAGAAGGTTCATTTCACGTCTGGCAGAGGCTGCTGGCTGTTGTCCAGGGCTGCAGCGGGGAGCCACACCTGCACCTCCAGGTGGCTGCTTGGCTTCCTCACAGCACAGTGGCTGAGCTCAGAGGGCGAGTGTCCCGAGAGGAGGCTGATCAGAAGCTACAGGGCCTTCTCCAGGCCTTGGAAGTCATGCAAAGTCACTTCTGTAGGGCTGTCAAAGAATGTGCAACATGTGTGACACCACCATGCACCCGTGTTTCCAGAGTCCCTGTTCCTGTTTCACGCTGACTCGCACTCTGCAGGAAGATGAGAGCAGCTGCCTCTCAGATACACTGAAGGAAAGGCCGCCCCGGCCTGGGCTGCTTTGGAAGGCCCAGGCCTGGGAGCCCTCTGGGACTGGGGCCGGGACCTTCCTTAGCCTCAGAACAAGTGACACCTGGCTCATTTTGAGAGCTGCTCCCTGAAAACACGAGACTTGAGAAGACTTGCACAGCAGCATTTGACAATGTACAGTTTTATGAGTTCGTCGGCGAGCTCTGCCTGGCAGTTTCTTACATGCCGACCACTGTGTTAGGCATAATGAATTATTAATCAGGCCTGGGGTTGGGAACTGGTCCCATCCCCTGGGAATCTGCAGTTTCATTGGGGAGACAGACTGCTGGGAGCCCCCCACCTGGCTAAGGCAGCTGTGTCTGATTTGTCCCCAATCTGTGTGTCCCCAGCATTCACCTGGGCTTGGCATAGAGACACATGGACCACCGCATGGGTCAGTGACAGAAACCTAACTCAAAATGACGCTATCCAACCATACTCGGTCCCAGCACACTGGTGAGGACATGAAGACCCGCCCCCTCTGCTCCTTGGTGGCCCTCAGTGGACCAAGCCTGCCATACCTAGGCTGGCGTGGCTCCCTCCCTCACTGACTCTGAGCAGGCTTTGCAGTTTGCTTTGGCCAATTTGACATTAGCAGTTGTGATACGAGTAAAGGCTTGTCAAGGCCCTGGCCCACTGAGACTTGACCAGGGGCAGGTTCCTGGGCCACCCTTCACGCAACCCAGCCGCCCACCTGTGCGTAAGCTCATGGCTAGACTGCTGAGATGAGAGGCCACGCAGAGAAAGACCTTGAGGATGAGGCTGTCCAGCCATCCTAGGGAAGCTCCTGGTTGACTGCAGCCACCAGAGACCTCAGCTGTCACCATGAGAAACAAAACTGTGCCCCTCAGCCCCGTTGATCCGCAGAATCATGAGAAGTGATACATGCGTGTTTAGGATGCTGAGCCTTGGGCCGCGCTGTTCCTGGGCCATGTGGATGATGAGCACGCTCCCTCTCAGCAGTGGCGGGATGGCTCAGAGGTCCACATGGATGTCCAGTCCCTCTTGTCCCTCTGTCTCAGGCTCATCTTGGAACCAGTCACCTCAGCCTGGGGTGACGCCCAACTCAGAGAGGGGGCCTACCCTTACAGCTAGTGAGGGTTGGGTCAGCCCCACCCACCCCATGACCTGGGCTAGGCAGGGAAGGGAGGAAAATGAGGCTGTTCTTACCAAAGAGGGGACAGTGAAAACTTAACAGTCAGAATCAGCAATAAGCTCCGCAGGGAATGCGCTAAATTGGTGAAGGAGTGAATGGATAGTATGAGTGGGTTTAGTGGAAGAAAAATCTGTAAATGGGCTGACATTTAAACCAGCAATTGTCACAAGGAAAACTCGAGGGTTTCTAGGAGGCAAGAAAGCTGAGGGACGGACAGTGGAGAGGAGCCGGCCCAGAGGCAGGGAGCAGTGCACTCTGGGCCAGTGACAGGGGTCGCGGGCACCCACTGAGGTGCTCAGATGCAGCCCAGAACTGTGTGTTTGCCGAGACAACAAATGTGTTTTAGGCCTTTCCTCTTGATTTTAAAATGCACTTGTATCTTAAGAAAAGTGTCCAGGTGTTCCTGATTTATTTACACTTAAGTCATCGCTGTTTGTGTGTGTGTGAGTGTGCAGAGCTAGTTAATGTCCAAGAAATCCTGGAAATGTTTCATTTTGGCATTTGCCTTTTAAGACTGTTTATCGGAGCAATGAGAGGCAGTGTTTGGCTGGGGCCCCGCCACCTTCAGCCACCCCAGGTCTGCAGCCATGGGGGCCCAGCGGGGGTTGGGGGGCAGCTCTGAGCAGCAGCCTGCAGTAGTCCTGGGGAGACCGAAGGCTGCCCTAGGCCGTTACAGGGGTTGCAGCCCACTAGGGCCGCAGCCCTTGGTGCAGGTCAGGCACCCCTCCCACCCCAACTTCAGTCGGCTGCCCAGTCCTGGGGACAGTCTGTGCTCAGTGGTGTGCCTGGTGCAAGCTTGCGACACACCGGCCACCCAGGCCAGAGCCTTCTGGAAAGAGAACTGAGTCAGAGTCGTCCTGGTGGAAGGCCAAGGTGGGTCCCCCAGGGCCAGGAGATGAGGGGCTCTGCCGCCCACCCCGGGACAGACAGATGGAGAAGTGGGAAGGGCCAAGGCTCACGGCGTTGGAAGTGAGAGGCTGGGAGAGACAGTGCTGTGGAAACTCACAGAGAGCTGTCCGGCTCGGGCATTCCCGCAGGGCGCGCCACCAGCTCCTCCACCTGGCACGGAGGGTGAAGAGTGAGATCACCCAGACCAGCCGGGGCCGCCTGCCTCTGCCTTCGGCTGTATGGGCTCAGCTTGGACCTGCTCACCGCTTCTGCCCCGGGGGCGGCCCCTCTGGTGACCAGCACACACACTTTCTGCACAGGTGCCCTCTGGGCTGCAGCCATCCCCTCCCCCGACTGCCCTTGGTGGCTGAGCAGTCTCCCTGCTCCTACCTGGGGACTTAATGAACAAGGCCCTTGTTCTGGACCATGGCAGTCTGAGGATGAGGAAAGACAGGAGCAGGGTCACGTGTTGTTTCATGGAATAAACAGGTTTCCCAGGAGCAGTGTGACTGAATCGTTCCCCCACCCGGCTGTCTGGCAGCAAAGGCACGAGGCTGAGGGAACATTGGAAGAGCCCATATTTTGGGGTCCAAGCCCTTGGTGGCTAGCCTGACCCCCCCAAGCTCAGGAATGGAAATACCCCACTATAGACTCACCAGGCAGCCCTTCACTGCCCCCGAGCAGCTGAGTCGACTCCCTTCATTTCAGGTGAGTGAACCAGGAACGGCTCAAGCCTCAGAGGAAGTTTACTGGGCTCCGGGGAGTCCTGGTCCCAGAAGCAGCTGACATCCTGCCTGTGTGTGTGCCCATCTCAGCTCTGCATTCCCAGGCTGGTTGTATCCTCAGGTGGCTCTTCCCCGTGAAGACAGTGGCAGCCCCTGCCAGCTCCCGGCCCACCTCCTACCAGCTGTGTGACTCCAGTGCCCCACAAGGATCCTGCAGAGGCCTCCCGCAGGCCTGGCCACAGCCGAGAATCCTCCAGACCTCCCACTGCAACTGAGAGGGTGTGGCGCTTTGCTTGGCAGACCTGGGCCATGTGCCCACCTTTGGGTCAGGGGATAGGATCGACCCCACCAAACCCACATAGGCTGTGTATGGCAAGGAGGTGGGTCTCTGGGGAAACTTGGGCTGCTGGTGAAAGAATGTGGAGGGACTCTGGGAAGATGCAACCCACGGATGTTGACCCACCTACTTGCCTTCTCTTCTCATGCCCTCTTCCCTCCGTCCTCCAGGTCCTCCCAACCACACCTCCTCCAGGAGGTCTTCTCTGATTACCAAACCTCCCCCCACCCCACCCCAGAGCTCCCTGGACACCCACCACCGGCTAGCCTGCCTCTGCCGTGTTCATTCATTACCTCAGGCTGTCCCCTCTGTCAACTGTCACGCATTTGGGTTTCATTCCCCACATGTGTTGGGCGGTCTCTTTCCATGTGGGCGAAGCTTTTCCTGTGAGCCTAGGACTCATTGCCTTTTTCCCTTCTGCACTGATTGTACACGGCAAAGCCTTTGGGTCCTGGGTTTGCCCCACTGTCCTGAACGTAGTCTGTCCTGAGTCTCCGTTCAGCTGAGCCAAGTCACTCAACCTCTTGTTGCCTTGGTTTCCTCGTCTCTACTATGGAGAGAAGACCTGCTGCACAGAGCCACGGGGGCAGAGCAGGCCGTGCAGGTGGGGATGGAGCCCGAGGGGCGCCGGGCCCACACACAGCTGTTAGGTGAGTGAACGGATGAGAGAGCGCAAACTCACCCATCAGTTGTTGAGCCACAAGGTCTGTGGGACTCGAGACAGGGCGCTGGGGAAAGGAGCCCCTGTCCTGTCGGGTCGAGGCGGCAAGAGTTGGCCCCTGCCCACCTGCCTGGGGCCCTGCTGCTCCAGAAGCTGGGAAAGTTTGCAGAAGAATTGGTAGATGTGCTCAGGTGTCCCTGTTCGGTGGGAAGGGCTAGGAACCAGTCAGGTCAAGGACCAGCCCGGATGTTTGCCTGTGCTGGGCAGCATCGCGTCTGTCCCCCATCCTTTCAGTGACAGCGTCCTGGTTTTCTCTGGGTAAAACCCCCTTCTCTAACCCCAAGCTATGGCTTGGGGTGGGCTGACTTCACCGCCTAGTGAAAAGCACGCAACCCAGTCAGCTCCCCCAAAAGCAGATTCTAGACTTTTCCTGGAGCCTTTGGAATAGACAGGGTATGTTTCACTGGGGCTGCAGAAGTAGTGGGATGTGGGCCTGGAGCTGCTGGGGAGATGCAGAAGGAGAATATCATTGGAGCACCTGGATCCAGCCATGCCTGAATCTTCCTGGATTTTTCAGTCAGGACAGGCAATGCAGTCTCTTTGTTTTTACGTTAATTTGACCCCATTCTGACTGGAAGATAAAAGTCCTGACTGATACACTGGCCTACTAAAAGCAGCTGTGCCCCAGAGATCCTAGCCATATGACACCAAACCAATTTTCCTATTGATACTCTCTCCCTCCCATGGGTGTTTGTGGGGGCTTTGTTTGCTACTGTCTTCCTTTTTATTGAGTGTATTGGAATGACACTGGTGAATGAGATTATACAGGTCTCAGGTGTACGATTCCACAATGCACCATCTGTACACTAGGGGTGTGGGCACCTTCAAGGTCCTTGTTTGGGATCAGCCGCCCTGCCATCTTGGGCAGGAGAGGTTCTCGGGAAGTGGCTCCTGCAGCGAAGGGTCATTGTGTTCACAGCCCAGGTGCCTCAGGAATGGAGCAGCGTGGCAGTGCGGCCCAGTCCCATGGGCGCCGGGCCTGGAACACATGTGGACCACATCAAGAAAAGTCTGCCTCCCCCTGGGTACCCTCCAAGGTCTCCTGTAGGTTTTTATGTGTTTGTGGGTTTGAACTTCACATGTACTGCTGGTTTGGTCATGGAAACAATTGCAGGCACTGATAAAGAGTGGCAGGGAATGAAAGAAAAGGCTATAAAAGTGATAGCCTAGTGATTCCAGGGACTCGGCAGAGGAAAGTTTCCGTCTGTGGTTAAAGAGGAGCAGAGCTGTGGAGCGGTCTTCCTTCCCCAGGCCAGTTCCAGGGAACCATCTTCGGCTCCAGCCCACCCGAATTGCTAGGAATTGTCCACACCATGGAGTTTTTAAAAGTTCAGTTCTGGGCTCGGACAGGAGGCTGCACTAGGGACAGAAAGTACAAGGTGAAGGGTGCATGGCTGTTACTGGACTCCTCCTGTGCCAGAATTGCACAGTGAAAGCCCCACTTGGTGCCCCAGGATTCAAGAAGGATCGACCTTCTTACTCTCAGACGAGGGGAGACTACAGGTATGAGAAGGGCTGCCCTTCGGAGCAGTAATCAGCAGTGCCGGTACACTGAGCCAGGAGCCTGGGCTGCGCCCTGTCTGGGTGCTGGGCGCCTGCCTGGATTCTGACTTCTGGTGTGGCCAGGTCACTGCCTGAGGGTCACCGACAGCCCTCCCGCCCCCATTCTGCCCTCCAGCAATGCCTCCACTGTCTTTAAATGTAAGCTTGTTGCTTGTCCTGGGGGACGTTCTCTCTCAACAGACTAGAGGACACAGGGCATGGGGTGAGGATGGCTGTGCATGGCCTCGAGTCCTTGCCGGATGAGCAGGGGGCGGGTGTGTTCAGCTTTCCGGGGCTCTCCCGGCTGCGTGGTGACGGTGGCAGGGCCTCTCCCCGCCCCAGGGGAGACTCCTGGGACCAGACTTCTGTCACTGTTAAAAATATGTTCCGCCTGGCTAAATACATATGTCTTAATTGGAGAGTGGAAAAACCCTATCCCACAACTCGTCAGCTCCCAAAGGAAGGCACGTGCCACTGAGTTTTTCTCTCTCCCCTCTCTCTGGCTCCAAGTGACAGAAAGCAAACCATCCAGGTCCTGTTTCCAAATTCTAACTCGTGCACTGACAACACACTTTAGGTCTCAAAGGGCGAAGACACCTCCATCCAGTCACCTCTGAGCGATCTCAATGTGCCTACACCATGAAGCCATGCAGCTCTCTCCTTCGTAGGCAAACTAGAATTGTTACTTTGCTAAGAGTGCCTATTCTCTTTTAAATTTTATTGTGATAAAATATTTTTTTCACTTGAACCACTTTCAAGTGTTTAATTCAGTGGTGTTAATTATATTTATAACGTTGTGCAGCCATCACCACACTCTATTCTCAAAACGTTTTCCTCCCCGCAGACACTTTGTAACCCTAGACGGTGACTCCCTATCTGCCCAACCCCCAGGCCCTGGCGTAACCTCTAATCCACTTTCTGTCTCGGTGAATTTGCCCAGTCTGGATAGTTAATAAATGCGATCATACAATACGTGGCCTTCGTGTCTGGCTCCTTTCCCTAAGCACAGTGTTTCCAAGGTTCATCCATGTCTGAGTATAAATTAATGCCTTATTCTTTTTAGTGACTAAATAATAGTCTATCCCCTATATAGACTACGTTTTGTGTATTCTTAAATTTTGGTCTTGAATGGTTTAGGGGAAGTAAATTCAATATTAACATTTTTATTCCTATAAAGTCTTCTTTTTATAACACAAAACAGGCAATTGAATGAAATGGAACTGACATTTACTGATTGTTGTCTGTAAGCCAGACCCTAAGGCATCTCACTCAATCCTCACAAACATGATTTAACTTGGTATTATCACTCCAGCTTGCAGACAAAAACTCTGAATCCCAGAGAGGACAAGGGACTTGTTCAAGGTCACATAGCTACTGTGTGGCTGAGCTGAGCTTTGAACCCTGGTCCACATAACTCCCAAATCTATGTGTTCCCATCCTTTCTGCTCTCTCTCATTAATCATGGAGACAAAGTGGTTCACACAGCTTTGTCACTTTCTGAGCTATGACACTGATGCCTCCTTCCCAAGCACATCAACATGGCCTTGAGCCCTGGTCCAAAAGGACTCAGGTTTTGTCCTTTGGTTTCAGTGTGTCTATATCAGCTCATCAATGATGCGGGAGTGTTTGTAGGAGTCACATGAGTACCTGCTTTTAGGAGGTGTTATGGGAGTTTGGAAGAGGCCTTTGAGTAACTGACAGATTTGTCTGCACTGCAGCTGGGAAACCAGTGATCAGGTATCTCCACTGAGCCCTCTGCCCTGGCAGCAAAGTCAAGGACTGTCCAACTTAGTTGATCACACATTGATTCCCTCCTTTTTCATTCCTACCTTCCCTCTGACCATCTATCCATCCATTCATCTGACATTCACCTATTCAACCATCCATACCTTCATCTGACCATCTGGCATTCATTTACCCATTCATCTATCCACTCATCCATCTATCCATCCATCCATCCATTCACTCATCCATCCATTCACTCATCCATCCATCCACTCATCCATCCATCCACCCGCTTATCCATTCATCTATTCACTCATCCATCCATCCATCCACTCATCCATCCACCCAGCCAGCCATCCATCCACCTAGATAATATTTGTCCCAGGTGTGGTGGATGCTAGGTGCTGTGCTAGGCTCTGGAATACAGCGATGGGCCACACCAATGATCAATGAGATAAACATTCTCATCCACAGAGGATGGATCTAATCAGTGGAATGTATTAAAAGCCAAAAAAATTTATTCTGAAATCCTGATTCCTGAAAAAACTGGGTGAGCAGGCAGACAGACCCCAGCTTGCCCTTGGCAGGGCCTGCCAGGGCTGTGTGGCGCTGGCAGAGTGCACACCTCTAGCTCACCACAGTCCTGCCAGCCCCTGCCGTCTTACACCTGGACCATGTTGCCTGCCTGGTCCCAGGAGGCCTTTCAGTCTGTGCCCCTCCCATCCCCACGCTAGACTAGACCCTTTGCAGCAAAATGAGGCTTGAGGTTGTGAGGAAGCAAAGATGACAAAAGAGCCAAAAAAGATCTGCAGACTGCAGCGTGCTGTTCAGAAGAACGGACTGCTGTCAGAGAGAACCTGAGCCGCTAGGCGAGTGGAGGACGGGCCTTGTTGAAAGGCTGTGTGGGGTTTCACAGGCTCTGCTGTCAGCCCAGGGAAAGGCTTGTTGGCCTCCTCCCAGCACACTGCTCAGTGCCGTCTGTGGTGGGCACTCGGGCCTGTCTCTGGCCAGTACCCGTATGGGCAGGCCTTGGGGGCACGCGCACCTTCCCACTGTGTCTTTGATGCTGGTGTGTTGGCAGCACTTTTCACTCCCCCCGACCAGTGAGGGGCACAGGTTTGCTTCTACCCACCCATCCATGTATACATCAGATCTGTAGTAAGCACCTGTTTGCCAGGCACCATTCTCGACACTGGGGATACAACAGACTACAACTGGCAGCTACTAAGGGGCTTACCTTTACCCGGGAATAAATGACTGCCTGTGGCACCATGCCTTGCTGGATGCTTCTGGCTGTTCTTGGCAGGGTGGGGGTGGGAGCCGGGTGGATAGATGAGGTGGGTGTGTTGCTACAGGTTTTCCCGACTGGAGTCTGTGTCCCAGCTGTGCCCCAGGCCTAACCACATGCCATTGCGGCCTCCTTAAGGGGTGAGCACACCCCCGGCCACCTTGCCCAGAGGCCACCTGCCCATAGCAATGGACATGCAGCATGCATACAGCCACGATGGTATGACTCTGTGTGCAGGGAGACCTGCTCCACCTATTACAGCCCACATGGTGCATCAGGCGTCCTCATGCTTTTACTCAGTCGCTAGTTATTTAGCATCAGAACAAGTGTGAGGTACAAGCAAACGTGACCGGCAAGGCGGGCATGGTCCCCACCCACACAGAGCCTTTAGGTAAGACTGGGAGGGACAGCCAAGCCAGGCCTGAGGAGTCGGAACACCTTTGAAGGGAGGTGACAGCTAAATAAGAAGAGTAAGCAGGAACTGGGAGAGGGCTGCTAAGTGTCTACTCTAGTCTAGAGAAAACCGCATGGGGCAGGTGGGAACCTGGAGCACAAAGGGCAGTAAGAGTGCAGCCCACGTGGTTGTGGTTAGAAGGAGAGTCTGCACTTGCGAGGAGGGGAGGGGAGGGGCGGGAGGGAAGGCTGGAGCAGTGAGACTAGGAAAGTGTCACCAGCACGGAGATCCTTTCGTCCTGCACACGTGGTCAAGGGTCAGGACTTTCTGAAAGCCAGGAAGCTCCATGGGAAGTTCCAGGCGGGGCACGCGTGGATCAATTTGGCATCTTAGTTGGGTGGAGGATGGACTTGAGGGGCCAGACCTCAGGCACAGGCTGAGGGCAACTGAGGAGGCTGCTCAGTGGTCTAGGGCAAGAGGAAGTGGCAGCTGATTCTTGTAGAGGCGTTTGGGAGTGAAACTGCTAGGGCTGGGGCTAACCCTATGGGAGAGAGAGAGGCAAGGGGCGCAGGAGGCCTCTGTGGCTGGTGTGGGTGGCCATGAGGAGCAGGAGGGAGGAAGGGGTTGGGTGGAAGAGAAGATCATCAAGGTGGAATGTCACTGCACAGCTGCCCAGGATGCTGGGTATTTGGTTCACAGCTCAGGATCTATACAGTAACAGAAGCCGGGATGGGAGGAGGTGAGTGAGCTCTCTCAAGAGGGTTCTGGTTGGGGGGTGACGGGGGTAGATAGGGCCTGGCACTCAGGGTGGGTGAGGAACCTCAAAGATGAATGGGGAGGGGCCCGCAGAGGTGGAGAGGAAAGCCGGGGATGGATGTCCCAAGTGCACTGGTCACCGGGGTCAGGTGACACCGAGCACTGAAACATGTCCCGTGGATGTGGCAGTGAAAAGGTCACCTTAAAATGTAGGTGTGTTATTTAGTGGAAAAGCAGGTCAAGGAATGGTGGGAGGTGTGGGAGAGGGGACAAGATGAGGCTGAGTGGGCATCGCCTGGAGGGACGCGGATGCGGGGAGGTGTTCAGAGGGCAGGAGCCCGCCGACCAGGATATCGGAAGATAGGGGCTGAAGGGGTGTGCGGTCGATGGTCCCAAGGAAGCAGGAGGAGGTGGGCTCCACACCCACCACCGAGAAGGCCTGTGGGTGAGGGAAACTGAGAAAGTCGCCCAGTGACTTGTCTCCTCAGTGGAGGGGGAGGCGTACTCAAGGTCAGCAGCGGGTTGTAGAGACTGGCGCTGAGCGGACCGGAGGAGGAAGGGCTCCAGGCTGTGGGAGACATATGGACCAGGCAAGCCCTCCCTCACAACGACCTTTCTACTCAGGCCTGCTGGGCAGGGGTGCTGGGGAGCAGAGGAGGCCCCGGGCAGTGTGGCTTCCAGAGGGAAGGTCCCCATGGCAGACATCCCAGAAGAGCCCTGAGCCCACCAGCCCCCCTCCACATCTGCAGCTCAGCTGCTGCAAGAAGCTGGGCCCTCCCACAGCTCTTGGGTGTCCATTAGAACAGGCAGCAACTTTCTTTTGCATGGAGAAGTTTTGCTTCAAAGAGAGGGATTTTATTTCCTTTAGACTCTGGGAGGAAATAGATCTAAAAATCAGAACTTCAACAGAAAACACAAACAGGCTTTGCTCCTTCTACTTGGCTTTGCTCCTAGTTAGTGAGCCGAGCTCTGAAAATGCTGAGTCATAACTTGAAATGACAGCCAGCGTGACGCATCTGTGGGCCAGAGTAGCCTGTGCCCTATGGGGAGCTGGGATTCTGAGGCTGGGAATGTGGGACCAGCACCTGGACTTTGGTATTTTTTCTTCCCGTACATGTCAGTTGCAAATGGGGATTTTTCTGTGCTGGCCCATGCCCTGACTCCCCTCAGCATCCTCTTGGTGCACTGCTAGGGCAGCTGGCTGTCAGTCCCAGGTCGATTGATTCACATCAGAGCTCCAATCCCTGTGGCCCCAGAATGTGGGACCAAGGGTGGTGATGGATTTTGAATCGATCGATTTCTTGACGAAAGAATATCCAGCCTTTAGGAAAGTCTTCCAGGAGTTTATTTGAGCCACAACTTTGAGGACATGCCTGGAAGCAAAATCCCAATGGCTGGAAAAAATGCTCCAGGGAAGGGCCTTTTCAGCTTACTTTACACACCAGAAACGGGGGGAGATGTGAGGAGGGTTACACAGTCACATGAAATCTGTCGGTGATAGATAAAGGGGACCAGAGGAAAGCGAAGCAGGGCAATCTCTGGGACTGGAAAAAAGCAAAGTGGAGAAACACAGAAGGAGGAAGCTGTGGGCCTGGGACCTGGGACCTGGGACCGGACTACCCACCATGGCTGCTTAGTGAGGGATTTTTATGTTTGGACCACCCTTCGGTCGCATGTTTGTAAGGCCTGCCGTGAGCTCCCCTCCACTGTCCCCTCCCCCAGCTGGTCAGGTTTAGCGGGTGTCTCCTTCACCATTCATAGATTGTTGGATGAACTGACGGAAATATAAAGAGGGACTCTCAGGCTCCCAGCAGAGAATGTGGGTTACAGGGTCTGTTTTGTGCCACCTCACCCCCTCGGTCCAAGCCATGTGCTGTCACCAGAACGGTCTTCCCAGTGGGAGCCTGTCTTCAAATCTCCCTCCTTTTCTCAGAAACTTCAGTGGCTCCGTTTCTTCGGTGTGGAGTCTAAATGTCCCAGGCTGGCCCAGCTCCGGGACTCCGTGCAAGACAGGATGCTCCCTCCCGGCCCTCCAAACTCACCGCTCATGCTGCCTCTGCCCCTGTATCTGGGGACCTTGGCCCCAGAGCAGCCTGCCTCCGACAGCGTGGGGTGCGGGGCTGGGCGGCGAGTGAAGACTGCCTGGGTTCAGAATGGGAAATGGCCCAGACGCTGTGAAACACAGTGTGGTGGCTCCTCAGGAAATTAAAAATAGAATCGCCATAGGGTCCAGCAATTTCATTTCTAACCCAAAAGAATTATAAACGGCGTATGGGAGAAACAGTTGCCCACCCGTGTTCGTAGCAGCATTACTCACAACGGGGAGACGGCGGAAGTAACTCAGACGTCCGATGGGGGGTGGAGGCGTGAACAAGATGCGGCGTGTGCACAGGGTGAGATATTATGCAGCCTTAAAAAGGAAGGGAATTCAGACACACGCTGCAACACGGATGAAGCTTAAGGACATTATGCTGAGTGAAATAAACCAGTCACAAAAAGCAAACGCTACATGATTTCACTAATACGAGGTCCCTAGAGTAGTCGCGTTCAGAGAGACAGAAAGGGGGATGGCAGCGGCCGGGGGGGCGGGGCCGGGAGTGCGTGCGCAGTGGGGCCCGGGCTGCAGCGGGGCCGGGCTGCGGTGGGGAGGATGGAAAGGGCTCTGCAGAGGGATGTGGTGGCGCTGCCCCCAGCGTGCCTGCACTTAGTGCCACCAACTGCACACTTAGAAACACCAAGTTTCATGTGATGCATATGTTACCACCGTTTTAAAAAATATACTTTTAAAAAAGTGGAAGACAATTGAAAAAGGTTGGTGGGAAAGAGAGGCCTTGAGAAGGTCCCCATCTGTCTGCACGAACCTTGAAGATGGAGGGAGGCGCCCCGAGCAATGGCAGGGGCTTTTGGCAGTTGGGGTCCATGCTCCTGTTACAGCCAGTAGGAGAATGGGGGCCTCAGTCCCACAGCAGGAGCCAAGTTCTGCCAACAGCCTGAGTGGGCAGAAACAGATTCTCCCCGAGGACCTCCGGAAAGGGGCAGAGCCTGCTAACTAGCATCTTGATTTTCAACTGACGAAACCGGTACTGGACTCAACCGAACTCTGAAGATGATTAGTTTGTGTTGTCCTAAGCCACTGGGACAGGGCTGGCAGGGAGAGATTGTCTGGCTTGGAATCCTGGTGCTATCCCTTTTCCGCTGTGAGACCCTGGGTAAGTTTCTTAAGCTCTGTGCCTCAGTTTCTCCATTGGTAGACGCAATATCTGAGTGCACGTACTTCACAAGTTTAGAGAGGTTTAGTGGGGCCACCAGAGCTGCAGTGTTGAGTGCGGGGGCCTGGCATCGCCCCACCCCCACACACATATTGCTATTGTTCTCGTCCTTCCTCTGGGCCGTGCTGGTGCCACCACCCTCCAGGGCCCACCTGAACCCATCGCGCCCTGTGGAATGAGGGATTTACTACTCAGTGGTAACCTGTCTTCCTCCTCCCCATCTGCCCCTCATGGGCATCTAGCTGGAGCTCCCAGGACACTCTGCTTGCCTTCCCCACCAACACCAGGCGTGGGTAAAGGTCAGTGTGGTGCAGGGCTGTGCATACTCACTTCAGGTTCGAGCCCCAGCTCTGCCTCTTACTGGCTGTATGACCCTGGAAACCCCCAACATCCTGAAGGTGGGGTGGGGGAGTGGCAGAGAAATGCAGGGGAGCTTGAGCAGAGCAGGCACAGAGTCCACATTAGACCAGCAGCTCTCCACCAGTCCAGAAGGGAGCCCCACCCTCTGCTGGAGCTGCGGGAAAGGGTGTCCGCAGGCCCCTGAACACCTCCTCTCCAGCAGCAAGGCCCTCTCTGAGCCAGGCACTCCCCACCCCGAGGGGTGTTTCAGAGCCTGGCCGGGGGTGGTACATCCCTGGCACAGAGCCAAATGTCCCATGGGCTTTTCTGTTGATCCTGTCCCCCAGCACTCTGGGGACATAGGTCTGTCCCCACCAGCAGGGTAGGGACCATGTGATTCAGCATCCTGCACCTGCCATGGTGTGAACACCCAGGACACATCAGGTTCAGCAAAGCCTGTGGACATTCCCTTTCTCAGACTGGGCATCCTATATGTGATCTACACAATGCATGCACATCTCTATTTGGACATATAGACAGATCCTGTCCTCACAAAGCAGAATCACACACATCTCTCTCCCTGCACCTGGTGAAATGTTAAAGTACTAAGTTAAATAAAGCAAAATGGGGAAAAGACCCAGCAGACATTTATTGACTGTTACTATGTGCCAGACCCTGGGGTGGGTCTATTAAAGCGTGTTAATTCTTTTTGAACTGTGAGCTAGATATTATTATTATCATCCCCATTTTACAGATGAGAAGCTTGAGCGGTCTGCAGTGAGGGTTCAAAACAGAGTTTTCTTGAAAGAATGAAGTTACCCCTGAGCCAGGCTCTATCTAATTTATGGCACAATTTGCATACCCAGAGATGGGACATTCCTGAGGACCTGCCCCGAGGCGGCTGGGTGAGGGCTGTGGAGCCCGGGCTCCCTGGGCGACTGCAGGCTGTGAGCGGGAAGGAGGACAGTCCCCACGTCACTGTGAAATCATGGTCAGGATATAGTGCTAACTAGGAAAGGCCAGGCACGGGCTGTGTGTATAGTGCACTGCCTTTTATGTAAGTAAAAGCGGGGGAAGGATGGATGTACACATTCACATTTGCTTCTGTCTTGAAAAAGAAACAGTGGAAGGATCAACCACAGGTTTACAAAACCAAACAATGTACCTTGTTTCTTAAGTTGGCTTCAGAGCCATGTCAACATTCTACATGACTCAGAGCCAAAGTTAAACCAAAAAGAACAAAAGCCACCCCCGGACCCTGAAAACAAGCGAACTGGAGCAGCTCTGTGGGCAGAATTAACGGCACAGCCTCCCAGGGAAGGCTTGGTGGCTTTGGATTCCCCCTTGGGTGATCCAAGTGTGGCAGAGACAAAAGGAGCCACAAACAAAACCGAAACTGCCCTCAGTAGCCTCTGGCTGGCGATAAAAGTGGTGTTGTTGTTTTGAAACGATTATATATACAAATGTGCATATTTCACCACAAGTAATTGCATTAATGTCCTTGAGAACCAAGGTTTGCATTGCAAGGGAAGGCTTACGAATGTAGTCTTGGAAATTAAGTAAAATCTTGTCATCATTAATGAGAATTGGAAACAGCAGGATAAAGTCCTTGCTTTATTCCATTAAGTAATTGCATTAATGTCACTAAGAACAACCACAGCCCCACACCAGGTCTCCTGCCTGGAGTCAGACCCCTCCTCCCACCACCCACCGAGCCTCGGCTCCCGCTGGCCCACGCCTTCATCTCTGCGCACCACAGGCCGGATGGTGGCTCACTGGATGGACGGGGGCAGTGTTCCCATGGCTCCTGCAACCCCAGAGTCTGGGTGCCGAGCCCAGGGTCCCGTGGTTTTCCCGACCAAGGCTGATTTCAGGCCGAGCCACCGTGGGCTGGGCCACCATGGGCTGGGCATGCAGGCCACCTGAGGCCTCGAGGAACTGCCAGTCATCTGGGCAGACTGGGAACCCCCGGCCCAGGGCCAGACCCCAGCAGGCTGAGCCCCAACTGCCGAGAACAGGCTTCCGTCCTTCCGTCCTGGGGAGTGGCATGCTCGCTCAGTCCTGCTGGAGAAACAGGCCTTTGCGGCTGTTGTTTTTCTTTGTTTATTTATGTCTTTAATCGGCTGGCCTGGCTTATCCTGTGTTTTGCAGGCTGTGGGCGCAGTGGTGGGTGGGAGTGTCCCACCAGAAGCCTCCGTTGGGGTCTGCAGGCCTGGCATTCATGAACTTGAGGGACTTGTGGGTTCTCAGCGGCGGTGGGACTCAGCGCAGGGTCAGACCCTGCCAAGCATCCTGGCCTTCTGCCCTGTCTCTGTGGGCCACTGCCCCCAGGAGGGTGCAAGTCCTGTCTTCAGCTTGGCCTAGGAAGGTCCACGAGCCACACCACTGGTAGACCTCATGCCAGTGGTCGCACCCCCATCCCTGACCCTGGCCCCACCGTGCCCCTCTGGGCCTCAGTCACTACTCTGATGGGCTGAACTATCTTCCCCAAAGGTGTTGCAGCCCTGCCCCCAGTGCCTGTGGTGGAAGCTTGTTTGGAAATAGGGTCTTCGGAGATGGCCACGGCGAGGCGGTCCCTAAGCCAATATGACTATGCCCTTGTAAGAAGGGAAAGCTTTGGACCCAGGGACAGACACACACAGGGAGAACACCTCGTGAATATGAAGGCAGAGCCTGGGACCACGCACCAGGATATGCCAAAGACTGCCGTCAATGCCCCACGAGCCCACCGTCCCTGCTGACGCCTTGCTTCCATACTGGCAGCGCCCAGCCTGGGACGCAAGAAATTTCTATCGTGTGAGCTACCCCACCTGCGGCGCTTTGTTACAGCAGCTCTGGGAAGAGGATGTGCTTTGTGAGGTCACCAAAGGATGACCATCACGTATTTGTCTTTGTTTTGGAAAGCTTTAAGCCAACACTGAAAAATCCATAGACCTCATGTAAAACTTAGATTTCCAGTTTCCTTGAAAACATCAGCAGGTCTGCCAATGCAGGGGCATTCCTGCTCAGCCACAGGTGGCGGAGCAGAGCCCCGGCCACCCCTTTGCAGGCAGAGACCCTCAGACTGCTCAGTGCGTGTCTTGAGGGGGCCCGTGTAGTACAGACAAGGTGCTTCCCCCACAGACGCTCCTTCTTTGCTCTGGCACCTCCACCACCGGGGCTGGGCCGCCTCCGTCCCCAGGCCCACCCCTATCCACCTCCCCAGCATCAGCTGCCTCCAGCTGTCTCCTTACAATGCCTGTGCCCAGACCCTCCAACCCTGCTCCTTGCCCTCCATGGGGGAGGCAGCCCTTCTCACTGCCCTGACTCCACTGGCCCCACCCACTGCCGACACCCATCGTCCCCAATTCCCATGTTCCTCCTGCTCCCGGGGCAGCCTGCCCTCCCCCGCTGCTGGGCCAGCCCTCCTGGCCCATCCTATTACCTAATGCATCCCAGACTCAACAGTCGGCCCTCTTACCCAAAGAAGGCCATTAATTTTCTTAATTACCATTGTAAAATTCCAGAGCAGTGAATTAACCTGTCTGTCCAACTTAGCAGCTTCTCTTACCCATTCACGTCTCCTGCCGCAGCCAAAAAATATGTGAAGGGGGAAGTAGTAAAGGAAATTGTAGAATGTGCACAGGAGAGGAAAATGTGGATGGTTTCATCTGTCCAATAGAAAGATGATAGGAATCCAGTGTCTACTCAGCTTCATTTGGCACCAGCCTGAAATGTGGTTCCTGAGAGATTTTTCTGTCTTATCATTTCAAATACAACACTGATAATGCACAAAGTAAGTGTCTGCACCATAAAGCGCAACGACATCATGGCAGAGTCAGAGTGCAGGTGAGGAGCCCGCTGCCCCACTCAGGGGGCCTGTTCTGTCTCCCCGCCTCCCTCAGGTGATTGCTGCCCTGACTGCTCTGAATCTGAGCACCTCTTCACCTCCCACTAATTAATTAATTTACAGAGGGGGAAAAGGAGGGAGAAAGAAGGAGCAGGAAATATCAGTGTAAGAGAGAGAAATGTCAATCGGTGGCCTCTCATACATGCCCCAACCGGGGACCTGGCCTACAACCCAGCATGTGCCCTGACTGGGAATCGAACCAGTGACCCTTCGCTTTGAAGCACGATGCCCAACCGTCTGGGCCACACCAGTCAAGGCATCTTTTACCCTCTTTCTTTGAACTCTTTATTTGAAAATCATTTCAAATTCACAGAAAAGCTGTGAAAATAAAGAGTGCAGTGAACACCCACACAGCCTTTCCCCAGATTCACCAGTTGTCGACATTTCACCCCATTTTCTTTATCATTCAATTGCATTCTCTCTCCATTCCCCTCCCTCCATGCACCCAGGCCATCACACTCGAGCTCACACTCGGACACTCACTGTTTCCATGACAAACAGAGGCTGTCACAGTTCACGACTCCGCCCCTGCTTCAGTGCGAGTGTATTTCACAACAGGGAACACGCTCTCGGGGGACCACACTACAGCTTTCCACTTCAGTGACGCGACCTGGAAAGGCCCGTCATCGCCTTTTTTTCCCTCTAGAGCTGGATCCAGCTGTCTCCCTAACAAGGTGTGTGCGTGTGGGAGGGGGACTTTCCTAACATTAACAATGGATGAACTCACGCCCCCCCCCATTAGAAAGCCAGAGTGCATGTTTTGGGTCTGAGTGGTTACCGTCCCCTGTTTCCGAATGTGCTGTCCCCTGGCTTGACACTGTGCCCCCAGCTCACCCTGGCCGCCAGGTCCTCCGCCTGCCGCGGCACTGCACTTGGCCCCAGCGTGTGCGGGGACGGCTGTGGGTCTGCCTGCTGATGCATGGCTGGGTTTTCCCAGACTTGTCTGACTGCACGCCTGTTGCCACCCATGTGAGAGTTTCTCTGGGGCGTATGTACCCAGAAGTGGTGCTGCAGGCTCATCCACCGTGTGAATGTTCAGCTTCCCAAGATAATTCCAAATGGTTTCCCAGAGTGGGCGTGGTCCCTTCCCCTCTACTCCCAACCTGTGAGAGTCAGTCCCGATGGGCTGTGTATATTTTTGGCCGCCAAGTACGCAGTGCACAAGTGCCGTGACGGGATGGTCGGTGGTCGTCAGCGTGTCTCATTACTAGTGGCCTTGAGCTTCTTGCCATGTGCTCTGACCTGTGTGCCATTTTCTATGATGTGCTGACATGGGCAGTAGCAACACCGCCTCTTGTCCATGGCGGGTGATGTGTGAGGAACTATTTTAAGCACACACACCATTTACTGATAAAACAGCCTGCGACATAGGTGCCATTATATTCTCTTTTCATGGGTTTTGCCCACTTCCTTTCAGATTGTCTGTGTTTTTTTTTTCTTCTTGACCCCATTACACCTTCGGTTTTAGCGGAGTCTCTGATGCCAGCCCAGCAGGGGAGAGTGCCACCTCACTGCCAGGGGAGGCCAATGTCCAGGTGCCCACTCTGCCTCTGTTGACACCAAAGGGTGTCCCGATGCCCCACGTGGTCTCCAGCAATAAGCAGGTGGTGCCTCATTGCTGGCCACTGCAGAGCCTGCTGAGTGCCCTGGCTCTGACCCCTGCCAGCCCTACCCCTGCCCCCGCCAGAGTGGGTGTCGGCACGCCTCTGTGTTCCAGGCCTTGTAGAGAGGGGCCTGGCTCCCCACTAAGCCTTGGAGGGCAGGTGAGAGAGGAGTCACCGTTTTCCCTGTGCAGTCTGGCTGGAGTGGAGAGGTGATTGTCTAAGCCTCCTGTCACACCAGGAGGCCCCTCTCCCTGTCCTTCAGTTTCGCTGGGGTGGTCGGGTCTGTGCCCCTTGGCGCTTCCAGGCTCCAAGTCTGGGGTGGGTGAGGCAGAAAGAAGAGGCAGGGACTGCCCGCTGGGTCCCTGTGGTCCCTAGAGGGTCTGCCTTCTCTCCACCACAAGTCTTCGTATGTTTTATGTAGAACTGTTTTACCTATAACGCCCGGGACATTTTGTTGTGCTTACAGGGAGAAATAGTTAAAGGCACAATCACGTCGTCTCCCGAGGAGTGGGGCCGTGCTGGCCCATGAGAATTCCGCATGCGTTCTGAGCGCTGCTCCTCGTCAACCGCTGCACCTGCTGGACAGGCTACTTCTCAGCTGGCAGCGTTTTCTGGCTGAGTGCCAGTCTACCCAGTGTATCGTGGGCCTGCGACTCTGTCTGTCCATGCGCTTGCTGACTGACGCACATGCGGGTTGCTGCCGTGTGGAATTGCTTCACAGAAAGCTGCTGTGAACATTTGTGTGCAGGCCTGTGTATGGGATACGCTTTCATTGCTCTTGCGTGTAAATACCTCAGAGCAGAATAGCTGGTGATATGAGACTTTTAAGATTAATTCTAAAGAAACTGACAAACTGTTGTTCAAAGTTTTCCGCATCTGCAAGCAACGTGCGGACGTTGCATGTGTTCCAGTCCTCACCGAACACTTGGAATGCTCAGCCTTTTTAATTCAGCCCTTCCAGCAGGTGCACAGGGCATTGTGGTTTTAGTCTGCATTTCCCCCTGCAATATTGCATCTCTTTATGTGCTTTTATAAATAATCTTTACCTAAATCAATATTTGGTATTATATCATGAAGTCCATGCAGGTACTATGCAAAGTTCAGGATATATTTGGTTTCTTTTTGTTTTACTCGAAGTTCATTTCATTGGCATTGATTTGCTCCATTTGTCTGGCGAGTGTCTTTTGCTAATTCTTCCCCCACTGCCGTCTCGCGGCGTTCTCATTTGTCTTACTCGTGTGGGTCTCAGGCCTCTCTTTCCTCATTTATTTCATTGCTTTGGGGGAGCACATCCTGCAGGGGTTCCTCAGGTAGCCCGGTGCTGCAGGGCTGGTGGGTGTGGCGATGACCTCTGGCACACCTCGGCAACACGGTCCAGTCTGCACGGTTGCCCTTTGTGCATGGTTAACTGTCCTTGCCCCGGATAATGGCGTCTTTAATTTGGAAAGCCCCTTATCTCTTTCCCTGCATTACCCGTTCTGTTTTGTGGGTCTCATGTCTATTTCTAGTTTGCCCTCTGATTTTGGAGAACGACCTTCAGTAAGGTGCATTTAACATTTTTTCCAATCACAGCTAATGTTCGGTGTTATGTGGGCTTCAGGTACACAGCACAGTGGTCAGACATTTATGAAACTTACTCAGTGATCCCCCAAGAAGTCTAGTGCCCTGAGGTGAATTTTTAAAAAAGTAAAATTTTGACATCCTCTATGTCTGAGAATATTGTAATTTTCTTCAGACATGTTATTGGTAATTTGGCTGGGTATAGAATTCTAGATGAGAAAGAAAATCCCTTCAGAATTCTGAATGAATCACTCCATTGTCTGTTTTCGGTTTTGTTGGGGAGTTTAAAACTCCTGTGGTCTTCTTTGTCCTCCATATTTGAAGGGCCCTGTTCCAACGGGCGCTCAGTAGATCCTTGGAACGTGGAAGCCTGTCCTTCAGTTCTAGGAAACCTTCTTTGTTTTGAAGATGACCTCCTCTTCTCCTCTTTTCTCTGATTTTTCTTCCCAGCACTCTTACTGTTTGGATGTTGTTCTGCCTTCTGATTTCCTTATCTTTACTGTTCTACTTTTAATCTGTTTTCATTTTTGCTCTGGGATGTTATCTTAACTCTATGTTCTTTAACCTTTTTATTATTTTAAATTTTTTAAAAATAACTGCCTTTGATCAGGTCTTTATTCCCAAATGAGCCATCCACAGTGATTCGATCTTTATGGAATAAACAAATTGAAGTTGAGGCTGTGGCTTCTCCCAGGGTGGGTTTCTTTTCCGTGGGCTTCTCAGCGGCTGGGTTCTTGGTAGCCGCAGCCTTTTCCCCCACAAAGGCTTCTTCTGCTTCATGGTGCCAACACCACCTTCTTTCCTTCTCTCCCCTAGGCTTCTTGCCTGGGAGCCCCTTCTCATCTGATTTGGCTTCTAGTGCAGCTGCTGCTTTATCCCCCTGGAGCTTGCGGTTCTGGCCTGGTTAAGAACGGTGTTCCGGTACCTGGTCCTTGCATATGGGTATAGCTCGAACACGACTACCCGGGTCTTCACTGGATCCTTCTCCAGGACTCTGGGATGGATCTTTTTGCCTGGTGCTCGGAGGGCTCTTTGGATCTCCGGGCTTTTCAAGGTTCTGCTCAGGTCTGTACTGAGCATCTGGCGCATGGAAAAGCCAGCGTCACTGCTGAGGAGGCGGCTCTACACCAGGTGCCATGTGGACCATGTAACCTGCAGGAAGCACTTGGAGCCCAAATGCGGAAATGGCCCGTGTGCCCACCAGGAGCTGCACCTCATTAAGATGTCCTCAGATGTCACCTAGCATCCTTGTTCTGGTCCAGGATCCCAGCTCTGAGACCACAGCGCCTTCAGTGGTCCTGTCTCCTCAGGGCCCCTTGGCTGTGATGGTTTCTCAGACTCCCTTGTTTTGGTGACCTCGACAGTCTTGAGGAGGACTCGGCAGGCGTTCTGGTGGAACGTGCACAGTTGTGGTTGAGCTGATGGTTTTCTCCTGCTGAGACTGGGGCGCGGGGCTGTCTGGGAGGAGCAGCACAGCTCCTGGGCCGTCACACCAAGGGTGCACGTGCTGGGTGCGACTTCCTGTCGTTGACCTTGATTGCCTGGCTGAGGTCATGTGCGTCTAGGTGTCCCCACTACAAAGTGACTCTCTTTTCCCCGTCCATACCAAGTGCTCTCTTTAATCTCCAAATTTAAATGGTATCTTTCATTTGTTTCCGTCCATGTTTCTTAACAGAGGGGCAATTTTGCTTCTTGGGGTATTTGGGAAAAAATAGCATTGAGTAGAGTAGAACAGAATATATCCTTTCCCTGTTTTGTGAACATATTTTCTTATCTTTCTTAGAATATTGATAGTGTGTCCCAGTTCTTATGCTTCTGGCATGAGTTTTTACTCAGCCGGTTATCAGTCTGCTTCTTTCAACTAATGAGCGTAGTCTGCCTATGCATGAGGTGATTACTCATGCAGTTGGCTCATTTCTTTGGTCTTTTTAAAACATTTCTCATTATCTTACTTTTTCTAGGCAATTCTTTTCTAGTTCTTGGTTTTTGTTTGATTACCTTCTTTTATTGTTTATATCCTCTTTTTTATGTTTCCTCTCTGCTTTTTATTGAAGTAAACTTAATATATAGTAAAATGTACAGACCTTCAGTGCTTCAGTGTATAGCCTGATTTGCTTTGCAAACACACAATTTTATACCATCAGAGTTTTTTGTCTTTTTTGTTTGTTTGTTAACATTGTTAAGATACTTCAGCATTTGCTGGCCTCTGATGCCTGTGTTGGAAAGCCCACTGTCATTCTCGTAGTCAGTCCTTTAAAGGTGAGCTGCTTTTGCTCCTGGGGACACTTTTAAGGTCCCCTCTTTGTCTCTTGTGTTCTGTAGTCTCATGTGTATTCATGCCTTGTCTTGTTCCATTGCATTGTTGGTGATATTTCCATATACATGTTCCAGTTCATTAATTCTCTTTGCAGCTTTGTCTAATTTGCTGTTTATCACACCTATCGAGTTCTTTATTTCAACCATTATGGTTTTCATATATAGAAACTACATTTTCCTCCCTCAACCTCTTCTTAATTATTCAGTCTCTTTTGTTTTCTCATCTTTGTGATTATGTCCTTTTTTCTGTAATTTTTTTACATCATAACTTTGTTTCTGAAAATGTCAATATGGGAGAGAAGATTGTTGTTTACTGTTTCTGCTGATTCGCATTCAGAGTCTTGCCTTATCACACATTAATCTTTTTTTAGGATGGTGATTTTATTTCTTTATGGCAACATACATGGCAGTCTTCGATGATGAGCGCATCGCTTGGTCATAACCTGTGGCCCTCCGGGTTACATCTGCTTCTCCGTCGCTCAGTGCTGTAGAGAACTGCTGCCCCAGAAGCACACCGGCGAAGGTGAAAATTCCAGCCCAGAGTTTCCTCTACTGTTGACCCTGGGCGCTGTGTCCCAGTAGTGGTGCTTCCATTGCTATTTGCCCTTGGGGCAACAGACCCCTCCTGGCTCCTCTGTTCAAGCTGCTCGGAGCTCCTGTGCAGTTTGTATTTAGTGTGATGAATGTTCCCTGACGAAACGTTTTCTCATTTGACAGCACCAGTGCCGCAGAGTGTACTTGACAGCCATGAAGCCAGAGGCCGTGTTCAGAAATTTTCTTTTTTTTCTAAGCTCTTCAGCCAGGAACCCAAATGTGAGCTTAGAAAAATGTGTCTCAGGCTCCAATGTTTCAGAGATCATATCTCTAGATAAAATTCTACACGAGACACTTCGTTCAGAATTTAGTGCCAGGAAAGCTTTGTCTTCCCTGAGGGACTGGCCAGCTTCCTCTGCCTTTGGCAAGCACATTGCAATCCATCTTGTTCCCTTTCCTCCCAGCTGCCTGGAAGTATTGGGCAACATGGATGCCGCATCATGTCAGTTTTTCTAGGCCTTAGGACTGGCTTCCTTCTCTGTCTCAAAGTCATAATTTCTGGTTTGTATGTACATGCTAACAGATTTATAGCCCATTTACCTCCGTATCTCTTTTATGGAAAGAGTGAAGTTACAAGTAAAGTAAGTTAAACTGTATAAACATTTTGCATTTCCTTCCCTTGTGTTCTTAAGATATCAAGAGGGAAGGCGTGACCTGAAACATTCATGCAGACTGCTCCGGCTGCAGGTTCTGAAGCTCCGTCCCTCCCTCCGCTCCCTCTCCTGTGGGCAGACGCAGCTCCACTCTTCTGGACTCTATTCTCCGCCCACATCCTTTGCCTTCATGGTGGGTCGGAGGTAGAGTGAATTATTTGGGGGCTTTGCCCCTCTTAAGGGTGAGAACTAGACCTTGTCGTTCAGTTTCCAAGAGCGTTCAGAGTGGACTGACGTACGTTCTGTTTACAGCAAGTGGGAAGGGGTGGGTGTTTTCACCCCCACACTTACATTAGCAGAGCGGGGTACCCTTGACAGTCTCATCTGTGAGCTCTGACTCTGGCCCTGCCGCGTCCGTGGGCTCACAGAGATTGACGGCTAAGCGAAGTGCAGACGAGCCAGGCCGTGGGGCTAGCCTGCCTGTTCATATCCCTCCGCCACTCCCTCCGTACTCATTGCGGGGCGTTCAGCAAAGCTGCTCAGCCACTCTGTACCGCGGCATCCTCATTTGCAAAGCACGGAAAGTGATAGTGTCTTTTACTGATATGAGGGCAAAAAGATTAAATGTGCGAAAAAAAGATTAAATGTGGGAAAAGTGCTTAGAACATATTGAAAGTATTCATAAATGTTAACCATTATTATTAGTATTTTAAAATTCTTGTTACCATCATTATTATCTCTGTAGAGATTATGTTGGACAGAGAAGGGACCATTGGAACTTCCCAGTTGGCACATTCTGGGGACATTTCCCCATCTCATACCGAACTTACCCGTGGGCGTCTCTAGTTCAGACCCACTGCTTTATTATTACAGCTCGCTGCTCTCAGGACCCCTGTGTCCTCCCCTCCCCCTCTCCCTTCCCCTTCCCTTCCCTTCCTTTTTCTTCCCTTCCCTTCCTCCCCTTTCCTGCTCTGCCTGGCCAGTCTCACCCACCCTCCTGACCCCAGGCTGCCTCACAATCCAATGCCTGCAATTCTTTACCAGCTTTTCCTCTGGGCAGAGGTGCTCTGTGCCCAAGTCATTGCCAGCCCTTCCCCTCCTCCCCATCTCAGAGAGGCTTCTAGCATCCTTCTAGAGGATTTGGGCCACTACAGTACATGTTTTCCCCTCATTCTTCCATTCACTCATTTATTCGTTCATGCCAGTAGTGCCTCAGGCTCCTGCCCCTCTGGGGTTCATGACTGGTCCCCAATTCTGGGACTATGTTGGCTTTGCTTCACAGCCCTGACGCAGGCCCCTGCTCTCCCTGTGTGAGCAGAGTACTTGGCCCACTGAACCCAAACCCGGCGTCTCTGACTGCAGTTCAGCTGGCCTCGCCAGCCTACCTCAGGTTATGCACTGGGCGCCTCTGATGGCTCCACAGCCCTGGGAGCCCTGATGGTGATGGCTGGGCCCAGGGAGCCCGTGGTCCCAGGAGCACAGTTCATGCCTGGGGACAGGCCAGTGGCTGATCACGACCCACATGGGAGACTCCGTGCTGAATCCTGAGTGAACCCCAGGTCAGAGCTGGCAGTGTCAGAGGAGGGCAGGTCAGGACACCGGGTGTGTCTCTGGTGACGCCAGTTTTTCGAGGACCCAGCCCTGACTGTGGGCATGCCACTATTGGAGTCAAAGGCTCAGTGTCCCCATTGCCACCTGATGCCACCCATATGTGGCTCCAGATTTCCTGGGACTCAGAGACAAGTGTGCACGTGCAGGTGATAGAAAAAAATGTTCTTTCTTCCTCCTGATCCAGCTTGATGGCAGGGCAGTGGTCTCCCAAGGCCATTACTGGATACTGATTATTGGGGAGGTGGAGAGGGGACTACTGGGCAATGCTGCTCCCTTGGTTGGAGCCTCAATGGGACGTGTGCCACAGTGTTCGATGCCTGTGACCCTCAACCAGCACCTCTGAGTGACGGACTGCCTCATTGGCGTGGTGACCCACTACGCCAGTCCGCCATTACAGCACAGGCTGGTGGCTGACACAACAGAAAGTTGTCTCCCCACAGTTCTGGAGGTAGGAAGCCCCGGTGAAGGTGTCAGCTGATTTGCTGTCTGAGGAGGACCCTCGCCGTGGGGTGCAGATGGCCACCTTCTCACTGCGTCCTCACACGGCCTTTCCGCTGTGCAGAGAATTTGAGGCCCGGCATCCCTCCCTCATCTCATCAGCCTCCAGTTCTGTCAGATCAGGGCCATACCCTTCTGAGCTCACAGGACCTCAATGACCTCCTGGAGGCCCGGTCTGCAAATATAGTCACACTGGGCGTCAAGGCTTCAACATGTGAATCCTGAGGGGACACCGTCCAGTCCATGACAACCACTGCTCTGCCAACACGTCTACTTTCTGGCACCTGGCCACCAGCACTCTCACCCCTCACCTCTGCATGCAGGGCTGCACCAGGTCCAGCTCTGGCACCCTCTATGATGTCGCCAGAATCAAAACCAAACGTGCCCTTCCAGGCAAATGAAAAGCTAACTTTATCTGAAGAATGTTATAAGGTTTCTGCTACCCTCTCCTGATATAACGGAGACCCCCTGGGGTATTTCGAAAGCAGACCTGGTCGCTCCCCTTATCTCCTCGCCCTGCCCTGCTGTGGCTTCTCCGATGGTGGAACTAGAAACAGACCACATTGCCAAAACAAACCCTGGCGTTTCCACACACAGGAAAGAGGGGCTTAAATTGCACTTTTTAAATAGTGGCAATATGTTCACACTGGCAGCTTATACCTCATAAAAGTCTGTTCTGGGATTTGTGGAAGGCATGGGTTTTAGATCGGCAGTGACTTAGGGCCTGGAGTGAGTGCCTACCCTGGAAAGGCCCCGGCTGAAGGCCCCGTGTGCTTGCTCAAGTGCAGGAGCCCTGCTCCTGAGGAGGCAGCTCTGCTTTGGAGGGGCCTGGGACCCCTTGCCTGCAGCCCCTGTGTCCCACCCAAGACTAGATGGGCCGGGAGAAGAAGTTCTTTGCTGGATTCACCTCTCTGGGCCCCTCAGCATGTGGAAACTGCCAGCTGGTCTCCCGGAGCTGCTTGCACCGGGGGGCTTTCATGAAGGTGTGAGGGTCATGGGCAGGAGGGACTCTGGGAAGGACTGACCACCCTGTGGCCAGAGCCCCACCCTGTGTGAGGACCCCTGCTTCCCGGAGCTCCCTTGTTAGGAGCTGAGAGGGCCTGCTTCCACCACAGAGCATGTGTTCTGCTCCAGGAGCAGCGGGGGCCTGGAGAGCTCCAAGCCGCAGGGCGACAGCGAGGTGCGCTCAGGCTGCGTCTGCAGGTGGCTAAGGGCGGGCATCTGGCATGGAAGGTGTCTCTGGATCTCTGGGGCTCCAAGGCTCCAGAACAGTGAGCGAAGGGCCCAGGAGAGCGCCTCTCCCTCATGGTGAGGATCAGAGCACTTATTGATTTCATGCTGTCCCCGTGAAATGCTCGAAAATGAGGGTCCCCAACCAGACAGAGTCCCTTCCCTCAAGCATTCTCTACTTTAAGGCTGAGGTACTGACCCATGAACCAGCAGGCAAAGCTTCACCTGATGGGTAACACACACGTGGTGCTGCCTAAGTGCCAGGCGCTAAGTGTTCAAGCACCTAACACAGCGAATGAGGTCATGAATCCTTCCTGTGACCTGTGGAGTGAGCACAACCATTACTGCCACTCTCCAGACGAGGACACTGAGGCACAGAGAAGTCCGGTGACTGAGCCTCAGCCCCCAGCCAGTCGAGGTTGGTGCTGCCATGCTTCGCAGGAGCCGGACCGCCATCCGTGCTCTTCCCTCCAGTCTGGACCCTGGAGAGGGTGGGGGCCTGCGAGGGGACCAGGCACTCCAGACAGACGAAGAGGTTGTTGTGGGGGAAAGGGAGGAAGATGTTTCTGGGAGGGCATGCGTGTGCAGATGTGGGGACCTGCTGAAGCGCTGGCCTGTCGGGAGTGGGCACCAGTCTGGCCTGGCTGGGATCAGGTTCATGTGTGACCACCTGGCAGCCAATGAGTGAGTGGAGACTGGGGTGGAAAATGGGCAGTAAATGTGGCCTTTCTGGGCCCACCTGGTGTTGCAAAATGATTTTTTATATGGTGCTAAAATACACATACCATAAACTTTACCACTTGAACCATTTTGGAATGTGTGATTCAGTGGTGTTAAGTCTATTTACGAGACTGCGCAAACATCACCTCTGTTTCATTCTGGAATATTTCGCCTTCCCCTAGCAAACCCTGTCCCCATGAAGCAGCTGCCCTGTCCCCTCCTGCAGCCCCTGCAGCCACTCGTCTGCTTCTGTCTGGATGAGTTTGTCTGTTCTGGGTGCGCGTTCACCGAGGCCACAGAAACACAGGCAGGATGTGGCCCCTGGGACGGGCTCCCTTCACCTCGAGTTCTTCCTTCGAGGCTCACCCACGCTGCGGCATGCGTCAGAGCTCCTTTCCTTTCTATGGCCGGACGGTCAGCATGCCTCTCGGGGGGGACCATGAACACCCCACTGCACCCCATCCCTCCCACCCGGCATGGTTGTGCTCCTGGGCCCAGCCGCATGCCAGCATTACCTGCTTGCATGGTCCGTTTCCATCTGTGTTTAGACCAGCGATTTAGACCTTTTTCATCTCCTGGCACACATAAACTAATTATTACAACTCTGCAGCACACCAAAAAATATATTGTATTTTTTGTCGGTCTGACCAAAAAAAAAGTATAATTTTGATTGATTTACCAAAAAAAATGATAATAGTAATTACTTATTCTTTTTGCTCCAAAGTGACTTTTTTAAAAAATCAGGTGCCTATACTTGTACATAAGGATTTCTGGTACCAAGAATTAACCAATCAGACACAAACCTCATTGTGTGACATGACGAATAAGATGCAAGTCTGTTATGTGACCTGTATATTTATGGCTCAAGACAGGGCATCACATCAACAGCTATTGTGTTGCCGGTTGTTATTTTTTTATTTGACAATCCGAGGGAAAAGAGGTCAGTGCTCCTGACTAAACAGTCAGGTGTTGCATGTTTTAAAAATTCTTGTGGTACATCAGTTGGAAGTCGTTGATTTAGACAAAAGCATTCGGTCCAGACTTTGTGCACCCCGACCGTTCTCAGGGTTTAGCCTTTTATCTGCAGGCAGCAGGTGGCTGCCCGGTGCATGGATCCCCCTCTTTTGGGGGGAGCCATGTCTGTGCTGGGTGACCCTGCCAGGGGCTGAGGCCGATTGTCCCCAGGGGTATCCCGTGTAGAACACGCAGAATGGGCCATCCTTCTCAGGCAGTGTATAATTGAGACCAGAGGAGACAGTCATCCTCCTGGGGCCTGGACCAGCTTGCACTGAGGGATTGGCAGAGGCGGAGAAGAGGGGAGAAGAAAATCACTCGAGCAAGGGGCGGGGCCCAAATGTGTTCCGTCTTTTAGAAATGTCCCCTCTCTCTCTGTGGCTGTCTCTGACTCTGCCTGAGCCAGCAACCTCAGGGTGTGGCGAAGGAGAGGGGAGAACAAGGTATTGGAAACAATAAGCTTCCCACAAAGGACTGGAGGTGGTGATGTTTTAAAAAGTCAAGCTCATGAGGTGTACAATAAATTTCGGCCTTTTAGGTGTTCAGTTTCATGAGCTGTTGATACACAGTCTTTTATTGTGGTGACACAAACACAACATAAAACTTACCATCCTAACCATGTTAAGGGTCCAGCTCTGCGGCACTAGGCCCATTCACAGTGCTGTGTGGCCGTCACCACTGCAAGTCCCCAAGCCCTTTCGCCTTCCCCGACTGCAGCTCCGTACTCAGTCAACACCGGTCCTCCACTTCCACTCCTAGTAACCTCTCTCCTACCTTCTGCCTCTACGAATTTGCCTCCAAGACGCTGCTCACACGCAGGATAGATAAGTGGAATTGCACCACATTTGTCCCTTTTGCCTGGCCTATTTCACTGAGCATGATGTCTTCCAGGTTCGTCCATGCTGTGGCCTGTGTCCAGACTTCCTTCTTTTTAAGGCTGAATATTATTCCATTGTATGTGTAGGGGTCCCCACCCGCCAGGCTGTGGACCGGTACCAGCCATGCGTGGCCTGTTAGGAACAGGGCCACAAAGTAGGAGGTGAGTGGTGGCCAAGTGAGCAAAACGTCACTCTTGTTACCACCTAAGCTCTGCCTCTGTGTCCTCACCACCGCCCCCCGGCCGTGAAAATCTGTCTTCCACAAAACCAGCCCCTGGTGCTAAAAAGGCTGTGGACCTTGGGTATGGACCACGTTTCATGTCGGTCGATGAAGAGTTTGATCGCATCACGTGTGGGCCGTACGGATAACGCTGCCCTGAATACATGTGTTCAAGCATCTGTCTGGGCCCCTGCTTTCACTTCTGTAGGGTGTTTACCCAGGAGTGCAGTTGCTGGAGCAGATGGTGATTGTATGTTTAATTTTTTGAGAACCCTCCACACTGTTTTCCAGAGTGGCTAGACCATTTCGCATTCCCACCAGCAGTGCACCGGGGTTCCCACTTCCCCGCAGCCTCGCCAACACCCGTTGTTTCCAATGTCTTTGCGAGGGCTGTCCTCGTGGGCGTAACATAGAACCTCGCTGTGGTTAGTCCTACAAGTTCAGCAAGTGTCTGCAGCCATTAGATGTGATTTGGGGAGAAAACGGACATGCTGTACACAGGTGCGCTTTTCTAACACCCCCTCTTGGGCAGTGAGAACGAGGTTTCTGGGGAGCAGAAGGGGCAGGAGATGAGGGACCCCCCAGACTGAAGGTGAGAAATGCAGCTGGCAGTGGTCCCTGTAGCGGATTGGTTCATGGGAAGCTGCTTCCTTGGGGCCCCACCCAGACCATAGACATGGGTGCAGGTGAGGAAAATGAGGTGTCAGAGACAGGCTGCTGGGTGGTGCTGGGTGGCTGCTTTCGGCCACACCCTCCTCCCCACATTTCAGTCTCCTCTCTGGTGGCATGGACAGTTCCCGTCGTTTCTTCCTGGCTTCTCACTCACTGTGGTCCGAGAGACAGCCCTGCCTCCTGAGGCGACTAGAGTAGAAGGATGTCTGGCGGGAAGTGCAGCAGGGAGGCTGCCACACCGCTGGACACATTGATCCCCTGCTCGCCGATTGCGAGTGTGTTGCTGACCACCAGAAGTCGGGGAAATGCATGGACATGGTTTCCTTCATCTGAAGCCTTGCAGGGCAGAAGCTTTGCATTTCATTACCGTGGAGCTGCTGCCCAGAGCCTCTGTGGTTCATGTCCCATAAGCACCACGGGTCTCTGCACGCTTCCAACCCTGTGTGCCGTTTTGTCCGACCAACGGGCAGCCCACTCTGCAAATCGAGTTTGAGGATAAAAGTCAATTGGTTCAAGATTCCATGACAGATAGATGTTGCATTTTAGAGCAAATGTTGAAAACCACTTGAGATCTGATGGGGGTGGAGACGAGGGAGAGGAAGAGAAGATATAGTGTATTCTGCCCCGAATTATCTCCAGAAATCAGCATGTGTGAGAAAGCGAAAGAAGCTCTGTTCTCTGGATTGAGAAGTTCTGGCTTTGGGGTCAGGGATTATGCTCCGATCTGTGCAGACGTTGAGACAATGACTGGAAAAAGCAGCGGTCTCCTGTCTGATGGGGCTTCTCCAGGGAAAGCCCTGGCAGAGTGTGCCTGGAGCTCCATCACCCTCCCTGCGTTCAGTTCTGATTTAATATGAATCAGGAGGGCCAAGGGAACTAGATGCACCAAGCCTGCTAGTGACAGTGCATCCTCAGATTTGTCCCCTCTTGGTGAGCAACAGTACAGACAGTATTCAGGCTGCACCTGGTGCCCTGCATCATGTCACATGATTCTCACAGCAGCCCCATCGGGTTGTGCCTCACGTCCTTGTTTACAGCATCAGGGAGGTTACACAGTCCACCCAGGGTCTCACGGCCAAGCATGCCCTTTGTCCTGAGCCCCTCCCTAAGTGAGGCAAATGCCCACGAGGACAGAACTGATGGGGCAGGAACACGACATTCTCTCTCGAAGTGTATGACCCAGTATACAATGTTATATTACTCAATCTTCAGTTGGAAATTCTGACACATGCCACAACACGGATGGACCTTGAGAACATTATGCTTCTCAGCGAGGTAGGTCAGAGAAAGACAAATACCGTGTGACCTCATTTACATGGAATCTGAAGAAGCCAGACTCATAAAGCGGGAAGTAGAACGACCGTTACCAGGGACTGGGGCAGGGGCCGGAGTGGGGGCCTTGGGGGAGCGTTGTGTGAGGGTTTGGACTTGCAGCTGCGAGATGGATACGTTCTGGAGATCTAATGTACAGCTGAGTGGGTATAGTTGGTAACACTGCATCATAAACTTCAAGTCGCTCAGAGACCAGATCTTCATGGTTCTCATCAAAAGGGAAAGAAGTGGTGATTATATAATGTGATAGGTAACTGTGCAGCGGATGTCTTTGACCTCTCACAGTGGTTCACCCTTCGGTATTTTCTGTGTGAGATCTTGGGACACAGGAGGGGCCCCTCCATAACCCTGACCTTTCTGCTCGTCCAGGTGAGGGGTCTTGACCACCTGTACACATCACTGGAATAGATCTGTCCTGATTCTGCAAGTTCCTGAATCTTGTGGAACATTCCCACATCAATTTTATGGTTGAGGTTTTTGGCAGTAAAATTTTTGTCTACATTTACGTATTTGTGGCACGTATGCATCGGTTTAACTAACTGCTGTTCTGCAAGCATACGTCAAGCAATGTGGTCATTTCAGGCAGGATTAGCTACCTAAGACACTGTGATTTGAAGGCAGACATTTTTTGCCATTTATTATAGGTCTAGGAATTTGCCATTTACATTTCCTTCTGTTGGGATTCTTTTTTATGCTGAGTCCCTCCGTGACCACCATCACTGCCACCATCGCCACTGCCCAATGCCGTGGGCACCTGGGAGCTGAAGCTCTACTGACAAACTCAGATGCTGGCAGGAGTTCTTCCTGACGGCAGGTTCTGTGTTTGCACTTAGCTTACTTGCCCTGGCATTTCTTTACAAACAAAACCACACCAGTTTCATATTACTGGAATGAGGTGGGAAATAAATGCATAAATTGGCCTATATCCTGTTGTTGGAATTTTAGGAGTACATTTCTACATAGTTCATTAAGTTGTTAGCAGGTCAGATGGCCAGCACTGTGTGGTAATTCCTCATCACCTGGCAAAGCCTCCTCATTCATTCATTCATTCATTCAGACATCTGAAGGCACCTCTCTGTGCTGGGCTCTTTTTTAATAAAGATTTTATTTATTTTTTTAGAGAGAGGGGAAGGGAGAGAGAAACATCAATCGGGCCCCCAACCGGGAACCCAGCCTGCAACCCAGGCATGTGCCCCATCTGGGAATCGAACCAGCGACCTTTTGGTTCACAGACCAGCACTCAATCCACTGGGCCACACCAGCCAGGCCTGGACTCTACAAATGTTATTTTATCCACCAGAAAGAAATGAACCATTGTTTCCGACCCCATCATGCCTGCAGTTTGGGGAGCCAGACACAGGAGTGGTCATAATGTCACGTGGTCTCCTGCAAAGTGTGCATGGGGTGGCATGGGGGAGGGGCGAGTAGTTCTGCAGGGGTAAGTCAGCAAGGTTTCAGAGGGGACCCCGAAGCTGGCCTTGAGCGAGACCCCCATCCTGTTCTTTCAAAAAACTGCTCTTCATTTTCGTTGGTTATTTTGCTTTGCTTTATTTTCAATAATTTGCCATGAGAATCATCTTCTAAACAGAAAGAATGGAAACCAACTTATTTTCAATCTCTCGGGCCTGGCACAGAGCTGGTGCCCATTCAGTGTGTTCCGTAGTAGAAGGAAGCCAATGAGCATTGCTGGGTCTCTTTTCCTTCCTCCCGGCACACTTCCTGGCCCGGCAGGAACAGAGGCAAGCTCTGCTGCGTACTGCTCCTGCGTGGGAAGGACGGTCAGGCTGCAGCTGGAACCCACAGACAAGTCACACTGAATCTAATATTGGAAGAATACACGAAACCAAAACAAAATCAAAAGAAAGCAACACAAACCAGGGAGGAAACTGTGCACAGGGAGAGAGGCTAACCTTTTCTGAATGTGCTTTGTGGTTTTTAGATTCGACTTTGAAAACATGTCAATGTTTAAACATGTAGAAAGTTAGATGATCTTTGAAAACTGGACCTCATACTTACTTTTTCTCGTGCATCTTCCCACTTCCCATCTGCAGGGGAAGGTGTGAGCAGGGAGAACCCACAAGGTCTGCGTCTGAAGGAAGTCTTTCCCATGAGGTGTCTCTCAGTCCTTGGAGCTCGGTCCAAATAGTCTGTCCCTGGGCTGCCGTCCGGCACCAAGGCCCCTACCCTTCGGAGATTTTTCCCCCCTTTTAAATCCTGTTTCATGTGGCATCTAATGCCTTCCCTAAGAAATTCCTAACTAATCATCTCCCCAGTACTTCATTTTGAAGGAGAATTATGTGAAATTACATGCAAATGCTTAGTTCTATTTAGGTGCCTGGATAGCTGAAAACTGATCATTTGCACCAAAGTGGTCATCAGGGGCCTGTTAGCTTGTTGACCCTACTCACATTTTTTGTGGTGGGATATACATAACATTGACCTTTTAAACCATTTTTAAGTGCACAGTCCAGTGGCCTAGAGCATATTCACATGCTGCGGCACCGCCATCGTCCACTTCTAGGACGTTTTCATCTTCTCCGACTGAACCTCTGTCCCCCCTACATGATAGCACCCTCTCTCCCCTCCCCCAGCCCCCGGCAACCACCATCTGCTTTCTGTGCCCATGAATTAACTATTCTAGGCACTCCATATGAGTGGACTCACGCAATATTTGTCCTTTTGTGTTGGCTTATTGCATTAGCACATTAGCATCTACCTTCAGGGTCATCCATGTTGCAGCGTGTGTCAGAATCTCATTCCTTCATAGGGCTGAACACCATTCCATTCTGTGTGCTGTAGACTGTTTGTGCCCACCCCCCACCCCCCATTCCTGTGCTGACATTCTAACCTCAGGGGTGACGGTATTAGGAGGTGGGGCCTTTGAGGGGTGATGAGGTCACAGGACAGAGCCTTTAGGAATAAAAGAGGCCTGAGAGAGCTCTCTCGCCCTTCCGGCCACGTGAGGTCACGACGAGAAGGCCTCCATTGCTGATCTGGTTTCATCTATCTCCTCTACCTTTTCTGTGTGTGTGTGTGTGTGTGTGTGTGTGTGTAGTATTTTAAAGCCAACTCTAGACACCTTGTATTTTCCTTGCTATTATTTCACTGTGCATGTTTCAAGGCTTAGGGCTTTTTTTCCTCTGTCAAAACCCAAGGCCATTATGACATCAGAGATTAATACAAATGTCAAACACCCTATAATTTAAGTCAAAATTCAGATTTCTTTACTTGTCCCAAATTATATCATCTCAACATGGTATTATCCAGCCTCTGTGACCACTTCTGGGAACAGGTTCTGCATCCTCAGGCCAAAGGAGCCAGAAAAGTCAAAGACACCTGGTGGCTGTCCCCACCACCGCAGGCCTGGGGCGAGCTGGCACCTTGGGGAGGACCAGTGAGCCTGCCTGTAGCAGAGCCGGGAGGAAGGGGAGGCCAGTGGCCGCACCTGGGCATTTGTGTGGTTAGGAGCACAGGTTTGGGGGAAGGTAGCCTGTGTCCCAGTCCTGGCATCCATCCTTAGGATCTGTGAGACCGGGGGCAGGCGGCTTTGCCTTTGGGAGTCCCCACTTCTTCATCCATCAAGTGGGAATGGCAAGAGCAGCAGCTCCGCAGTACTCGGCACACACAGGGCCCGGCGGTGCAGGCGCATATCCGGGGAAGACTGGCTGGGGTCATCCCGGCGCCGCTGCCACGATCATTATCAGAGTGATCACTGTCATCCTGGGGAAGATCGCAAGTCACCGAGACTGGTGCTCCGACTCCGGGCCCACCGTGGCCTGGGAAAGCCAGGGTTCCAGGGAAACCCAGTGTTTTGGAGAGTGGTCCCTCTCGGAACAGCTGTCATGCCTTAGTGCCCCAATCCAGAAATTCAGGCAGCCTCTGTCCCCTTCCATTTCAGGGCCTGGGGTCTCTGAGCTGTGTGCCCTGGGAGAGGCCTTTGACAACGTCTTCTGTGAATCAAGGGGACAAACAGAAGGCACCAGTACCTTCAGCGGCCACATCAGTGTCTTTCGTAGCAACTTCTCTTTAAACCCAAGTATATCTGGCTTCAAAAATAAAACAACTAGCTTTGGGTGTTTTTTCCAAATATTAATTAAAAACAGGAATTTGATCCCTTCAGACACTCTCTCCATGGACACAGGAAGGGAGGGGGCTGGCAAAGGAAAGGTTTGTGCCCAGATGGGGCCAGTCCTAGGGGGGCCCACCCAGATGTCCCCGGCCTGTGGGCCTTGATGCTAGAAAGAAAGAGCAGCTTCCAGGTGGAAGGACCCAGAGCTAGGAGGACACACAGCACTGGTGACAGATGACTAGCATGCAGTTCTACAGGAAGGGGTGCTGCTGTCCTGAGTCTGAGGCCCGTCCTCCTGCACCGCTCCCACCCGTGGCCCAGGGGGACACTTGCTCTGGTTAGCTGGGACAATCCTGCTCTGTTTCCATTGTGTCCCAAACCCTCGCTGAATTCTCCTGACCATCCCGCCCCCTGCAGGCATCTTGGCTTGCCATTGGTTCTTCTGCCCAACCCTGGTATCTCCCCATCTCCCGCATAAATCTCGTGAGCTGGGCTCCGATACAGCTTTCATCTCTAATGCCCAGTGGGGTGGAGTGGGACCAACATGGTCCAACCCTGCCAGAGGCCTGGCTCTGGCTTCCCTGCCTCTGCCCACCCCGCCCAACTGTGTTCAGCTGTGTCTATGCCCTGACACCTTCCAGCCCAAACAAGGGCCCAAGTGGCTGCTCCTCTGGTATTCGGCACCCGCCTTCTCAGGTTGAGTTCCCTCTTAGCCTCTGTGTCCTCTTCTTGGGGGCAAGTGTCCCTTGTCTGGGGAAGACTACTCCCAGCTCACTGCCATGAGCATCAGAGCAGCCAGCCAGCCCTCCACCACTCCCCGCCCCCCCTACTGGCAATCAGCATCCCAAACGCTCCCACCCCGAGAAACAAATGACTCATCTACTGCACTTCCGAGCATTTCGAGCATTTCGCTTCACCTTCTTTTAAGTTCTCCTAGGGAAAGAGGGATAGAAGGGGGACGGATAGGTCAACGGTTATAAACACCGTGTCTTCACTTGAAGAGGGCTCAGGCTATTTGCTTTCCGAGAGGAGCCTCAGCTGTGTCTGAGATCTTCCCTTCCTGCTGGGCAGCTCACAGCGACGAACCCCTCCGCTCCCGCCAGACTGCCTAAGAGAGCCGGCGGGCCTAATAAGGAGGCACGAAGGTCACTCTTTGGGGCCGGTTCTGCTCACATGGTCTGCTTTCCATGTAAACAAGCCATTTGTTTGTAGACAAGTTGGATGGCTGGTTCCATGGTGACTTAGCACGCTGCGTGGGGACCGGCGCCGTGGGCGGCTTGTGCTCACACGTGCTTGCCCAGCCGCAGCCCCTCCCTCCGCTGACACGCAGGTTGGTGCGTTGCCCCCAGAGCCCCCGCTGCTATTGCTCCAAGCCAAGGTCATGAGGAGGACTTAATGGTTTCGTTGTTTTCTCAATCCTTGGGTTGCCTAGAAAGCAAGTTCTTCCAGTAAATGGAAGTCAAGTGTTTAAGAGTCATGACAACAACCACAGCCTCTCTCGGCCTTTCATGGCCCTTTGCTAATGAAGATCCCAGAACCCAGGGAGGAGGCGCAGCTGCTCTGTCAACCCCACTACACAGAGGGCCAAGCGAGGCTGAGAGGAGTGGGGTGACACGGGTGCAAAGTAGGGACGCTAGAACTGGAATCCTGACTTTCTGGCATGCCGGGTTCAAAGCCTGGCTCTGCTACTTGGTGTTTGGGAGCCTAGAGGAGTAATTTAAGCCCTCCGAGCCCAGGTTCCTCCTCTGCGTGGCACAGAAGTCAGTAACGCCTGCCCTGAAGGAAGGCTTAGCTGCGGTCGCCATTTGAAGCCCCTGGGATGGCGGCTGCATGGGCCTTGTTCTCCGCCATTGTTCTTCGAGCAGCAGACAGGCAGGCAGGCAGCCTGCCCACATGGTTGGCAGGGATGCCAGTGTGCAGGCCCTGGACTGCAGAGGGCCAGTGGGAGGTGGGTGTGGCAGCGAGAGCCCTAAAAGGGTCCCCAAGACTCCTCCCCCCTGGGATGCAGCTCTGTGTTCTCCTCCCTGGAGTGTGGGCAGAACCTGTGAAGATGATGGGTAATACTCCTGGGATTATGTCACATTAGGTAGCAAAAGTGAGGTTACTAATCAGTTGCCTTTGAGTTCATCAAACAGATCATCTGGGTGGGCACTTTCGATCTGGGTCTAGAAGTCAGAGACTGGAAGTCAGAGGGATGTGAAGCACAAGGGGTCTCTGGAGGGGCCATGCGGCAGGGAACTGTGGGTGGCCTCTGGGGGCTGAGGTTGGCCCACAGCAAGTGAGAAAAGGAGTCCTCGGTTCTACAGTCAAGAATCTGAGTTCTGCTGACAGCCAACCGTGTGAGCTCAGCCGTTCCTGAGCCCCAGGAAGGAACGCAGCCCAAGAGCACCAGAGTTGCAGCCCCAGGGGACCCTGAGCAGGGGACCCCGATGTCTGCCCCACGGGAGCTGTGGGTTAAGTCACAAGCTGCCAAGTGTGTGGTCATCTGTCTGCAGTGACCGAAAACTGATACAACAGCGAGGCCACTGCATGGGGACTGTATTCGTTATCTATTGCTGGGAATCACCATAAAGCTTAACCGCTTAAACAAGAAACATTTATTATCCTATGGTTTCTGAGTGTCAGGAATGCAGGTGTGGCACAGCAGGGTGCCGCAACCTCGGGGTCCCTGCCTGGACCCTGTCCACCCAGGTATCCTCAGGCTCATCCTTTCACTTCACTTGGGTTTCTGCTCCGATGGCACCTCTTCCGGCCGCCCTTCATCAACGTGCCAGCACTCACCACTCTCTGTCTCCCATATACCACTTCATTTTCTCCTGGCACATATTGTGGGTTACACTGTGTCCCCCTAAAAGCTATGTTGAAGTCCTCACCACTGCTCCTTGTGAACATAGCCTTATTTGGAAATAAGACCTTTGCAGAGGTAGCCAAGTTACATGGTGTCACCGTGCACTCGGGGGGTGGGTAACCTAATGACCAGTGTCCACATGAAATGAAGAAACTTAGACACACCTGGAGAGCACCCACTGCGTGACGGTGGAGGCAGAGATGGAAGTGAAAGTGATGCATGTACAGGCCCAGGAGCGCCAAGGAAGGCTGGCAACCACGGGAAGCAGGGGAGAGGCAGGAAGGGCCCTGCTTAGAGCCTTCGGAGAGAACGTGGCCCAGTCCACGCCTGGGTTTCAGACCCGGGCCTCCAGAACCGTGGGAGACTAACTTCCAGTACATGAACCACCGAGTTCATGGGTGTTGTCACAGTAGCCACGGGCACTAACACAGTGCGCGTCACCACCCCTCTTTCCCTCTCTGTCCCTACGGACCATCGGGTCCGTGGCTCCCAGTCTGCGCCCCGCGCGGCCCTGGGAACTCTGAGCGCGCCGTTTTCCTTTGTTCCCAGGGGAGGCCAGCATGCCCACCTCAGTGCTTGGGGTAGGGCTTAATGAAAATGTGCTGAGTGAATCGATGAATATTTATCAAGTAAAAAAAATGTCCACAGTTTAAACCCTCTGTATGCCACATTCCTGCGCAGGTAGAGAGGTGAAGAAAGAATGCGGGAAGTGCTGCCGACCTGCTCCAATATGAGTTTCTTTTCACATCTCACCAGGGGAGAGAAGATACCAAGTTTTCAGGGAAAATTATTTTCAATAAATCCAATAAAATAATTATTCAGTTGTGAATGAGATAGAAGGAATAGGACTATTTAAAATTTATGTTGCCTACTGCTATATTTTTGTGAAATGTTTGTGAACTACCTTCCACTAACTGCCTAGTTTTAGAGCAGGTCATAGTTTTACTGAAAACAAGAAAAAAAAGTAGGCAGGGTAACCCTTAGGTTAGTTAGCAAAGAAATTGATACAAAGTTCTGACTTTCATGAGGCTCCTTTGAAAAGCTGATGAAAGCTGAGGACTTGGACAAAAGTGCCCATTCATGCAAAATCTCACGTAAGTTCGGAGTTTGGAGGACTTGCTGAAGCCGGAGGTCAGGAACTCTTGTTCTGAAGAATTTGTCTAAGCAGGTCCCTGTTCCTGGTGGGGACTGCCCCCAGGCCTCTGGCCAAGTCCCCTTCCCCTGGGTGGGCGAGGTGCAGCATCTGCACATCAAAGCCCAAAGCTTCTTTAGGGTGCAGCAAAATAAAAGTGGTAGACCTTATTCAGGGAAAAGAAAGTGTCGGAACTCGAAACGAATAACTTTGTGTGGCTATTCAGCATTTCCTTTCGGAGCTCCCAAGGAGCAAGTATAAACAAAACCCAACAGGGATGCTGGGTAAATGTAAGGGTTCTGAGAGGCTCTGTCAGTGAGGTTTGGGGGTGCAGGGATCAGCCTGTGGCCTTGGCTGTTCGGAGGCAAATGTCATAAGGAACAGGAGAGATTTTGGGTCAGGCTCAAAACCCCAGCTCTCCCACTAACAAGCTGAGAGACCTTGGGCAAGTTTCTTTGCCAGCCTCAGTTTCCCCCCGATAGGAAAATAGTGCCTCGGAGCATTCAGGGGTGCTGTGGAGACCAGGAATTGTGCATGACAGCACCCAGCACACACGAGTGCCTCGAATGGTAGCTGTTGCAGCCACTGCCACTGTGAATATTGTTAAGTGACAATACCTTACATTTTGTAACGTACATCCCATATCTGGCTGTGGATCAGGGGTATCTGGGCAGCATTTAAGAAAAGTTCCTGGGCACCACCCAAGAGCTATTGAACTTCTTAGAGTGGAGCTCAGGTATGCTGGCCAGATGCCGTTTGCTTCTCTAAACCCGTCCACACATGTGGCCCTGCTCCAGGCCCCAGGAGGCTGACCCGTGTGGCCTGTGGCTTCCAGTAGGGTCTCTGCTGACCTTCCTAAGGGTCACTGTGGGCCAGCTGTGCCCCTCAAGCCAGGGGATGTTCCTTAGGCTCTGGTCACACAGCTTCTCCATGAGGCTTTCTCTTCTCCAGGCTCAGCTCCTCTCTTGACCTGCCCTGTAGTCTTTGGGGTTGTTTAGAATGTACCTGGGGTTTTTATTTTAATTAACGGTGGTAACATGCCCAACACAGAGACAGATGACTTGAAAGAAAAGTTTATTACGTGCAGTTCCCAGAAGGAGGGGACACCCCAGACCGTGGAGGGCCACTGGGGACACACCAGGTTGGTCAGAAGGCAGAAGGGGTGTGGGGGGTGGTGCTGGCCAGAGCCTGTCTTGTGGTTTTCGTGGGAAGGAAGGGGCAAGGCAGCGGGGGCAAGTTGTGCAGGCTTAGCATTGCGTGGTTGGAATAATTTCGCAGGCTGTGGACTGTGGGGATGGCCTCTCGCTGTCTGGGGCGATTAAGGCAAGGGGAATAGGGCGGGTGCGTGAGGCAGACAGAGGAGGTGGGAGAGGATGGGCTCTGGGTAGGTCAGTTCACATGTGAAAGGTATGTTCACTGGTCTCCAGGAATTAGCTAACCCTGCCGAGTCTCCCCCTGGCCAGCAGAGCCTCAGAAGACGTCCAAGCATCATGAAATATAAAAGCCATAATTAATACAGGGTGATAAATGTGCCCACAGCCCCTGGAAATGGCTCCATGCCTTGCTACCAGCTTTGCAATTTCTCTATTAATCTCTCCTCACACTGTAGGGACAGTGCAAAAGTGCTCTCTGCTTTTGCTGAGGGACTGGAGGATTTTTCACACCCCCAGGTGATTCTGAGGCAGCTGCAGGCGATGGGTTTTTTCAGAACCATCTTGTGCATGCTCGGAGCTGATGGGTTTGCAAAGCCAGCTCGGTCCAGTTAGTCAGTTCCCGCCATAAGTCAGTATGGAAGGAAGACTTGAGAGCAGTTGCCATGGGGACAGCCAGGGATGGACTAATGCACAGGCTTTTGAGGGAAGGCTCCTGAGACTTCCTAGGCGTCTGCTACAACCGTCAGATGGGCTTCCCAGTGGGGCCTCTGGAGTAGGCTGCTGCTGCTGGCGGTGGGGGGGGGGTCCCAGAAAGGAGTTGACCCCTCCAGATGGTGTCCTGAGGGGAGAGACACTGTATTCTGAGAGTCCAGACAGTTCCAGGCCACAGGTACCCGGGAACACTGCGCCATTTCCAGCCGTGTGGGCCGCTCCCCCCGCCCCCCGCCCATGGCCTCGTCCTGAATGCACTCGTGGCACCCATCCCCCCATTTTGCATGTCTGAGTTCTTTTCCACGCTCTGACCCACTAAGGAGCTCAGATTTAGACCTCTACGCCTACTTAGTCTGTTTACCCCCTGGCATCCTCCGGGGTTTACCCTGGCTTCCAGATTGAAGCCCAGCTCTGGGTCTGGGTGGGGGGCCAGGGGTCCTCACAGCCTGGGGAGCCACTGTCCAGCTCTGTGGTTTTGGATGATTCCCCTTGGCCATCTCCAGAGCGAGGGACACGGTAATCAGACAGTGACCGGTTGGCTGGGTTTCAGGGGTCTCCAGCCTGACTCTTAGACACTGGCTCCTGCTAAGGAAGGACACAGGGCAGGGAGGGACACAAGTTGGGGGAGGGGGTGCAGAGCTCAATAGTAGCTGCCCCAGAGGGGAGGACACAGAGCTGGGATTGTTAGCTCAAAGCAAGCTACAGTCCCAAGGAGGGGCCTGAGGAAGGACTGAGCCAGATGTTGATCAGCCAGGACTTTCCACTAATTTATGAGTTTGGCGTGACAGCTGCTCCGCTCTGGCCAGGCAGATGTTTGCACGCTGAGCCTCCCGTCTCTGGGTACGAGGATGAAGTCCTCGGAATGTGGAGGGAAAGCTTCAAAGGGCTGAGTCAGCTGCCGGGAGTGACCACTTGCACCGTCAGACAAACCGGGGGTGGGAGTGGGGGGAAGAGTGTCTAAACAAGTGAGCGTGATGTGATGGGCACCCTGAGGAAGGCCAGAGAGGAGACGGCCAAGGAAAACAAAGTAAAACCACGTTAGCGTTGGGGCCCCTGGACAGGGCTGGCTGCATGAGCCCCATCTCTGCTCCCGGACCTAGAAGGGTCTGTCCTCTGGGACTTCTCCTGGACCGAGTCAGCTGCCACCAGCTTGGCTGGGGATGGGCAGTGTGACTGCTCTGCCAACAGGCAGGACCTCTCCGAAGAGGCCCACAGGTGACAGGCCCCTCTGGGCTCTGTCAAAGATGTGGGCAGACACCTTACCTGTCACAGTTGCCTGCCCTGTGCTCAGCTCACTCAAGGGTGCTTGGAGGGGCCCTCTGCAGGGCCCTGGGTGCAGATTGTCCCATCTCCCGATCTCCATGTAAGACCTACTCCTGGAACTTAAGGATTTGGGTTTTAGTCTCCAACCTGTGTGCATAGAATTTGTAGTGTGGTGTTGCTTATGAAAACGTGATCTCAGAGTAAGGACATGAATACCGCCTGGCAGACGAGGCTGGGACCCGAGAGGGGTAGACGTACTAATCCCGAAGGAGCTCGCTGATGGGCCGCGTCCCAGAGGCAATGAGGGCCATTCTGATCATGTTTCAAGTTGAGAATTTCTCCACTCTGAGTAAATTTCCAAAAGAATTAAAAGCAGTAGTTCATAACCGCACTATTCACAGTAGCCAAAGGGTGCCAGCAACCGGAGTATCCATTGGCCGGTGAAAGGATGGACACCATGGGGTCTCAACGCACCACGAACTATGATCCAACCTTTAAAAGGGAGGGGCGTTCAGCCACCTGCCACAGTGCGGATGAACCTGGAGGACGGTATGCTCGGTGAGATAAGTCAGTCACAGAGGACGAGTGTTGTTTTATTTCCCTTATGTGAGGCACCTGGTATAGTGAACCTCAGAGACAGAAAGGAGAATGGAAGTTGCCGGGGCCGCAGGGAGGGGACGATGCCGTTTTACTGATGCAGAATCTCAGTTTTGCAAGATGAGCAAGTCTGGATAGTGGTGATGGAGGTACAGGTGATGGTGGAGATTGTACGCAGTCTCACTGGGCCGTGCTAAACATGGTCAAAATGGTAAATGTTATGCATATTTTACCACAATTTAAAAAAGTTTTTTTTAAAAGGCAGGGACTTAGCCCTGGCTGCTGTGGCACAATTGGTTGGAGTGTCCTGCAGGGAAGGGTCGCTGGTTTGACCCCTGGGCAGCGCACATGCCTGGGCTGCAGGTCAGCTCTCCCCTGACCCCCTGTTCCTGGTGTATTACAGAGGCAACCAGTCAATGCTTCTCTCTCCAACAGATGTTTCTCTCTCTCTCTCTTCCTCCCTCTCTCTCTAAAAAGCAATGAAAAAATGTCCTTGGGTGAGGATAAAAATAAATAAATAAAATTTTAAAAGTTAGGGACTCGTAAATTTAAACACCGGGTCCTGTCCCAAAGTACACCGTCGAGGGGAACTCCGGTATCCACAACCTTTGGAGGGGCTCCGTGGGACCCGAGGGAGGGTCGCTGCACACCTGGCCCCAAAGTCAGGTGCCCCCTCCCCAGCACTGCTGCTCACGCTGCGTGTATGTGCACGGTGCAGGCACAGGCGGTCTGCCCGGCTCCAGGTGGGGGTGGAGCAGTGAGGCACGCACCCATTACCTAGCGAGACGATCACTGAAGCTCCAGGCCAAGCCCCATGAGGTCACTCACGTCTGGCAGTAATTAATACTCCTCTCCCCCAAGGCGGGGAAGACGGATGAAATCAGGCACGGAGCCTAAGAGCTGTGCCCGCATTTCCAGAAGCGCTGTTCTCAGTAAACTGAGTCACTGTTGACCAGGCCCTTCACTGTGACCTGCCTGCTGCCCCTCTGGCCTTGAGAGTGTCCCTTTCCTCCCAGAACTCAAACGCCCAAATTCCCACTTCTGCCAGCCACAGTAGCCTCTCCCGAAGTGAGAGCCTGAGCCCCCAGGGGAGACAGCTGCAGGGAGCGCCCACGGCTATGGGGGGCATTAAATACCCTCAACTAACACACCCCCCCCGTCTCCATGGGGAAAAGGCCCACGCTGGGCGAGTGGGCTCATCGCCCCTCCACCTCACGCTGATCCCGATTTCCACACACCGAGAGAGCGGCCTCAGACTCCCAGACTCCAGCAAGCTGCAGTGTCTGCTTATAATTTAATAACTTCCTATTCTGGGATTTATTTTTAGGGTTTCTCTGTATTTGGGGCATGTGGAACTGGTTTTCTATTTACTATAGTGTATAACGTTTGCTTTTAAAATAACTGAGTGAAAAAAAGTGACTCAATGTAAAGAGAGCTATTAAATCGGTAATAGGAGAAGAAATATGCGCCGCTGGCAGCCATCCCGAAGGAGGCGTGCCGTGGGTGTGGATTAGTAGCCTGGGTCGGCGGTTTCAGGGACGTGGCCCTATGGGTGTTCCTGCGCATCCTGCTAAGGCCAGCTCAACTGCCACCTTGTCTCTGGACTCTTCCCTAGTGTCCCGCCCCTTGAACAAGATAGCACTGACAACAGCCAGTTCAGGACCTGTGTTATGCTCTGTGAAAGTTGCTTCTTTGTAGGTCTAAAGAATGCACTTCTTGAGAAGGCAGCAGAGCGAGGCCAGTCCTTGTCCCCAGTCCCCTGCTTAAAGCCAGCCCAGAGTGGCAGTGTGTGTGTGGGGGGGGGGGGGGTTCACTTGGACCTGCTGGCCCGGAGTGGGGGAAGGGTCTCCCTCCAGGGGCATCTGGAAAGGTCAGCGTTCCCAGACCTCTCTCTCCCCCAAAGGCCCCATTACTGCCGGCAGCAGGAGCCCCCTGTGTGGCTCCAAAGGCGTCATTTCAGGAAAGGCGCCAGGAACTGCAGCTGAAACACAGGGCCCCGGTGCAGGCCCTAGTGAGGTTGACCTCGTCCACGTGTGTCAACTTGCCTTGTTAAGAGCTTCTCCAATTTAACCTTGTCACAACATAGTGCACGTTTACATTATGTATCATTTTTTACATGTATTATTTATTCTTCAAAGTAAACCCCCAGTGAAGGGACTGTTATCCCCTTTTACAGCCAGGGAAACTGAGGCTCCAGCTTGTACCACACTCATGCAGCTAGAATAGGGACCCACCCACCTCCTGATTTCTGGACCTGTGCTGCTGTCCCTCTCAACCTGTCCTGTCAGATCATGGCCAGCTAGCCCTGGGACGTGGCTGTCCTCTGCCTGGTCCAGCAATGGGTCAGGGCTGCTCTGACAGCTGCTCTCAGCTGGTGGAAATGTGATGGATCCCACACAGGCACACACTCAGCTCCAGGGGGACCATGACTGGGGCTCCGACATTTTTCAGAGTCTCCAAGGGACAGCAGGTGCAAGGCCACCGCCCCTGGCTGCAAGGACCCAGGAGACAGCAACGTGCGGGCCTATGGACTGGTGAGACTCGAGGAGGGAGACCCCACAGCTGGGCAGGGGGATGAGGGTGCTGCCCAGGGAAAGCACTGCAGAATGGTCGCACAAAGACAGGTCGGCACGTCCTTTTGTGAAAGCTACAGAGAAAAGAAAAAAAGATAAAGCTCAGCTTTTCAAAGACAAGCTACTGTGATGGGGTGCCGACAGTGACAGCGGCAGCCACTGCTTCTGCCTCCACAGATGGCCTGTGAGCAGTGCCCTACGCACTTCAGGACGGCATCCGGGCCTCACAATCACACCCTGGGGCCTGTTAATGCCTCCGTGTTAACGGTGTGGAAACGGAGGCACAGCCAGAGCAGGGCATTTAGAAGGATGGCCCCTGGGGACGTCAATAGTGGTGGGTGACTTTGAGGGCGGAGTTTAGGTGCCTCCGAGGCTCGTGGAGTGGGAGGTCAGTGAGTGTTGTCATTTACCGCAATGGGATGGGCTCCAGGCTAGACGCGGAGGCTTGGGAGCGGGTCAGTAGGGACCGAGAGAGGGTTTCTCAGACGTGTTCTGGAGTTTTGTTCTCCCAAGCCTGCACTCGCGCGAAGGTCTGGAGTTGATCGGGAAGATGGGCTGGAAACGGACTGAGGGGTCACTAGGGCCCCCATGGCGGTCTCCCGCTAACAGTGAAGATCACACAGGGAGGAGTCAAATCTACCTGCTCCCATTTGTATGAGGAATCTAAAACCGTCAAATGCATACCGGCGGCGTGGGGGCGGGAATGGTGCTTGTGGGGGAGGGGCACGGGGAAGTAGTGCGGGTCAAACCTGCCAGGTGCCGGTTGCGCAGGGGGAGCGCGTTCACTGCACCGCGCCCCCAGCTGCCGACAGTGCACTGCGCACTTGGCGTTTTGCTAAGAGGGTAGATTTTATGTGAAGTGCTGTTATCTGACACACACATGCGCGCGCACAGGCACACACACACTAATAATAAATAAAAAGGGCGAGAGGATACTTTTGGAGGTGACGGTTTCCCAGGTGTACACTCATGTCCAAAATCAAGTTGTGTGATAAATATGCACAGCTTTTTGTATGTCGATTATACCTCAATAAAGTGGTTGTAAAAGTTTAAAAAATACATTTAATATCACAACTCCCTCTACTTTTGGCACCCCGTAATCCCCACCGCCTTCCAAGGCAGTGGACGCCCTACTTTCCTACAGTTTAGTGCTGACGCTTGGCGCCCCGCCCCCATCTTGCTAGATTGTGGACTCCGCTGGGGGCAGGGCTTTTTGTGGTTCTGTTCACTGTTGTCTCAGCACCAAAGGCACAGAACATGCTAGACTGTGCTGGAGGGTCCAGAAGACACACCAGGCAGGACAAGGCCTCTGCCTCCTGCCCCCAGGCGGGCCAGGTCAGGGGTGTCCCTGTCGGGCCAGGCACACCGCGGGCCTCCCAGGGCAACATCAGGGGTTATCTGGGGCTGTGAAGAATGCTTTCAAACCATGTCTGGGTTCCTGACCTCCCGAGAGAGAAAACAGATGCCCCGTTTAACCCTTTTTTGCCATGGGGGGAGCCCGGCATCTGGAGTTTGAGGGAGTTGGTCAAGCTGGAGAAACGTCCGGCCTTCAGACTGGCGGGGTTAATGGGAGCCTGGCATTCCCAGCACCGGCAGCAGGACCTCCATCCCGCCTCGGAAGCCTGCCATCTGTCAGGGTCCTGATTAATAGCCGCAGGTTCGACCCTTGCTTTCCAATGGGATGGATGTATACATTGTGCGGGGTTGTGAAGGTGGAAGTGCTGGGGGCACAGGGCCCCGGGGTGGGTGCCAGTGTGAGGTCAGGAGCCCTTCATACATTCTCTCCTGGCTGGGCTTTGGTTGTGCCTTTTAAGTCTAACTAACATTTTAGGACTCTACTCCAAGCCCTTTCTTCTCCTGTTAATAATGAATTAAATACATGACTCATATTGTCACATACAGTGACAGTGAGCAATTTGGAAGGAGACTGAGCTCAGAGCTGAAGATTTCTGTTCAAGTACAACCCAGTGCTGTGTGACCTTGGGAAACTCACTTAACCTCTCTGAGCTATGCTTCCTCACCTTCAAAACCCTGCTGGATGCAGGTATTTTGAGGCTTTGGTCCTACTAGGTATCCCAAGACCAAACCCAGCTTCCAGGCCAGTTTTCTTTGGCTGGCCAAGAGTTTTAAAGCATGTGAGGGAACAATTTTAAAACATAGATGATATCCCTTAAAAGCTCCTCTTCCCATGTTCTTTCACAAGTGGGGAGCTTTAGCAGCCTGGGCCAGCTTTCCTGCATTTCCACAGTCAGGGCTGAGGGACAGCCACAGCCTGCTCTCGAGCCCCAGCAAGGACAGTGTGCCTGCCCTGAATGGTGGTGTGCTGTGAACGTGGGCAGTTCACCGGGCAGAGAGACCGACTGAATCCCACGTGGAGCTGCACGTGGAAGCCCCGATGCCCATCCCAGAGGAGTAGATGAACAAAATGCAGGGTTTATGTACGGTGGAATATTCCTCGGCCCTGAAAAGAAGGAAATCCTGACCCACGCACAACGCAGATAAACCACGAGGACATTGTGCCGAGTGGAATGAGCCAGTCACAAAAAGACTAACAGGGTGTGATTCCACTTATACAAGGTCCCTGGAGTAGTCAAAGTCCCAGAGACAGAAAATACAGTGACGGTTCCTGGGGGCTGCGCAAGGGGGTGGGGGATGGGGTGTCATTGTTTCCTAGGCACAGGTGGGGGCACACCAGTGTGAATGCACCTAACGCCACAGACCTGTACACTGCAGATGGCAGAGAGGGTCCCTGTTATGTTACGTGTGTTACCACCAAGCAGGAGGACTGGGCTGGCAGGTCTCTGCCCCTCCACCTGCACCCTGGCCACCACCAGCTGCTGGGAGCTGGTGTAACCAGAGGCCTCCTCTCCCTGATCCCCGCTAACCAGGCTGGTCTCCCCAGGACAGGCGGTCCCTGCTGTTTACATCACGGGCCTGGGCAGGCCAAAGGGCCTGTACCTGCACAGTGTCCTCTGCCACAGAGCAAGGCCCAGATGTCCGAGCTCTTCTTGTTTATAAACACTCATCTGTTCCCATCCAGACCCCCTGTGTTGACAGGACAGAAAGGGCTGGGCGGGTGGGTGGCCTTGGAAAGCCACTCAGAGCAAGCGCTCACGGGTGCCCACCAGCTCCCCGCCTAGTCGTGGGGTCTCAGGGAGTTCATTAACCTCTCAGGCCTCAGTGTCCTTTCCTTGTCTGTAAAACAGAGAAACTAGCAGTGCCCGCTCCGGAGGCCACGTCTCAGTGAGGGCAGTGAAGCGTTCAGAACAGTGGTTGCCCGCGGCAGCGCTTTATGTGCGGTGACTGGCGTTTTTCTAGCCCCATTCTCCGGCCCTGCTACCCTTCCTGTTCCCACTGCCTTTTCCAGACACGGTAAGGGTTTTACTCAACTCACAGCCTCAGCTTGGGAAAGAAAGCCAACTCCAGGCACATCTTGGGCTTTCTGAGCAAAGAGACTTATCTCCACGTATCTAATTAAAAGCAGAGTTTTCCCAAACACTTCAAACTCAGCATCTTTGTTTATTCCCCAGTGACAGTAGGCAGAAGTCTGTCTTTGTACTCGCACGTCACCTAGACTGATGGGAAAACCCTCGTCTCGGCTAAAAGGTGTGTGGTTCTCAGAACAGCTGGATTCCCCAGAGCACAACGGCACATCAAGCTTGCTAAAGTTCAATTACACTTAAAAAAATATTTCCTTTTATTTGGCTGTGCAGCATGGCGTGAAATGGCACCTAACCATCCACTTATGCGGCCCTTTGAACGTTTCTCACCCCCCTCTCCCCCACCCTGCCAGCGTCTGGGCAAGGTGCATGGGGGCCAGCGTCCAGCTGGTTCTGCTTTGCTAATTATTCCCAATAAACAGCAAACACTGCCTTCCCGCTTCTTCCTTCCCTTTTCTGCCCTCGGCTGCTCTTTGTAAATGTTCAGTAATTTTCACACCAGTTTCCATTTTGGCTCTAGTTCTGAGGAGGGATCCACAGGGACATTTGTTCATGAAAAATCCGGGAAATTTGATTTGGGAACCATTCTTTTCATACAGCATTTCATTGTTGAAAGGGTCTGACTGGTCATCTGTAGTTAAATTTGTTAAATCCTGGAAGGTTTTGAGTTTTTCTGTTGTTGTTTTAGTCATGCAGAGTCGAAATTAAGTTAAGAAATGTTCCAACTTTGTTTTGGCCTGGTTTCGTGTCTCTGCTGGCCGTTACGGCCGGGGAGCGTTGAACTGCGCAACGATGGTGATTCAGGGGGTTCAGAGCTCAGAGGGGGTGATTCACAGTAACCAGAGGCTCTGGACATTGTGTTTTGTTAAAAATGTTTCCCCTTATTGTGCCTGATTTAACACAGATTCTCCTCCTTTGTTTTTTATTTCTTTAAGTGACTGAAATAAGTTAAATGTGTACAGGTTTATCTTAGCCCCAAATGCAAAGACAAAAGGGATCAATATGAAAAGCTCCCTATAAGTTATATCAATGACAGAAGAATGTTGAATTTTCATGACGGGCTGGGGTAAATGCCTCAGCTGCTTTTGTTTAAAAGCTATTTGGGGGATTGGACCTGATTGCTGGGGGCCAGGGGTGGGGTGGAGAAAAAGAGAAAAAAACCTCTGACTTAACCTCTTGGAGACTCAGTGCATCTGTGAAAGGGTAGCAATGAGGGTGGAATTATGCAGAGGTGTTTACCATGTATGGCACAGAGCAAGTGTTGGAGATATAGCTGCTTTTATCAAAATCCCTTCCTGTCTTCCCTCCAACATTTTGAATAAACTCCTACTATGTGCAGGAGCTGTGCCAGGTGCCAAGAATGCAGCACTGAGCAAATGGATTGATTCAAAACCAGATTTGCAGCGTGGTGTCTAGTTGCTCAGGTGGGAACTTATAGAGCAGCTCCTGGCAGAACAGCGACTCGCCCATGGTGTCCCCTCCAGTTTCCCTTAAGCCCTTTCTCGAAGATGTGCAGTCCCTGCCGTTGGTGTCCTCTCATTGGCGCCCCTGTTATTTTGGATGGGGGGATAAGCACAAGGAATGTTGTCAGTCTTCATTGAGAACACAGAGCTTGCCAAGGCTACTTTGCACCTACTCCCTTGGCTCGTCCTGCAACCAACTCCCTGTGAGGTAAATTCTGTTATCTTCCTCACATTCCAGGTGAGGAAACAGAGGCCCCGAGAGGTGAGGCAAACTGTCCACGGTGGCAGAGCTTGCAGGAACTTCTGGATGAGGCACCTTTGTATAACCTGCTACATGTTGGCTACGCTGGTCTCTCCAAAGTAGAGAAATTGTTGAACATACCTAAAAGCATTTCCAGAGTTGTCCAAGCTATTAAAAATCAGCTCTGTGTTTTCAGAAAGTAGTGTGGGTTCCCCTGCCACTGAGGAGCCCTTCCCTGCTGGGAACTCCAAGTCTGCCCCAAGCCTGGTTTGTGAAAGCAGGAGGCAAAGAGTGTAGACAGTCACCTGGCCCCAGCCCCAGCCCCTGGCCCCTGGCCCCAGCCCTAGCCCCAGCCCCTGGCCCCTGGCCCCAGCCCCAGCCCCAGCCCCAGCTCCTGGCCCCAGCCCCAGCCCCAGCCCCAGCCCCAGCCCCAGCCCCAGCCCCAGCCCTCCTCTCAGCCTATGGGCCATGGGCCGGCTTTGCCTTGGGTCCCACACGTGAACGTCCTTCACTGTTGCCCTCACACTGAGCCTCTCCTGATAGCTCAAATTCTATGTTCTCATTGGGATTAACAGGTCATTAGGATTATCTTTTTCCACCTGACAGAACTTTCCTTATGGGTTGTGTGTGTGTTGGTTCAGACCCCATGCCCGTGGGGGCTGATGGTCCTGGGCCCACAGCCTGGCCTGTCTCTGTCCCTGTGGGCTGGGGTCCAGCAGGCCCAAGGCTGGGGCCAGCCATCCCCCACCGGGCAGGCGACTGCTGTGCTCACCTTCACAAAGGATTTTTATTTTATGCTTAGTTATTGTTCCCTTGGGGTGAAGAACTGGGGGCTCTGTAAGGCTTCTCAGCCTGAGAACAGTGCTTCTGTATTAGGTCTGTTCGAGTCATTTATTTTGCTAAGTCTGGGACTCCACACAGTGCACACCTCTGGGCTGACGGCGGCTCCGGGGACGGTTGGAAGTGATTCGGCCAAAGCAGAAATAAACACGCTATGAACATAACAACCTGGCTTCCTCTGACAAATTCCAAGTTAAATGCTGCTTAAAATATATTTCTGTAATTATAAACGAAGGACTACTAATTGTAAAAACAGAAAATAGAAAGGAGGAAGTGAAAACCACCCAGTATACCACCATCCAGAGATAACAGTGGTTACTAACATTAGGTTCGATTTTCTTCTTTTCGCCCCACAGAGCTTCATGTGTACACAGCAGGAGCAAAATAGCTGGTTAGTTGTGCAGCTTCTTCCATCGTTGACACATCATGAGCATTTCTCCATGGCGTTTTCTCCATTGAGAAAAATCTCATTTTTAATGTTTTTTAGAATCTTCTGTTATAGAAATTTGCAAACATTTTGCAGAAGTGGGGAGCACAGTATGAACCCCAGGTACCAATTGCCTGGCTTTAACAAAGACCAAGCCAAACCGACCTTGTTGCATCCAGATGCCCATCTATTTACTGTGTGGGTTATTCGGAAGCAAATTGCAGACATCATGATTTTTTTGGTAAAATTTCAGTACATATATTTAAAAATCAAAGATATAACCAAAGTACCATTTATCACACCTAAAAACTTCTTAAGTTAACGAATACTTAATGTCAATTAAGTATGCCATTGCTGTTTAAGTTTCCCCATCATTTCATAATTGATTAATAGTTGGGATCGGGATCCAAATAAGGTTCTTCCGTTGTGATTGGGTGATATGCCTGTTAAGTCTCTGTTAGTCTATAGATCGTGCCTCCTTCTCTTCCATTTTGCCTTGCAATTTATTTATTGGAGAAGCTGGTCCTTGTCCTGCAGTTTCCCACAGCCTGGATTGGGACGGTTGCGTTCCTGCTGCATCATTTAATAGCTTCCCCAGCCCCTGTGTTTCCTTCAAGTTGGTGGCTTTGATGCGGTTCCGGTTTGGTTTGGGGCAAGAATATGTACCGAGTGGTGGTGGAGTGTGCTCCCCCAGGACCAGGGTGGAAGGGTGAGGGACGGGAACGGGCGCGGGTCAGCATTGCCTCGGTCCATTGTTTCACTGGGGAGCTGTACACTGGTGCGGCTCCGACTCTGCTCTCCTCCTCTGCGTGTGCGAGCTGCGATACCGCTGTTCGGAGAAGCTGCGTGGTTGGCCTGGGGCAGGGTTCACTTCAGAACGGCGGCATGGCTTTTGTCTTTTTTCCAAATTGTTTACAAAATCTCAAGTGAGTTTGTTCTGATGAAGGTGACTGCTACATTTTATTTTTTGTACCATTAGGACCTCATTCATTTAAACATATTTGGTGTATTTTGATTCGTTGCTGTTATTTTTATTAAGGCTGCAGGGGTCCCTTATTTGGCCAGTGGGAACCTCTTCTAGTTGATTCATGAGTCTTTTTACATGACCTTGGTAGTTCCTGATAGCTTCTCCGCTCCCACTCTGCCAAGACTTCCCTCAAACAGGGGACGGGTAGAAATAATCTGTGTTGTGGGTAACTCATTGATACTGGGTTAGTATTTTTTTTAGGCCTTTTTAGTGGAAAGAGCTAAAAAAACTTACTTTTAAAATGTAATGCATCCTGAACACATGCTGCTAATTTCAGTTTAAACTGAGGGCCACCAGGTGTGTATTGATAACACGACCTTTTCTTCCTCCTATAATCCTGACTCCTCCCACACACTGAACGCACTTGCTCCGTCCTATCATGCATGTGCAGCTGCCTGAGAGGAATAGTACCGCACTGCCTTCCAAAGAAGGATTGCTAAACCCAGTTGGGAGGGGTCTGTGGTGGGGGATTCTTCTGGTTAGACCTTCTTTCTCATGGAGGCACAACAGTAGAATTTTTTTCTACCTTGGGACATTAAGGTCACCTTCAAATTTTTGCTATTGTAAAGACTGCTATGATAGACATCTTTGTCTTTGCCCTTTATTTCTGATCAATTCTTTCAGGCCAGGATGTTAGGAGTGAAGTGACACAAAGGCCGTGGGTGTCCCTGGGCCCCACGCACAGGGCCCGGGGCCATCTTCTCCAGAACCAGCTGTGCCCCTGACCCACACTGCTCATCACTGTTAAACAGAAACTCTCACAGCTGAAAGCTTTTCTGAAATAAAGGGTGTATTGAGTCAAATGCTCACCAGGAAAGGACCAGGTCCTGGGGCCTGAGGTCTGACCCAGCAGGGTGGCGGGGTGGAGATGATAAGCCAGGCCACCGTCCGTCAGGGGTTGACGGAGGCTTTGATGCCTCGCTTTGGGGAAAAAAGATGGAAGTTGTTTTGAATTCATATTAGCTACAGATAAGGGGTGGGACAAGGTAAAGCGGGGAAGTTCTAGCACAGGAACAGTTGTGAGGAGTGAACGTTTACTACTTTTTTTGGAAAATCCTCACCCGAGGATATGTTTATTGATTTTAGAGACAGAGGAAGAGAGGGAGAAAGAGAGAGAGAGAAACATCAATTGGTAGCCTCCCATACTCACCACGACCGGGTACTGAACCCTCAACCCTTTGGTGCACAGGACGACGCTCCACCCGACGGAGCCACCCAGCCAGGCAGGGCACACTTACCACTTTGAGTTTGCGGCAGGCAGCAGTCCTGAAGCACATGCACACGCCGGCTGTGCTGTGTCTGGCGGTCACAGCACTAGTAGATTCAGACCCCCACGTACATCCGGGAATGTGCGCGGCCTTCTGCTTGTCAGCCTGTGGCCACTGACCACTTAGTTACTCTTTTCTCCTTCTCACTCTCTGGCCTGCTGGGATTTAATTCAGGGCATCTCAAAATTTTTCTCTTGTTTTTACCATCAGCGGTAACTCTCGGTTCAGTGTTACCAAGCTGATTCAAAATGGGCACCTCCTGGCTTCGTCTCTGTGTGTGTTTCTGTTATTGCTGGCAGCCGTATGTCCGTCAGACAGCTGAAGTTCTGTTTAGAGTTGTCCTCGGGATGAGGACTCGGAGGAGGGGGTTTTGGGGTTCCTCTTACTGATTGGCAAGATGCCTTAGTATCTTAAGGACGACAATCCTTTGTCATTTGCCTTTTAATTTTTGTGAGGTTTTCTAATGTAAGTAATTTGACATTTTTTGATCAATCAGACTTGATCATGTTTCTCTCATTGCTTTTATGCTTAGAAAGCCCCACCTGATACCAGCTCACTGTCGACCTCTCTTCCCTTCTGGTTTATGTGAAGTTTCTTCCACCTTTATTGTTTATACCCACATTATAAAAGGCATGCATGTTTGCCATAGACTTATAAAAGCCTCTGTAACATAGAGAAGTCTTCATTTATCTTTATACTTAACTCTTTTTGAATGTGTGGCTTGTCCTGGTGTACAGTGTGAGGAGTAGATCTGACTCAATGATCTTCGAAATGACTCGTGATCCCAGCCATCCGTCCGTCTCCCGTCGCGTACGCAAAATTGTTCCATCCCGCACATCTTCTTTCCAAAATCTGTCCCAGGGCCACATTCTTTCATTCGTGCAGTCATTATGTAGTACTCCTCAACAGCCCAAGTCACTTTCTTGTCATTTTTCTTTTTCAAAAATGTCTTAGTTACTCTTGCCTGTTTATGCTTCTAAATACACACGAGAATTGTTTTGTCTGGTTGAACTAGTGATGTATGGTTAGGAACGGCTGTAAGTGGAGTTCGGACATGGTACTGGTGGGAGGGGTGTGGAGCCAGGGCAGGTGTCCCGAGGCCCCTCTGCGTCGACAGCCCCGTGCAGCCGGGTGGGAAATCCTGCAGCTGTCCTTTCCAGCTGCTCACAAGAAGGCCCAGGGTCTTGGCCGTGCACTGGGCTGGGCTGCAGCAGCTTGGAGGCAGCGTGTGAGCACAAGGGGACGGCGGGGTGACGTCCTGCTTGGGTGGGGGGACTGGAACAGAGGGAAATAGAACAACACCTCTGACTTCTGTTTGATCAGCTGGGTAGATGGCGGCACTTTCCACCACCAAGGATGCACGCGTGGCTCCAAGATTCCGTGCTTCCGTGCCCTGAGGAAAACGCACTCCCTGCCCTGGGTACCTGTGAGTGTGTATCCAGGTGGCAAGGTGCCATCACTACTGTCCTTACACAGGAGCAGCAACCAAGGCTCCCACTGGGGAGATTCGTCCTGGTCACACATCATGCATGCAGCCCTGGCCCTGGCCCACACGGTGCCCATGGCCTGGCCCCTCTCACTGTCACTCTGTGCCAGGTCTTTTTTCCCAGGACACTCTGAGCAGAAAAGGCCTGGTGTGGGCCCTCGGTCTCCTTTGTCACCCTTACACTGGTAGACTCAAAACAGGATCACTGACTTGTGAACTGTGTGTCCCTAAAACTATTTCTAAAACTCCTAACCCCCAGTGCTTCAGAATGTGACCTTGTTTGGACACAGGGTCATTGCCGATATAATTTGTAAGATGGGATCATACTGGAGTAGGGTGGGCTCTTAACCCAAAATGAATGGTGTCCTTGTAAGAGAGAAGATGGTATGAGGGTAGACACACAGAGAGAAGGCCGTGGGATGACAGAGGCAGAGGCTGGAGTGATGCAGCCACAAGCCAAAGAAAGCCCAGGACGGTGGGCCACCACCAGAAGCTGGGAAGGGACAAGGAAGGATTCTTCCCAGAGTCCCAGAGGGAGCTCAGCCCTGCCGAGGCCTTGATCTCAGACCTGTGGCCTCAAGAACCGGGAGAGAATGAACTTCTGTTGTTTGAAGCCACCAGTTTGTGGTGCTTTATGTTATCAGCCCCAGCAAATGAACACTCAGTAAGGACTGGCAAAAGACCCAGGGAAATATGCAAAATTACGACTTTCACCCACCAGGTCTTCCCTCCTTCACAGGAGTGAGAGTGTGTCATCTCCGGGGGTCTGTGGGGAAAGAAGAGGGTACGTGGTGCTGAGCCCCAGCTGGGATGGGGCTCCGTGTCCTCGATAGGTTTGCCCATCTGAACCTCACAATTATGCAGAAAGAGTATTGTAAGCCCCGTTTCACAGACGTGGAAACTGAGCACTAAATGTCTTGCCCAAAGACTGCAGGCTGTCCTCCTCCCTGGTGCCCCCCGGCCAAGCTGCGCCAGTCCCCCTGCCCCGCTGTCATGGATCGGACAGGGCCGAGCCTGTCAGTACATGCAGTACCTTTCACAACCATAAAGAAAGTGGCCGTTTGTTCACTTCTTGATCTGAGCTGCTTTCTCGAGACTTTTAAATTTAGAAACTTGTTTGAATAAAGTGCTATAATAAGCTTCTTGATTTCCTATCAGCAATTCTCTCCAATGGGTCCTGGATTTGTTAACCTAGTACTTGAGGTGGGACTGGGGGCTGTGTGTTTCAAAAAAGTCCTTTCAGCTTCATCTGTGATCACTTTGCAGGGCTGTTCCTTTACCTAAATGTTGTGTTCATGTGCACTCATCGGGCTCTGCCATGGAAGGGTGGGGAGGGTTTGCAAGGGCAGAGGTCCCTACTCTGACTCAGAGTTCACTCCACGAGCGGCTTTATCATGTTCTGCAGCTGCCTGGCCACAGCACCTGTAGTCCTGCTCCTAAGTGGAAGTTCCTGGTAGATTGGGGACAATATGTGTATTTTTTCAATACTCACCTGAGGATATGTTTACCAATTTTAGAGAGAGAGGAAAGGAAAGAGAAGGAAAGAAACATTGATGTGACAGAGAAACATTCATCAGTTGCTTCCCATACATGCCTTGACCAGCAATCAAACCCATAACCCAGGCCTATGTCCTGACCAGGTCGAACCCACAACTCACTGGTGAACGGGATGGCACTCCAACCAACTGAGCCACCTGGCCAGCCTGGGACAACCTTTTCTTTTATTTTAATATCCAGCACACGTATGACATAGAGGAGGCTCTGAGAGCCCATCTGGAGTCCCGTGAGACAGGACTCCAGAAGTGAGACGGACCGCCTGTGCTGAATCCCTACTCTCCCTCTGCTGGGGAAAACGTGGGTGGCTGTGGGCAAACTGTGTCCCCTCGTTGTGCCTCAGTTTCTGCATGGGCGTAACATTCATCCACATCATCATCCTACAGTATTTGCCTTCGTCTTCATCATGGCATTGACTGAACAAATGAACTGGCCCCGCAGAAGCACACCTGGGACCAATTTTGAGACTCCTACTGGCTCTGTGTGCTGGGATTCTATCAGAGTTGAAACTGTAAGTAAGGAGCAGATTTCGTGTCCAGCTGAAGCTTGGTTGCATAAGGCTAAATATAGCAGTTAATGGAATTAGACAAAGTTGGAAATCCACGAGTCTCCCCATGGCACTTATATAACAGCACCCTATACACCAGAAAGCACCAGAAAGGGAGAAAAGAAAGAAAACAAAGTACTCCAACTTATTTTTTGTAATGCCTGAAAAACAATGCAGTAGCAGCTCCATGCACATGATTGAAAGTCCTGCAGTGTGCCGGGGTGTGAACCGTTTTCCAGACATGGTGTTCTGCCCCCAGCGCCCCAGCGCTCTGGCCGTATTGAGCAGCCCTCCTGAACAGTTCACCCTGCAGGAGCAGACATCTGTGTGTGTGTGCGTCTCTTTTCCCCACATTTCCACAGCATGCAAACGCACAGCACTCGCTGCTCTGTGCCCGCTGCCCTCACTCAATCCATCAGGAGACCCATCCTTATTAGCAAGTGAAGAGCTTCCTCATTCCTTTCTCTTGCTGTACACTAGCCTCTGCCTGGGGGTGCCCTGGTTGTTTAGCCAGTCCCCTACTTAGGGACATTTAGTTTTTTTCCACTTGCTGGCCATGGAGTAAATTCACGTATCCATCGTTTCCCATGCATGTGATGCACCCATCTGATCAATTCTGAGTGGCAATCGGGGGGTCAAAGGATACACGTGTTGCAAACATTGATGGGTGCTGACAAATGGGGTGGCCTCAATGGTTATTGACATCGCCCCATTTTACGCCCCTGGTTGTGCCCCCTCCTCAGTGTGTCATGGGGTATTGGGTCTGGGCCATTCTCGTAAGAAAAATGCACTAAGAGACCTTTAATTTGCCACACTGTCATTATGAGTGTGGTCGGACGTCTTTTCTCAACATCGTTCCATGGTAGCTTTGGTTTCCGCTAGAGGGCTGGACTTTCTCCTGACAATCTGTGTGTGGGCAAGTAAACCGTTTGTGGTGAGAGGTGAATGTATTTCTTCCCTGTGTATCATGAGTCCCTTGAGTTTGCTGGGGCAGTTTGCAGACACGCAGACATTCTTATTTTCTGTATAGTCCACTCTATCAGTCTCTTCTCTTACGGCCACTGTACACTGGGGAGACAGATCCTCACCACTCTGAGTTTCTAAAATAATTTACCTTGACTTCTGTTAAACCATTTTGTGGTCTCATGTTTGCCTGTGAATCGTTCATCTATTTGGAATTTATCCTTTGTAAGGTGTGAGATGCGCCTTGTCTCTACAGCCACTCAGGTGTTCTGACTATTCATTGGCCATGCTGTCTCTTCCACCTTGGTTTCAGATGCCACATTTCTCACAAATTAAATTCTGGTGCATAACTTAGTCTAATTTCTTGGATATTTATTATGTTCCGTTGATCTTTGTGTGTTCATATGTTGCTGCCACACTTAGTTACTGAGACTTTATCATTTGTCTTCGTGTACAATGGGACTGATCCTGCTTTGTTACTCTTCTTTCCAAAAGTGTCCCAGCTAGTCTTGCCTGTTGAGCTTTCCGTGTGAACTTGAGAATACATTTGCCTAACTCAAGGAAGCACCTTGTTAGTGTTTGTATGTGTGGATGGAAATCCCCAAAATGGAGTCATCTCTGTCATGAGAACTAAAACGGGGCTGGGAGGCCTTGAAGAAGTTTGCCTGGTCCTCCCACCCATAATCTACGTACTTTTAAGCCAACTATGTAGCCACATCTTGAACTCTTTCTTTACATGGCAGCCAGACCATCTGCATTCTTCACCCGGAAGAACCCAGCCCCTTTCCCCAACCAGCCCCCTTCATTTGCATAGAGGACCTAAATGCTGCTGTGCGCATTTTTTGCCTTTCAGGGAAGGTTTTTGCCTTTAGAACCCGCCCTTTCCTTTGTTCTCTCTGGGGCACAGTTTAAGTTGCTGCCTGAATGTCTGCCTCTGCGGTTGAAATCCTTTGCTCAAATACATAGTTTTTATTCTTTGTTGCAGCCTAAACCTCTTTTTTTAGGTTCGCATGCATGCACACATGTGTGAATTGTGTTAAATCGATAGATTAACAGGAAGAACTTTTATGATGTTCCGTTGTCCTTTCCAAGAACAGGGTGTGCTTCTCTGTCGAGTCTTTTTTTGCATCTCTTAGAAGATTTTGGCTTTCTCTTCATGTAGATATTTAAATCTCTTACTAAATTTATTTCTAGGTATCTTGTATTTTAGAATAGGATAGGATAGAATAAAATAGAATGGAACTAGGATCTTGTCTTCTGTTATATCTTTTAACTTGGTTATTATTTTAGGTAGGAAAGCCATTGATTTCCTATTAATTTTTTTTGTGGCTGTATTACTGAACTCTTTCATTGTTTCCAATTCTCTTGGGATTTCTAGGTAAACAATTATATCAAGGATCAGAGTGTTTTGAGGTAAAATTCAGGTAGTGAGGGAAAATAGATAATTTTACTGATTTATAAGAAAATTAGGAATTAAGTGATCTTATGTTTTTTCTTTGGGGGATTGAAAATACCAGCCCTTAAAATGTAAATAATTGTTCAATAGATTTAAAGTATTCCCTTTTTCCCCTTTTTAATAGAAAAACTTGCTTTGAAAACAAAGTCAGTACAATAGAAGTTGAAAATGTAGTTCTGATGGGATTTAGTTTTAATAAAACAGGGATCTATAATTCCTCATGCTATTTGTGCTCAGAATTAGCTTTGATATAGAAATAGCATGTTTTCAAAAACAGTTTGGGACAAAGAAAAGGTACCTAAGTTAGAGCGAGTCCCTGGCACAGGGTTGTGGGAGGTAGAAGGCTTGAGTTCCAGCCCTGGCCTCCTCGCCAGTTCGTTGTAATACGCCCACCTCCTTGGGCCTTCGTTTCCTCGTCTGTGAAACAGGACCTGGGATAACCACCTAACAAGGTTGTGGTGAGAAATCAAATGAGATCATGTACATTGAGAGCATCTAGCACATTGCATGGCTCGTGGCTTATATGCAACAAGTGGTGGCCATTATTATTAATCTATTAATTTAATCTATTATCTATTCATTGAAGCCACCCTTGGTGTGTAAGATACAGGCAAGGCCACTCAAACGCAGACCCCCAGATACCGTGGCTGAACAAGGCGGAAATGGGTTTTCCTCCCGTCTGACGGTACAGGCATTGACATGGCAGCTCAAAGGTATTGGAGACTCTGGTCCCTAATGTTCTGTGGCTCCAACAAGGTCACCTCATGCCCGATGGCCAGCTCCAGCTCTTACCACGGCAACATCACTCAGCCTGTAGGCAGCCAGACAGGGGAAAGAAAGAGACACATGTGCTTTCTCTTCAAGGTCACGTTCAGGAAGCTGCTCCCATCACTCCCACGCATGTGCCATTTGCCCTCCACTAGCTAGACGGTGGCACCTTCCCAAGAGGAACCTGGGAAACGTGGGGCCTGTGCTGTTCCGAATTGGTCTTGCTCTAGGAGAAGGGGAAAACGAGCACTGGGGACAGCTTGTCGTCGGAGCCGTACTCAGCATCTGAAAATGATACGTCCCACGTACCACCAGACACATCCCACGTCCCACATACCAGGGGCGTGTGCCTGGGCCTGCTTGTCACCCATTTTGGTGTGTAGGGGGTTGAGGGCGGGGGAGGGGCCAAGGGTCTGTTGTTATGGCTTGTTTTCCTGCAAGGTCATGATGGTGTTTAAGTAGCATGTGAGACCAGCCTTGCCTGTTCCCAGGGGCTTGCCTGGAGAGGCTACCATTCACGGTCAGGGATCCTGTGAGAGAGGGTCGCCTGGGCTCAGGCCGCTTGCTGGGTGCTGTGGTGTGGCCGGCACTGTTGGTAGGTAGAGGTCACACGTGATCCCAACATGCAACATCTTAGTGCCCCTGCCATGCCAGACCCACAGTAGATGTCCCTGCATGTTGGTTGGTGTCTACTAGACTGGTTCTAGTGACAGGATCGTTCAGACACAATCAGAGAAGCTCGGTTCACATCACTTGCTTCACAGTGCTGGCTTTGCCCTTGCCGACACTTTTATCTCGGGGTTGTGGAAGAGGGCATTCTGTGTATAAATCTTCCCAGCGACTTATTAGGACCAGACAACAAAAGCCTCCCTGTCCCTCAGGCCACTTCTCTAATTAGGAAAAAGAGTAAGTAAAAAGCTGGGGCGGGTGGGGGAGGAAGGGCATCTTCTGAGTTGGAAAGCTGTGTTTAGTCCGGGACAGCTCTGCCTTTAATTATCCTGTCTGAGCTGACTTTAATGAGCACGATTTTTAATGTCTTCATTTCAAGAGGGAAAAAAAAGTGCTTTTTGCATCCAAGCGAATAAAACAGTTTTGTTCACGAAGCTCTGTAGCATCTCTGAGCCAGAAACCTCATATCAGGGCCGTGGCCAAAGGGCACACGGCCAGGTGTTCTCCAGCCTCCCTGGGCCCCTCTTCCCACAGCCGTCTCCCAGTGGCAGGCGCTGGTTCAAACGGTGATGTCGAGGAGAGGATCGGATGGCTCCTTTAGATGTCAGCTCTTTTCAAACCAATCAATAAATCTTGTACAGTTTCCATCAGAATCTTAAGACGTTTTGGGAATTTGGCCAAGTGATTCTAAATTTCGTCTAGGAAAATCAACATATAGGAACAGCCAGTAAAATTTTACAAAGAAAAAAATCAAAGAAGGACTTCAGTTATCAGATATTAAAATATTATAGAGATATAGTAATTAAAATGAAAACAACATGTTACCAGCATAGGATCAGACAAATCAATAAAACAATGGACGTTTTTGAAACAGATGCAACAACAGAAAATAATTTAGTGCAGCATATCGTTAGAGTGAAATATTTCAGATCAGTGGAAAAAGGAAGGATTGTTAAATGAATGATTTTGACTATTAATGTTGTGAGTTATATTGACAAATTTTGTGATATTGAGACACTCTTACCATTCTGAAATAAATACTACTTAGACAACACATATTCTTTGAGTCTATGTTTAAATTGGTTTTGCTAATGTTCTGTGGAGACGTGAGCTACCTGTATCCATACGTGACGCTGGTCCACAAAGTTTGGCTATCAGAACTGAACTTGTGACCTGATGCCCCCAAATGTACCCCCTCCTAATTTCGACAGAAATGCAGAATCATTCTTCGATCTCCGGGCATTTCACAGATCCATCTCTTCCCTCCCTCTCCCTTTCCACCACGCTTCCCTCTGACCACGCCCACTTTGTTCTGCTCCACCCATTGTCCTCAGAACAGCCGTGGTGATTTTTTGTTACGCAAAATGTCTATTTCTTAAGGTTTGTAACCAGTAAAAGACAGTATAAGATGCTGGATTAGTTTTTTTTTTATTATTGAGGTAAATGCATGTAAAAAGTTTACCATTGTAACAGTGTACGATTTTGCAGGATTGTATAGCCTCACCAGAATCTAGTTCCGGAACTTTTCTATTACTCCTAATGGAAACCCCATACTATTAAGCAATCATTCCAAAATTCCACTACCTTCAGTCCCTGGCAACCACTAATCTGCTTTCTGTCCCTATGAATTTGCCAAATCTGAGTATCTTATATAAATGGAATCATACAACATATGGCCTTTTTGTGTCTGGCTTCTTTTACTTAGCATAATGTTTATAAGTTTCATCCATATTGTAGCCTGTGTCAAAACTTCGTTCCTTTTATGGCTGAGTAACATTCCATTGTTTGACTGCACCACATTTTGTTTATCCATTCATCTGTCAGTAGACATTTGGGTTAATTCCCCTTTTTGGCTGTTATGAATAGAGCTGCTACGAACATTTGTGTACAATTATTTGTGTGAGTATCTGTTTTCAATGGAGGAACAGAGTTGCTGAGTCAGATGGTAATTCTATATTTAACTAACTGAGGAACTGCCAAAGTTTTCCAAAGCGGCTGAACCGTTTTCTGTTCCCACCAGCAATGTACAAGGGTTCCAGTTCATTCTACATCCTTGACATCACATCTAAGAAAATATAGTCAAATTTAGCTCTTAAATTTAGGTCCTTAATCCATTTTGAGTTAATTTTTTGTGTGTTGTGACGCACAGGTCCATCAACTTCATCCTTTTGCTTATACATATTCAGTGCTTCAGTGCTCCCAGCATCGTGTGTCGAAGAGACGATTTCTCCTAGAAATCAAATAACCATAGGTGCGTGGGTTTTTTAAGGGGCTGTCCATTCCATTTCATTGATGTGTATGTCTGCCTTCATGCCAGGTCCACGTTGCTTGATTACTATAGTGCTACAGTCAGTTTTGAAACTGGGAAGTTGAGTTCTCCATTTTCCAAGATTGTTTTGGCTGTTTGGGAATCACCTTTTCCATTTCTGCAAACAGAGGCCATTGAGGTTTGAACAGAGATGGCACTGAATCTGCAGGCCACTTTGGGGGAGTGCTGCTCTTTAACAACATTCCATCTTCCGATCCATGAACACAGCATTTTCCCATTTATTTAGGTCTTCCGAAAATCTTTTAGCAATGTTTTGTAGTTCTCAGTGTCCAAGCCTACATTTATTCCTAAATGTTTTATTCTTTTTGATGTTATTATAAATAGTTATTTTCTTAATTTTTATTTGGGTTTTTATTGTTAGTATATAGAGACACAACTGATTTTCTGTGTTGATCTTGCATCCGGCAACTTTGCTAAGTGTATCAGCTCTAACAGTTTTTTGTGGTTTCTTCAGGATTTCTATATACAAGATCATGTCATCTGTGAATAGAAATACTCTTTCTTTCCTGGTTCAGATGCTCTTTATTTCTTTTTCTTGACTAATTACTCTGGTTAAAACCTCAAACACTATGTTGATTAGAAGTGGCAAAAGCAGCCTCCTTGTCTTGTTCCTGATCTTACACTGAAAACGTTCTGTCTTTCACCACTGAGTATGATGTGAGTTGTGGATTTTCACAGGTGCCATCTGCCCTGTTAAAGAATTTCCCTCCTGCTCCTAGTTTATTAAGTGTTTTTTTCCTCGTGAAAGAGTGTTAGAGTCTGTAAAATTCTTCTTCCGCACCAGTTGAGATGATGAGTGGTTTTCACCCTTTGCTCTGTGACTGCAGAGTGGCACATCGATCGATTTACGTGTCTGGACCACCTTTCATTCTCAGTGTAAACCGAGCGGATCATGATGTGCAATCTTTTTAACGTGCTACCGGTGCAGTTCACTAGTGTCTTGTAGCAGATGTTTACGTCCATGTTTGTAAAGGTATTGGCTTGTAATTTTCTCCCCTGTGATGTGTTTGTCTGGCTTTGACATCAGAGTCATGCTAGCCTCCCAGAATGAAGAAATGCTCCCTCCTCCTCTATACTCTGGAAGGGTTGGTGCTACATGATGGTCTTTTAAAAGCACAATCCGATCACCATACTCTCAGCTTTAAAACTCTGTCCTGACTTCTTATCGAATTCCCAGCATTGCCCACTGGACCCTGAGTGTGCTTGGTCCTCATTCCCTGCCCCGCGCCAGCCACACTGGCCAACAGCATTTTCAAATCAGCTCCTCTCAGCTGGAGGCAACCCTTCTCTGCACATCAGACTGGGAAGCTCTCCGGTGTCCCATCGAGCCCTTTGGCACGTGTTTCCCCTCTGCCCTCCAGGATTCCTCTTGCCCAATTTCACCTTAGGACCCTCGTCTAAATCACCAGTCTACATGTAGTCATTTAGGTTCCTTATGGTCATTCTCTTTCAAAGTACTTGAAACTTCTTTATAGCAGTGACCTCTGTTGTAACTAATTATTGATGGGGAGCAAGGGCTGGCTGCTCATGGGGTGGCTAGGGTACTGTAACTAATTTTTTTTTATTTTTTAAAGATTTTATTTATTTTTTTAGAGAGCAGGGAAGGGAAAGAGGAAAAGGAGAGAAACATAAGTGTGTGGTTCCCTCTCGAGCACCCCCCACTGGGGACCTGACCCACAACCCAGGCACATGCCCTGACTGAGAATCCAACTGGCGACCCCTTAGTTCACAAGCCGGCACTCGGTCCACCAAGCTGCACCAGCCAGGACAACTATAACTAATTATTGATGTGATTTTCAATTGATTCTTTTCTCCCTATGGACTTTGGGTGCCATGGTGGCAGGTCCCACATCTGGCTTCAGTTTACCCCTAAAAATTCAGTGCCTGGTCGTGTGTCCCTAATATAGTGGACACTTGGTAGACATTGACCCAAAGTGTGAAGGATGACAGCAGTTTAGTAAATGGAACTGGGGAGCTTTCTATGTTTCTCAAGGTATGAGAAAGGCTAAAGTAGTTGAGAGTTGTCTGTTCCTTCAGCGGCTCAAGCAGCACGCTTGAAAAACCAGTTGGACCCAGGGTAGTCCATTTTAGTAGTACTTACTTTTCTTAAAAATATTTTAAGTTGAATGTTGTGTTTTCCTACAGTGTTTTCCAGTCTCCCATACCTCTAATCTTTGCTAAGTATAGTTATTGTGCTCCATTTATTCTTGATTAGGCTTTCTAAAAATATATATGTTTTAATTCCCTGTACTTGAAGCTTATTTTCTTTTGGACATAATCTTTTTTTTTGAATAGGAGTCTTTTTTCTTTTAATTCCTAAGCTTCCTTATATTTACACTTTCATTATTTGCTTCTGCTTGTGTAGCCTAATGGCCAGCCTACATGCTTTCCGATTTTGAAGCTGTACTGTGACTGACTAGATGGCCGCCCATCAAAATATATGTTAATGTGAAAAGAAAATACCAATAAATTCCCCAAAATACCAAGGTAGGTCTCTTTGTATTAGTTTTACCTGGTACTCCATGAGAGCTTTTGAGCTTAAGACTCAGGGAAGTCTGCTGAGTAATCCTTTCATAGTTTTCCTCTGTTCTCTCCCTTTGAAATTTCTACCTGGAATATGTGTGGGTGTGTGTTAGATTTTTTATACAGCTCCATGTCTCTTTTACCTCTGTGTCTCTTAGTTTTGAAATGAGAGGCAAATGAGATGAGATGATGAGACAGAGTACAGTTTAGTGGAGTTGATATAGACAAATTATTTAACATCTCCCTGCTTCAATTTCTGCATCTGTAAAATGGGGTAGTACAGTGCCTACCTGAGGTGCAGGTTAGAGGTGATAATGTGTACACAACACTTAGCACAGTCTCTGGCACATCATGTGTTCAATAAATGTTCCTCAATCTTTGTCGCTGAGAAGGGACACTGCTTGGCTGGTGCCTCCAAGCTCAGAACAGGAGCCCCATGGGCTTGAAACCCAGGACTGGGGGGAGGGGCACACGTGCTGGCTGATGCTGAGGTCCCAGGGACCAGAGGGTGTAATAGGCAGGTTCTGTAAGTGTAAGTGGAATGCTTTAGCCATGGGTCACGGAAAACCTGACTTACGATGCCTTGGACCAATAGAAGTTACTGTTGTCAAATGATCAGAATTCTGGAGGTACAGGCAGTTGTTGGAGTTGACTCGGTTGCTTGATTGTACCTTCAGGGTCCTGGGTTCTTTCTGCCCCACTGTCCTGAGTGGGTTGGCTCCGGACCTCATACTTGTCTTTCCATGATTCCAAGATGACCGCTCGTCTCCAGGCATTATGTCTTTGTACCAGGAAAGGAGGAGGGGTGGGACAAAGGTCTTTTTCCATGGGGCTTGGTCCTTCCTTTCAAGGAGGGAGTCCTCCCAGTGGACTTCCTCTTCTCTCTCAGTAGCCCACCTCTTGCCTGCCCATCCAAGGAGAATGAACCAGCCGTGATTCAACCTGGGTCTGGCTTCAGGCTGGGGGCCTACCTTTGGCAAAACGAAGACATCTCCCAGGCTGCGCTGACCAAGCTGAGTTCAGTGGTGAGGAAGAAGGTGAGAGGAGGTGTGGTTGTTGGGCAGCCATTTGAACATAGTTGGCAGATTTTTTAGAACACAACTCGAGATTTGGTACAGCAGGGTATCACAGCAACTTTTTCACCGGCCTACTTAGTAATCCTCAGTCCAGACATGGCAGGTGGGGGCGTTCTGGTGACACGGTGCCCACCGCGTTCCCCTCACTGTTGAGAAACAACACGCGACTAGTTTGTAATGATTGGCACGGAAGGACCCACAGCACCACCAGGACTCACTGCCGTCCGGCCACAGGAGTGTGTCCAGCCTGCGGGGTCGTTCCTTCCACAACCCACCCAGCCCTCTCCAGCCTTGTGTCCTCCTCCTCAGTCCCCCGAGTTGCTTTTTTCATTGAGGTCCAGTAGGTGAGAACTTGCTACCTCCATGTCCTTGTCCTGGGACTACATTGCTGTGAGTTGGTCTTCATAGTGAACTTTTCAAAATAAGGTCCAAGAAAGCCCATGCTATGCTAGAAACCAGCAAGAAGGGTGTTTTCCCAGTGCATGCAAGGAACACAGTCCTCTCTTTGATGGAGTCAGCATTTATCGGTCTCCTGCTGTGTGCCTCGCCACGAGGAGGTTGTCAGGGGTTAAACGATGAATCCGAGGCTACAGTGACAGTAGGAAGAATACCGGACATAGAATTAAGAGACATGGAAGTAAGATAAGCCTCTTAACTCCTCCAGCCTTCAGCTTTCTTGACAGTAAGGGATACTAATATCTACCTCTTAGTGCTGTTTTGAAAACTAAGTAAGATGATGCATGTGGACTTACCTGGAGTAGTGCCTGGCACTTAGTGGGCATTCAGAGCATATGAAAGGAATCTGAGTTAATGGAATGAAATGCAGTCAACACCTTCACGGAGAGAGAACACCTTCAGACAGCTTTAATGCAATATACGGTAGAAAGTAATAAATGTCATGTATCACCAGTTCAACGTACTGAAATCAATTGATGAAATCCACCGTGTTAACAACTAAGTAGGGAAAATCACATGATTACATTAGTCAATGCAAAAACAGCATCTGATAAAATTCAATTTCCATTCAAAGTAAAAACTCTTAGCGTACTAGAAGGGAGATAGAAAAGAACTCTCAGAAACGGAAGGGAACGCCTGTCGCCTGAACCAAAGGCAGATCCGATTGACATGAAATTTTGGAAATGGCAGAATGGCAGTCATGGGGCAGTGGTCTCAGGGGTGGGGGTGGGAGTGGGGGGCGGTCTGACTGATGAAAGCATCACAAAAACGTGCAGCTGTCATCACACCCGACGGTGAAAGATGGACTGTTCTCTCCAGTAATAGGGGACATCGTTCACTTCTGCCCAGTATCGTACTGAAGCCTTAGCAAGGGCATTAAAATCAGAAGAAGGAAGTAAAGGCATTCAGGTTGGAAAGAAAGAAAGAAAACTATCTGTATTTACACATGACATGCTTGTCTACATAAAAAGATCCAAAGGAACTGCCAAAAAAAAGCTCTGTAACTAATGAGTTATATCCCAGGTAACAAGGTCAATGTTTTAAAACTCATGTTTCTGTACTAACAATTGGAAATTGAAATTTAACAAGCAGCCTCATTTATAGTAGTACTCCCTCCTAAATGAGGTATTTAGGTATAAATATAGCAAAATATGTCCAGGATCTGTACTGAAAACTATGAAATGTTGATGAAAGAAATCAAAGAAAACTGAAGAAATAGAGAAGTGTAATGGTTCCTACTTGGTTCATGAGTTACAAAGTCAATACAGTTAAGATGTCAACCATCCCCAAGTTGACCTACAGATTTAATGCAATCTCAGTCAAAATCCAAGCAGGATTTGTGTAGATATGAACAAGCTTATTCTAAATTTTATGTAGAAAGGCAAAAAAAAACTAGAATAGTGAAAACAGTGTGAAAAAGAACAGCATTGGAGGACTCACGCTAATCAAGACACAGTAATATTTGCAAAGGGACAGTCACGCTGGTCAGTGGAATGGCACAGAGAGCCCAGGGGAAAGCCCATGCCAACAGCGTAGACTGATTTGTAATGAGGGGCAAAGGTCATTCATTGAGGAAATGACGGCAGTTTCTACAAAGGGTGCTGGGAAAATGGAGCGTCTGTATGCAAGCAAAAAAGAAAAGTGAACCTCATCCTAAATTTCATACCATACCCAAATATTAAATCAAAATAGATTAGATATAAAAGCAAAACACAAAACTATAAAACTCTTAGAAGTAACCACAGGAGAAAATCTTTATGGTCTTGGGTTAGGCAAAGAGTTCTTACAGATGACAACCAAAAGCACCATCCATTTTTTTTCAAAGTCAGTAAGTTGAACCCAAACCCAAATTTAAAACTTTTGTTCCTCAAAGGACACCCTAAATACAGTAAGAAAGCAAGCATGCACTGTGAGGAAATATGTGCAAACCACATATCCATCAAAGGACTTGTACTGAGAATATAGAAAGAACTCTCAAATTCAACAATAAGAAAACGAACAACCCAATAAGTTGAGCAAACGTTACTTCACCAAAGGAAATACGTGGGTGACAAATAAACATGTGAAAAGATGCCTCACATTAGGAAAACGCAAAGTAAAACCACTGTGAGATGCCACTGGAATACCTGTTTGGCTAAAATAATTCCAGCAATGCCAAGTGGGGACGGAGAGGTGGAGCAACTGAAACGATCATGCTGTGCTGGTGAGAATGCAAAATGGTCCAGCCACCCTGGAAACACAATGACAGTTCCTTAGAAAGGCAAACATAACTCTTAGCAAATGACCCAGCAAGCCCACTCCTGGTCATTTCTCCTGGAGAAATGAAAACTTGTCTTCACACAAAGACCTGTATGTGAATGTTCATAGTAGCATTATTCATAATTATTGAAAATTGGAAAAAACTGGTCACCCATACAATGGAACACCACTCAGTGATGGAAAAGGAGCAAACTATTCATGCGTGCAATGGCTCAGATGCATCCTAAACATATGACGCTGACTGAGAGAAATCAGTTTTTTAAAAAATAAAATAAAATAATTTAAAAAATTTAAAAAAGGAAGAAATCAGTTTCAGAAGCTCGCTGCACTGCGACCCCGTTTGTATACCATGTCTGGAAGAGGGAGAGCAGTGGTGATGGCAGCACAGCGGTGGTCACCAGGAGCTGGGGGGAGGGGTGGGCTGACTGCAAAGGGATAGCCCGAGGGAGTTTTCGGGGTGTTGGACTGGCCTTTATCCTCTGAGTGGTAGCGATTACAAGAATCGATGCATGCCTCAGCTCCTAGGCTGTACACTTCCAAATAAAGAATTTTATTGTGGTTAAATTAAAAAAAAAAACTCTGGCCAGAACCTGACCACAGAGAGGGCAAGTGGCCCAAGGCACTAGGCCCCTGCCTGTCTGGTGTTGAATCACCTTCCGAAACACGGGGGCCGGCACTGGTCTGGTAGAGCGCTGCAGCCTCTCGAGTTTCGGGTCCCATTAAATGTGCTGTTCATTTGCTGCCTCGAGCCAGAAGGGCACACGGTGAGTGTTTTCACGTGGGCACCGCTTCTGAGACTGATGGGTTTCCAGGCATCACCGTCGGTGGGGTGGGATTGGGTGGGGTGCAGCCCTGCATGCGGGCTTCCTCCGACCAAGCACGAAGGCCACACAGCCCCGAGCAAATGTAGTGGCACAGATGACACTGCACTGGGACCACACAGATGCACAAGCTGCTTCGAATCTTTCAGGGCCCTGAAATTCCCAGCAACTAAAACGAAACAGAGAGGCAGCCTGGGGTACTGGAAACCTCGCTGGCCTGGAGGCGGGAAGGTCCCAGCAGCCTCGGTGGAAGGCCCCTAGACGGGGAGTCTCCTGCTTGCAAGTTAGAAACGGGAGAAGGACAGACCAGGGTTTCTCAAACTGGGCTCTGCTGAGTTTCAGAGGCGAGAGGGGGCGCAGGAGGGTGGCAAAGGGATGCAGGGAGTCAGGCTCTGATGCCTTCACAGAGGGACCTCTGCGCATCTTCCGTTAAACAAGGTCCAGCTGCTGCGGGACCAGACGGTCTGTTAGGTCCCTTACATGCACACCCTGTGTTTCCCTGAAGCCCCCAGAAGCTGCTGAGACCCTGACTCCAGCTCTCAGTGACAGAGACGCTCGGCCCTCCAGGTTTGGATTCATGAAGGCTTCACTCTGGGAAACTGCTTTGGACATGCTTGGGGGGGGGGGAGCTTCTCAAAAGAAGCTCCACACCATTTAAATGACAGAATTTAAGTCATGTGGAGGGGACGGTGATCTTTAAAAAATGATCCCAACTAAATTTGCAAACCTGTTTGTACAAAGAAGTCAAAGGCAATTTTCCTCATGGGATTACCAGCACATGCCTCATCCTCTCTTCTGACCACATTCGCCCCCACCTCCGCCAGCTCACACACAACGGACGGAGTTCAGACTCACTTCTCCTGATTCGGGGGCTCTTGGCCAAGGAGAAAAGGGGAAAGCCAGGGCCAGGCTGGGGGCACTGACCAGGCTGCAGGACTTGGCATCAGCTGGGTGCCCCTGAAGGCCAGCCTAGCTCAGGTGGAAAGTCCAGGTCCTGCCGGAGCAGGTGGCGGCTCAGGCCAGAGAAACGGAGGCAGGAGCGGACGGATTGGCCCTGTGCCCAGCCACACTCAAGCTCTGAAGCACAGCGGTTCCTTTGTGAAGCCCACACTGCTCTGTTCTGGGTGCTCCAGGGCCCCTGGCTGACATTTGAGGCATTTCTTTCCTCACTGGCGTGACCTTGGGGTGGGCGGGCGGGCCCCTGAGATGGGGGCAAATGCGCAGAGTGTCAAGCACATTTAAGCACCCCCATCCCTGCCAGACCTCTGTCTCTGTGATCCGGGGACAGGGCCAGGGCCAGGGCCAGGCACGGCGTGCGTGCAAACACGGAGGGCGCCACACTTAAAGGAGCCCTGTGCTCAGCGGGCCCCTCGGCGCACGCTCTGCTGTCACTATCTGACTCGTAACGGGGACCCCTGTTTTTATTCGGCTTTGGACTCCACAAGCCATGTAGCAGTCCTGTCCGGGGTTTCAGGTTTGACTTGCTGTTATTGCGTTGTTATTTGGATGTGTTTGACATTTCCACTTTGCTTTCTAACTCACATTTGCAGTGATGCTTTGGACTCTGGGCCTTGCTGGGGCTCGCTGCCAGTCTTGCTGGAAGGGAGGCTGACTCCCAGCCAGCATGCAGCACTTTAAAAACCAAGTGCGCACTGGGGAGAGGAAGTTGTATGAGACACGGAGGGAGGTGTGATCCAGTCGCAGGGTATTTCACGTGAGGAGAGAACCCCTCTGTCACTGAGCAGACACCCTGTGGGGGGCACGTCTAGGCACCAAGCCCTGCGCTGACGGTGGGAACACTGAGAAACAGCATAGCTACTGCCCACAAAGAGCTCCTTATTCCCATAAGTGCTTTTCAGCTTTTTAAACCTCAGCCTATAGTAAGAAATAAACAGCTCAGCACACATACAAATGCCACACGTACACTGAAAAGTAAAACAGTCTCGTGGCACGATGTGCTTACTAGGTTAGAAATATTCTATTTTTTATTTGTTTTTTCATTTTTTAAAAAATGCTAGTTGTAGTACATGAAGTTGACTTCACAACCCACTGGCGTAGGTTTAGGAGGCGTTGCTCTGCTGGGAGAGGCGGCAGTGTGAGCAGACAGCGGCCCCCTGGCAAGCGCGGCAGTGGGTGGGCGGTGCGGGCTCTCAGGTGCAGCGTGAAGTGCTCTGAGTCTGGGAGGCTGCGGAGGAGTTCACCCGGCAGGGAAGCGGCTGGCAGTGGAGGGAGAACACAGATGCAGGGGCCAGGTCTGCACCTGGAGGAAGGGGGGGTTCCCCTGGGGCTGGGGGACTTGGGGAGGTGGTCCGGGAAGGCCCACCAGGCACGGAGCTCATTCACTGTCCTGTGTGAGCCACCACAATTTCTTTAAAATTGTTTGATTCGAATTATTATTTATACGCCATGAAATACACCCCCTGTGAGTGTGCAGTCCTGTGATTTTCAGTGCACTGATACACCTGGCACCCCCGCCCCACCCGGCCTGAGAGCCTTGCCACGAGCCACGAAAGCCCCCGGTGCCGTTCCCACTCAGTGCCCATTCTGCCCCCAGCCCCAGGCAGCCACGCCCGCTGTCTGCCTCCATACACTGGTCTTCCCTAGAAATGTCGGACAAAGGAGCCACACAGCGCGTGCACAGCCTCGCGTGTCTGTCCCTCGGCACCATGTTGCCAGGGTCCAATCGTGCTGTACGTGGGTGAGTGGTAGTCCACTGACTCTGTCCACTGATTATATTATCAGTGGATCCAATATCTATCCAGCCAGGGGATGAGCTGTGGGGTGTTTCCAGCTGGGGGCACTACGAACACGGCTTCTGTGGGCGTTTGCATCCTAGTCTGTGCGGACGTGTTTGCATCTCTCCCCGGGGGCGACTGTCGGAGTGCAGTCGCTGCATCGTGGGGAAGTGTGCGTGTCGTTCTGCACGAGCGGCACGGCACCACACCACATCCCCACCAGCAGTGTGCAAGGGCACCATGTCTCCACATCTGCAGGGCAATCGGAGGTCAATGTGATGAGGAGATTTAAGATTCCTCCAGCTACAGGGTGGGCAGAACTGGGAACGAGCAAGGTAGGGGAGGCTGAGGCAGAGGAAGGAGTCACAGTGGTGGAGAGGAGACGGGGCTGTGACGAGGCCCGGAGTCCAGGGGACAGGAGCACTTCTCAGACTGGGTTTCAGTCACACAGTTAATAAGTGTCAGAGGGAGAAGATGGAGGTGGGCGGGGGGAGACGACCGTGCTGAAGGCCCCGGCCCGTCTTAGCCCCCGCCCAGCTCAGATTCCATCACGGGGCTGCTCAGCAGGCAGTCGGCTCCCTGACGCCTGTTCCCAAATCCCTGCTGCCCCTGGGAATCAATGAGAAACGCGGAGAGGTGCTGCGGGCTCGCTGTGCGGTGGCTGGTCTGGGGCACAGCTGGGACCTGAAGAAGCTACCTACAGCCCCAGGTGATTCCAGCACGTACACCAGAGACTCCAAGGCCAGTTCCCAAACTGAGGTGCACACTCCATACCCTGGGGGAGGTCGAGAAACTGCGATGCTTCTGATATCATTGGGAAAGGTTGACGCCTGGCACCAGAGCTTTTAAAATTCCCCCAGGTGGTCATAACGTGCAGGCAAAGGGTGGGAGCCAGCACCCTGGGCAACATGTCTGCACCTGAGAGGCCATTCCGAGCAGATGCTCCCAGTGCCAGCATGTCCCTAGGTCTTGACGCTCTTGCCCTTGCTGGTGCCTGACTACACCAAGAAGCGGTTTTTCCCCTTCCAAACGCACAGGTCAGCCCTGACCAGAGTAACTCAGTAGGTTGGGCGTCGTCCCGTCCTGCAGAACAAGAGTCGCAGGTTTGATATCCCGTCAGGGTACCCGCCTAGGCTGCAGGTTTGACGTACCACTGTCCCCCACCCCCGTGGGGGCGCTTGACATTTCTCTCTCACATCCATGCTTCTCTCCCTCTCTTTCCCCCTCCCTTCTCCTCTCTCTAAAAATAAATAAATAACATCTTTTAAAAAATACACAGATCATTTTTCCAAAGCATTTTACAGCCCATGTTGTTAAAAACATAAAACCAGATTCCATTGCACATGTTCTATAAATCCATCTGTTTTACATAAGACATTTACAAATATGGACACAGAGGAATTTCAAGACATTTGTGGGTAAGGAACCAGCAGTTAACTGCATGCAGCCTCCTCTGGGCTCTGCACGGAGCACGTGTCGGTAACACAGAGCAGACACGTGTGATGAGCTGAGCATCTACAGGTAACACGGTTTATTGAACGGGCCCCAGACCATGCTGGGGAGCTCATTTATGCATACCTTTTCTTGCTCAAATATTTTCAGATGGCAAATCAAATAAACAAAACAATGGCTTATACCTTTTTGTTCCTCCAGGTGTTTGGCACTCACGCATTCCTGCCCATGAGTATCTTTCAGATCTTAGAGCAGACACTTGAGGAGTTGGCCAGAGCTGGCTTCTTAAAGCCACACTATTTTACCAAGTGTGCCGGCCTGCCAAGTTCTCTTGGTGCCATGGGCAGTCTTCACACGTGAGGCCTAAGTCTTCAGTGTGGCCCAGGGCAGAGGCCTTGGGGTAGACACAGGTGCCCCAGAGGAGGCTCCTGCTTGTCTCCGGCCCTGGTCCTCCTGCCAGGGATTGCGACACACCACCTGAGGTCTTTGAGGCCTGACCCTGGGTTAACTTTGGACTTGGGTTTACTCACATGGCCACCAGGACCTCTGAGCCCATGGTGAACACTTGGACCAGGCCCCCCGGGATGCACTTAGCGAAGGCCCACCCCACATCCCAGCTTCCCCCGGGGCCCCATGCTGGTCAGGGCCCTGGGTCCACTCCCCCAGTGCCCCTAGCACTGGGCCACCATCTCGACTTCTGTCTCTTGGTTGATGATGTGGGAGCTGGTCCTGGGCTGATGGAGACACAGGCTGGCCTCCGAGGGGCCAGATGCGGGTGCCTCCAGGTGACCATGACCAGGCACCGCCCCTCCTCCCACCAGGAATGAGAGGAGAGAGCAAGATTATACTCCTCAAGGCAGGCAGCAGGGGAGAGACAGCAGTGTACTCGGAGACAGACCCCGGGTGCAAGCGCTCACTCTACTGCTTACGAGCGCTGTGACCGCAGCGAGGGAGACGGCTGGGAAACAAGGAGTCACGTGGCAACAAAGGCTTCGAAAGCGCTTGTCGACAGGGCAGGCCAGGCTGGCACTGGCGGCCCGGCCTTCTGCTGTGCAGTTTTGACTGACAGGCGTCACCTCTCTGACCCTCATTCCCTTCCTTTGCAAAATGGGGGTGCCACCTGCCAAGGATTCCGTGAGCTGAACCTGCCCGGAGCTTGGCACAGCCCCATCCCGGGTAAGGGCCCAGTGGATGCCAGCTGCCGGTCCTGCGTCCTGGACAGGCAGAGCGAGCAATGAACATGGCTCACCTTTGGGGCCCTACCCCTGCGCTCAGTGAGGACAGCTTAGTGGGTCACCGGAGGCCACGCTCCCCCAACATTCTGGTGCCTTTGTTCTGCGGCCTCCAGGTGAGTCCCTGACCTGGTGCATTTGGGAAACGCAAATGGGGTGTTTCTGGGTGGTTTTCACCACAGAGGGTTTTCGGTGCCTTTTCTCTGAAACAGCATCCCCACCACCCCGCCCCTCCACCCCTGCTCTTCTGGGACTCCCCCCCTCATCTCCTCAGCCTGGACCCTTCCCTCTGCCCTCGTCCCCCCCGCCCTCCATCCCCTCTACCTGCCCGCCGCACCCTCAGCCCCACACCTCCCCAGCAGCCAGCTAACTGGCCTCCCTGCCTCCGCCCCATCTCCACACTGTGAACACAGCCAAACACTAGGCAGCTGAGTGGGACTCAGACCCCTCCCCACCCAGGAGGGCGCTGGCTGCCTCTCCCCTGCTTCTGCTGCTGCCTGGACTCTCACCTCCCGCACTCTCCCTTTCACTCCTGCTGACCTCTGCCTGAAGGCCCCCCAGCCCAGGTGTGTCCCGTGCGGCTGTGTCAGAGTGTGACCAACCCGTGAAGTGGCCCTGGGTGGCCAGCAGAATGGATCTGGCCTCTGTGTCCTCCCGTAAGGCCTGGCCCGTGGCGGTGCCGTTTGTAGTGGCCTGTCGCAGGGCTGCCTCCCGGTGTCCTGTGGACTCATCCGGGGCAGCATCATGTCCTCATTAACAGAAAGAACCAGCGAAGAATGGCAGTCAGCATATTCCGGGCTGACTTGGCAGCAAGCATCATGCTGGGTGATTCTCGGACACGATCTCATTCATTCCCCCTCACAGGGCCAGGAAGTCGTGGGGGCGGGGGGCCTTCCCCAGGGTCACCCCCAAACACACAATCTAAGTGAAAACAGTGCCGACTATGTAGCTCCCGCCTCCCTCCCCTGGGTTCTTCCTAATCAGAAATTCTGGCGCTGCCAGGGGGTGGGGAAGCCTGAGAGCTGGGGCCTGTTAGCACCTAATTTTACAGAAGAGGGAGCTGAGGGCGAGAGCTGAACTACCTGCCCACAGGTCACCTGCAGAGCCAGGACTGCAACCCCACGAGTCAGCCACCATCAGCCTGCGGCCTGAGTTCGGGGCCTTTCTGTGTGCCCCTCTCAGGGCTCCGTGCCAGGCCCAGACTTGCTGAGCTGGGGTTCAGACTTGGAACCCCCCACACACAGCGGAAGGTCCCAGTGAAGACACCCAGTTCCCCGGGCTCCAAGTCTGCAAATGACAAAGTCAGAGTGAACTTTGGTGGAGGAAGTAATTCAGCTGGGAGCCCTTGCCCTCACCGGCTCACCCTCTTCCCACTTCATCTGGTGATTAAGAAGGGGAGGAGAAAAAATTACAGCCCACACATCCCCCAGGGCTGCCGAGCTCCAGGATCCGGTTCCAGAAACAGAAAGTTTACTTTATTAGCTGTCACAGAAATTTCACTGTGACCCCAAAGTAATTTCCCCAAAGAGAGGCAGATCTCCAGGAGCCAGGAATAGACGAAGAGATTATTGCCGACCCCGCTGGGCGAGCAGCGCCTGGATCCGGTGCTTGTTTGGAATCCAGGGAGCTGCTCTGGGTTGGCGCCCACCCCTTTCCCCGACGGCAGAGGCTCCTGGGAAACGTGGGATCCACCAGCAGCCTGCCAGCGGCCGTGTTCAGTGCCGGGGCGCCCTGCGTGAGCCGCCCGGCGGTGGGCACCGGAGCAGACATGACAAGTGCCAAGCAGTGCTGGCCAAGCGGGCATGCTGCAGGCCGGAAGGGAATCACTGTCTTCCGGGCAGGGGGCTGAATCTCTGAAATCAGGCTGAGTCTGAATCCCACCTCTGTCAAGTTCCATCTCTGTGGCCCTGAGAAAATGACACCCTTCTCCGCTTGTCACTCCAGGCCTCAGTTTCCTAGGCTGTGAAATGTACATGTGGGCTGGGCACCGGCTTCCAAGGAGCACAGTAGCTGTTGTATTGTTCCCTTCCTTAGCGATGACCAGAGTCCCTTGCCCCAAATTGTCCACGAGGGGTACAAGGTGAGGTCCCAGGCTGGGGGCCCAGGGAGGAGGGGGAAGGGCAGAGACTTGCTTGGGGCTGAGCACTGCTGGCCCAGCCTCGTCACTGGGCTCAGTGGCTTCTGCTGCCCTTGCCAGCCTCGCCGTTTCACAGATGAGGAATGGGATTCAGAGACAGGCAAGTGCCTGCCGGTCACACAGCCACTGCCCGGCAGAACCCAACGCACAAGCCCAGGTCTGGACATTGTGTCCACGCCCTGGTGCTGCGGGGGTCAGCCCTGGCGTGTGGTCTGGCTGGGAGAGGGGAGACTCGGGTCCAGGAGGTGGGACAAGGGGATGCCCCAGGTGGCTGCAAAGCCCCGTGGGAAAGAGCATGGCTCTGGTGTAACCTTGAGCGTGAAGGCATGACCTTGGGCACAGGACTCACCCTCCATAGCCTGATTTCCCCATCAGTGTGTCAGTCAGGCAGGGGGCGGGAACAACAGATATGCCCCGCCTCTCAGTTCCAGAGCCACACTTTCAAGGGGAAGCGGTTGGCAGGTTTGGCTTCTCGGCTTGCAGATGGCCCCCTCTCCATGTGGTTTTGCGTAGGTGCACCTCCCTTCCTTCCACACTCATGTGTCTACGTCCCACTCCCCCTGATTAGGACAGCAGTCACGGGGTGAGGCGCACCCCATGCAACCTCACTACCACCTTATTACCTTTTTAAAGGCCCTGCCTCCAAATACAGTCACGTTCTGGGGGACCCGTGGGTACAACTGCAGCATACGAATTCAACTGTGGGACACAGTTGAGCCCATAACAGAAGGTTAAATGAGAGAGAGTGTGGCATAGAAAAATGAACATTTGGTCTCTGTCCCCGGTTCCTGGTGAGCCCGAAAACCCTTGGCGCCTCCAGAGCAGTGAGTGTCTCGCATGCGGAGGAGATGACTGGTGTCGGGGGTCCCTCGATGGCTTCAGGAGGGGGCCGGTTAAAAAACGCCAGGCTGCGGTTACCAGGTTGGAACTTCCAGCCCCCGGGGTGGGGGAAGGGCCAGAGATCGGGCACACTCACCAGCGGCTGATGCTTTAGTCACTCACACTCAGGTCCTGGAACCTCCATAAAACCCTAAACAAAGGCGTGCGGGGAGCTCCTGGGTTGGCAAACACGTCGATGTGCTGGGAGGGTGACGCACCCCAACTGCGGGGACAGAGGCTCCCGCATTGGGGACCCTTCCAGACGCACCCTGTGCGTGTCTCCATTGGGCTGTTCCTCCATACTCTTTACAATAAGCCAGGAAACAGCTGAAGCAATGCTTGAGTTCTGTTAGCCATCCTAGCAAATCACAGAATCTGAAACAGGGTCATGAGGGCCCTGATTTGTAGCCAGCGGCCCGATGCTCGAGATTGGCATTTGAAGTTGGCACAGCCTTGTAGGACGAAGCCCTTACACCTGTGGGGTTGGTGGCCACTCCATTCAGGCAACGTCTGAGCTGGACCAAACTGTGTCCTGCAGGACACGCAGCGGGGCTGGAGGGTCAGAGAAGCAGGTTTGGAAATGACACCACATTTCCAGTGTCAGGAGGCAAAAACACTCTCAGACAGTGAAGGCCCAGGCCTGGGCTTTGGTGATCTGAGCGGCTCAGAGCTGGGGAAGGAGGTCTCCCAGGATCCGGCTGACAGCGTGGGCTGGTGGGGGAGGGGGACTGTGGGGGGCACCAGCGACCAGTGCATTGAGGGCAAGGGCCCCAAACAGGGCAGCAGAGCTGCTGGGACCAGGTTTTGTGCTCCCCAGGCGGGAAGCCAGGCACACGCAGCCGAGAGAGGCGCTCGGGCCTCAGTTGTGTGGTGGCCATGAGTCCTCGCTGCCCCGGCTCACAGGACAGTAGCCAGAGGTTCTTCACCTGCCCACATTCATCTTCCTTCCTCTCCCGCCCAGCCTTCCCTCCCTCTTTCTGGCACAAATCTCTTTAGGGACAGGGGGCACAGGCAGCACTGGGTGCAAATCTGCAAACCCAGCCCCAGGTGTAAGTGACTGCCTGTGTGCCCGCGGCCTCTTTTTCCTGGGCTGCTCTGATCACAGGGCCCTGCGGGCTGCATCCCCCCAGGCTCGGGTCACCCCACTTCATGCTGGGTTCAGTCAGTGGGGACACACGAGGAAGAGTGAGTGCGGGAGGAAGAGAGAAGACGGAACTTTCTCCTGCTGTCTGTCCGCCAGGGGCCACATTGCCCGCTGCAGCTCTCCTTGTCGGTGACTCGGCCCCTGGGCGCCAGTGCCACAGCCTCCTCCCCATCCATTGTCGCCCTGGCCAGGGGCTGGAAGCAGCGTCCTGTTGGTACTAACCTGGGGTTGTGTTAAATGTCCTCCGGCTTTTCAGCTCCTCCAGCATCTGTGTCAGTAGCTCCCTGCATTAAACACCCTCTGCTGTAAATGCTTGTCGTGGTTTCTCTTTTCTGAGACCCTGTCTACATGAATAATGGTGAAGGCTTTGTTCTGAAGTCTTCAGTGTGAAGGAAAGTGTTCTAGACGGTGCTTTCAAAGACTCAGCAGTGATTAATTGCAACCAGTGTCTTAAAACACTCAGGGAAACACCAGCTCTTTATTCCAGGACCTTAAAAGCGTATCGTAAAAAGCCCCTTTCTTCTGAGGCAGGACTTTTAACGTCTTACATTTCTAATCAGAATTTTAAAATCACTTCTCCTTTCTCACGGATTTCTGATTGATTTCTGTTCTCTACCTGTAGAAAGTTTGGGTAAAAGTCTTTCTCCCCACCCCATGTCTGCTTAGTTAAAGTAATTACGGGCAACTTTGATATGATCCTTCTCAAAGTGAGATGTCCTGTGGCTGCCAGTGTGTGGCAATTCAAGAGGGTGCCTGCGTTAGTCTCCTGTGGCTGCTGTCGTGAACTGTCACAAACTTGGTGGCCTTAAACGACACACATTTATTATCCTAAAGTGCTGGAGGGCAGAAATCCAGCACGAGTCTCTTGGGGCTCAAACCAGGGTGCCAGAAGGGCTAGCTCCTTCTTGGGGCACTAGGGGGAACCCATTCCTTGCCGCTCCCAGTTTCTGGCAGCTGCCTCCACTCCTTGGCACGTGGCTGCATCACTCCAGTCTCTGGTCCCTAGTCACATCACTTCTCCTTCTCTGTCTCAAATCCCTCTGTCTCCCCCTCACGTTTAGGGTCCGCCTGGATAATCCAGGATAACTCCTCATCTCAAGGTCCTTAATCACTTCTGCAAAATCCCTTTTGCCCTATGGTGCACCATTCCCACTGACCACGGTGTCCTTCAGAACTTCAGCGTGGCGACCACATTTCAGAACTTTGTGTGAGTAGATGCCCATCCCCAGAACTAGTTTTACAGAACCATCTCTGACCAGGACACACCGTGCCCCGTCAGGCCCCAGTCCGGCTCCGCACCCCGCCCCGCCCACCTGCAGTGGTGCCCACCGGCCTGGGGGGGCTCCTTTTCCAGGGCCCCTGCACTGCCCCTCAGCATCCTGGACTCACCCATTTGTCTTTCCATAAACCAACCGCTTGCCTTCTGTGTCTTTGTTCGTGCTGAACCCTCTGCCTGGGGTTCACTCCCCCAGCCTCAGCCTGGAAAGCTCTGCCGAAGGCCCATCCCCTGCCACGTCCTCCAGCGTCCCCGCAGCATGCTACCTGTGTCTCCGCGTCGGCACTTGCCCCTGTGTCATCACACAGGCCTGCTGCCACCTGCCTCCCACTAGGGACCTGCTCGCTCCCCTCCATGCCCACCACCCTGGCCACCCCAGGGCTCCACGTGTGCTTGCGTGTGTGTGAACAGTCACAGATCTGGACCCCAGGGCCTGGGACAGAGCAGACACTCGGACAGTGTGACTATTGTTGAATGAATGCGTGATCTCGTTCTCATTTCATCAGAAAACCCGACCTCCTGAGCCTAAAGGAACATCTTTTGGCTTCCTCTCTCCACATCCTGCCTGGAGGTCAGGACTGAGCCCCGGTATCCCCTGCACACATACGTGCGTGCATTCATCACACGTGTGCACACGCAGAGGTGCACACACCTGGGGCCAACAGCCCATAGGAACAGGTAGAGCTCGCCTGTTAAGAAGCAAAGCTGCTCTTCCTTCCTTCCCTCATCTTCCCAGGCCCCGTGCTGTCCTTTCCAGGGCCTGTGAGCCCCAGGGAAGGAATCACGTGCCAGTGCCCTTCACACCTGCAGGAACCAGAGCCCGTTTCTGGAACTCTGCCAGCAAGCGACAGCACTCCAGCGAGCAGAGGCCCTGGGACTTGGGCCCGGGTGAAGCCACCTGCCTGTCGCAGGTAATCACCCACATAGAAGAACTTGCTCACGGGGTCTGATGGCTCGGTCCCCGCAGGAGGGACGAGGAGACACCGGCTCTCGGGAGACAGGGAATGAGCGTGCAGTCATTGTGATGCAGTCACTCTGGATTACTTGCCCTGTGTTCTGGCTTGAGGTCTCAAAGTGACAGTTTCACCCAGAATGTGATGCTCTGAAAATTCCATGTGGCGGCAAACCACGGCACACATGTCTTCCCGGGTGGGCCTGAGGGGCAGTGCCTGGCCGACCTCCCTGCCTGAACAGCCCCCACGGGACCTGCAGGGGTCAGGGTGTGAGAGCTGACTGCAGAGTCTGCCGGATGTAGAGGGGTGACCCCGAGAGGGCATGGAGGTGTCCGTGCACACAGACTGGACTTGAACTCTAGCTGGGCTGGAGGGGGCAAGGAGGGGCGAGAGACGGGGTTAGAGCCAGGCCACAGGCTGGATGGAGGCCGTTGAGCCACCCTGCCCTGCACAAGCCTCTCAGGGAGGCTGAGACACTCGGGCCACACTGGTAGGAACCCTGGGTCTGAACCGGGGCACCCCCAGCCTGGGTCCCCCTAGGGCCTGGGTTCCCAGGAGGCTCAGATGATCAGGGAGCAGGCGACCTTCTGCAGAGGAAAGGAGAGGAAAGGCACTTCACTTTCAGGGTGAGAGGGGGAGCCCAGGGCTTGAGGCAGGCAGGCAGGCCTGGTTGGCCCCAGCTCTGCCCTTGGTAGCCTGGGGGCACTGCTGCTGGGGCTCACCTACGGCCCTCTGGAGAACGGGGTGACACCCTCCCCCAGGGTGGTGCAGGTCACAGACACTGAAAGGCTGGGCGCCCAGCACCGGCTGATGTTCCCGCGTGTCTGCCTGCCCTTCCCACCCAGCGGGCCAGCTGTGCGCCTCTGACGGACCCGGGGAGAGGATGTGGTGCTGGGTGCAGCAGGGTCTCCGCAACCTCGCCAAAGGGCTGCACTTACCTGAAGGCCAGCACTCACTGAGTGCTGGCCCTGGGGACCCCAGGTGTGGAAAGGGAGGCGGCTGGGTGGTGACGGAGATGCAAAGGCAGCCCCCCACCCCCATGGAGCATCTGAGGCCTGGGGCTGACGGGCTCCCAGCCTCTGCTTCCAAGCTCCCCTACGGCAGACAAGGGGTTAAAATCTGGATGCTGGGCCTGGCTCGGCAACAAAATGGAGCTCTGAAGTAAATAGCCACAGGCCCAGAGAGTGACAGTGAGAGAGTGACAGAGCCCTGGAGGAACAGAAGACTTCCTGTCCCCAGCCCAGCCCCGGCTGACATACTGAGGTCAGGAGAAAGGGCCACTGTCCTGAGCCAGGCTGCGAAGACAGCGGGCACGGGAAGCGCCCGCCGGGCCGGGTGGGGCAGTCAGGCCTCAACATCCACGCGGCCCCCGCACCCCGAGGTCCGAGGGGTGGAAGGAGGCAGAGGCCCCGGAGGCGGCCCAGGCTCCTGTTGCTGCTGGGCCAATGGAGGCCCAGCCCCACGCTGAGCTGGACATCCGGGTCCAGCTGCCTCCCGGGGCTGAGGTGTCTACCCGCAGCCACTTGTCCTCCCAGGAGCAACTGAGTATTCGTGGTTTCTGTCCATAAACTACTGAAATTTGTGTTCAGTGTTTACATTAGGACTCCATGTAATTAGGTTTAATTGCTTTATGTTCTGGAAAAACATGACAAGTGAGTGGGCTGTGGACTCATTGAGTCCTGGCCCCATGGTGTCTGGCTGGCTGAGGTTTTTAACAAGAAAAGTATCCTGAATGCTTTGCAGTACGGGATGGCTTCTCCTCACATTCCTCTCCCTTCCGTTGAAAACGCAAAAGCACTGGCCCAGGGATCCTCGGGCCCGGCAGAGTGGCCAGGCGTAGGCTGCCCAAGCACCTTCTGGCCGGGGCAGAAGCCTTGTTGGGAAGCCAGCGGCCTCCTCCAGGCAAAGCCCCGGGAGCCCCAGCGGAAAGCTGGGCTGCCCCCGGCGATTCTGTGTGGGACTTCGGTTCCTCTTACTCCTCTGCTTCCTGAGCTCTGAGGCCGCTGAGACAGGCCTGTGATGGGTCACAAGGCCTGCTGCCTTTCTGGAGTGGCTGGGCTGGAGGCCAGGGCCCGGGGGGTCCTTCGCAGACACCCACCCAGCCCGCCACTGGCAGGGCCTGGCCTGTCTGCACCACCATAAGAACCCGAGAGACTGAGGTCACTTGTGCCCAGCTGGTGCAGAGACATGGGCCACGGTGGTCACATCCCGTCCTAACCACTGGCCATGGCCTCATTCCCACTGATGCATGGAGGATCTGGGGGGGCATGGGAGAGGGCACACAGTTTCTTCCCAAAACCTGTGGTCAAGGCCAAGCCTGATAAACTGGCAGGGGAAGAGGAGGGTCTTCCTGCACGGCCCTGGCACACGGTTAAAGCTCAGGAGCCTGGGGGTTTTAACTCAGGTACAATGGACATAGCCCATTATGTTAGTTTCGGGGCACAACCCGTGCTTCCATATTTGTATCTACTGTGAAATGATCACCGCTGGTCAGTGTGGTTAACATCTATAACCACACAGAGTTACATAGTTTCTTTTCCTTGGGCCAGAACTTTTAAGAGCTATTCTTTTAGCAACTTTAAAATACAAAAAGGGTATTGTTAACTGTCTACACGCACTGTACATTACACCCTCAGAATTTATTTACCTTCTACCACCTTTACTCACTTCTCCCAACCCCAGCCCCGCCGGACCACTAATCTCTTTTTTGTAAATATGAGCTCAGTTTTGGGGTTTGGAGGGTTTTTTGTGGAGGAGGTTTGTTTGTTTTGGTTTTGGTTTGGTTTTTTTAGATTCCACATGTAAGTGAGATCATACAATATTTGTCTTTCTGTCTGCTTATTTTGCTTAGCTTAACACGCACACAGTCCCTCCATGTTGTCACAAACAACAGGATTTTCTTATTCTTATGGCTGAATACCATTGAATCACTATGGATATACCATAATTTCTTCACCCGTTCCTCTGCCAGAGGACGCTTAGGTCATGTCCATATCTGACAAGAAGGAGAAGCAGCAGAAGCAGAAAGCTTTTGCTTGACTGACCTGAACTTAAACCTCAGCTGTGCTGGTCCATGTCTGTGCACCTGACCTCTCCGAGCTTCGCTTTCCATGCTTCTAAACTGGGGACAGTAGTACCCACTTGGCATGCTTGTTCTGACGATAAAATGAGAAAATGCCCATTGTCATGACTTGCGGACAGACATCCGTGCTTGATATCGGGAGCAGCCACTGGTGTCGTGACCGCTTCTGGCTCCCCCGTGCCTGACACACAGGCACAGTCTTTGGCCAGCTCGTGATTCATTTGGTTGGGGGGAGGAAGGGAGAGGAGGGGAAATTTGTACCAAAATCTTAGTTTCTGGCTTTTGTATAAAATTGGGAGGTCTAGCCCTGGATGGTGTGGCTCAGTTGGTTGGGCATCATCATGCAGATCAAAAGGTCATGTGTTGGATTCCCAGGCCGGCACACATACCCAGGTTGTGGGTTCAATCCCTGGTTGGGGCATATACAAGAGACAACCAGTTGATGTCCCCCCGTCACTCTCTCTCTCTCAGCAATGAAAAAATATGTCCTCTGTGAGGAAAAAAATATCATAGGGAGCTCTGGCCATACTGGCCGCTGTCTGCACATGGCAGTGGCTGGCCGGAGCTGGCCCAGTGCCCCCCCAGTAGGACTTAGCTCTCCTTCTGGCCGCAATACCCACTGCCCCCTGTCTCCCACTGCCAGGTAGCCTTGCTCATCTGAGGAGCTGGTCACACCTTCTCAACAGGTTTTGCAATGACCTCCCCTGCCCTGCTGCCAAGCTCCACTCGCTGAACTCATTCCTCCTGGACTCCTGGGCTGCAGGCCCCTGAGCCACGGAACCCCCAATGGCCAGCCAGTCTGAGGCAGGGGCACTGGATCGGAGCCACGGGGTCTGAGTTCCATCTCTCATTAGTTAACTGTCTGACCTGATGCACGTCATTGCACTGCCCAGCCCTCAATTTCTGTGCCTCAAAAGCGGGCTCACTGGTGTGACTCGGTGGTGCAGCTGGAGGACACAAATGATCACATGGGAACGGGGTGGGAGCTACTCTCCATGCCGGTCGTCTGTGGGTGACCCCTCACCCACCTGGCACTCTCACTTCCACGGCGGGGCGTGGGGGGGCACTCCCGACTTTGGCCCCGGTCCCAGGGCAAACCCCACAGGAAACAGGACACAGGGGGTGTACCTGAGCATGCAGGAAGAAACCTGGGTGAGCTCACCTGCGTGGCTGCTGACCCTGTGGAGTAGGAGCTTGGGCACGTTCGCCCGCTGGCACACAGGCAAGAGGGCCTGTCTCACTGTGAGCCCTGTTTCCTGTGGGGCCTGCCCCGTTTTCCCTCCTGGGAGCTGCCTGGGAGCCATGCTGACCCACCCACCACTAACTCCTAAGGAGGGGTGCCAGCAAGCCACTCAGTGCAGACACTGGGAGCGCCGGTCCCCATCTTTTCCGATGAGCGAAGTTTCCTCCCTGAAGTTCCAATGCAGGGCAGGAGGCCAGAGAAGGGCGCCCCCCCAATGGAGCCAGCCATACAGCCACTAAGTAGGCGACAGGGTCAGGACCCCATCGGGCAGCTCCATGGTCCTGGGTGCTGCCCCCGCCACCCTGGAGATGTGGGAGTGGGCAGGACTCAGGCTGCCACCAGCTGATACAGGCACAGAGCCTCCCTGTAGCATCTCAGGCTGTGGTTCACTCCCACCCCGCCCAGAGGTGGCCTGGCTGGATGGAGGTGGCTCCTGGGGGGGTGGGGGGGTTGCTGGGGCACTGGGCCAAGGAACTGAGGGAGGAAGCAGGGAGGGCACAGAGGGCTCGGCCCTCGGGCGCTGCCCCCAGCTATCCACCCACCGAAGCCCAGCGATGGCCTAGCCCCTCCTGACCTCTGCAGGCACTGCTGGGTCGCAGCTTATGGCCCAGGAAGGAAGCGACGTCCTCCTTGAATGGTCGTCTGTGGTTTTGGTTTTTAATAGATTTTTTAGAGCAGTTTTAGGTTCATAACAAAATCAACAGCCCCCCTCCCCCGAGTGGCACATTTGTTACAGCGGCCGAGCCTGCACTGACTCATCCTGTCCCCCACGTCCACGCTCACCTGAGGGGTCACTCTCGAGGGTGTGATCTGTGTGTTCGGGCAAATGTGTGGCACGTGGCCACCCTGTAGTGTTCAAACTCTCCAGTGTTCGGCCTGCTCATCGCACCCTCTTCCCTGACCCCAGGCGGCCACTGATCTTTTACTGTCTCCACAGTTTTGCCTTCTCTAGAATGCCGCATAGTTGGAAGCAAACGGTATGCAGCCTTTTCAGATGGGCTCCCTTCACTCAGGCACCTGCGTTTTAAGTTTTCTCCATGTCTTCTCCTGGCTTAGTCACTCCTTCCTCTTCAGCGCTGATGATGTTCCATGGTCTAGACGGCCACAGCTTGCACATCCGTCACCAGCTGGAGGGTGCCTGGCTGCTCCCAGGTGTGGGCAAGCAGGAGTAAAGCCACTCTAAACATCTCTGTGCAGCCCTGGCTGGTGTGGTTCAGTGGGTTGAGAATGGGCCTGAGGACCAAAGGGTCACCTGTTCGATTCCCAGTCAGGGTACCTGCCTGGGTTGTGGGCCAGGACTCCAGTTGGGGGTGTATGAGAGGCAACCACACACTGATGTTTCTCTCCCTGTCTTCCTCCCTCCGTTCCCCTCTCTCTAAAAATAAATAAAATAGTTTTTAATAATTCTTTTAAAAAGTTAAAATAAACATCTGTGTGCAGGTGTTCATGTGGATGGAAGATTTCACTCCGTGTGAATACCAAGGCGTGCAATTGCTAGACCGTATGATAAGACTATGCTTAATTTTGTAAGAAGGTTCCAAACCACCTTCCACAGTGGCCGCACCATTTCGTATTTTCATCAGCTGTGAATGCGAGTTTCTGTTGCTCCATGTGCTCGCCGGCGCACGGTGTTGGCATTCTGGGCTTCGGCCATGCTCACAGGTGCACAGTGCTACCTCGTTGTCTTACTGTGCACGTCCCTGGTGACGTCCAGTGTGAGCAGTCTTTTCATCTTGTTTCCCCTCTGTGTACCTTCTTGTGAGGGGGTTTGTTCCAGTCTTCGGCCCACCAATGGATTGTTTGTTTTCTTATTGTTGACTTTTAAGAGTTCTTTGTATATTTTGTATAACAGTGCTTTATCAGATGTGTTTTTTTGCAAATATTTTCTTCCAGCCTGTGGCTTGTCTGGCAGTCTGCTTTTAAACAGCTGGTCCGGGCCCTGCCTGGCCATGCACTATGGGGGTGGTACACGGCTTTCACCACCCCCGCAGTCCCGACAGGAGGCAGCTGAGCAGGCCCAGCACTTGCGCCCTGACCTCAGCGCCCATCAGGACAGCAGACGTCAGCAGTCAGGGTGTGTGGGAGCATGCGTGAGCACCCGGCCCTGGGACTACCTCTCGGGCGCGGGGATAAACGGTGTTTGCGAAGATGAAGGGGCAGTGCGGCGAACGCGAGCCCTGCGTGATGAGGTGGGCGGGGCAGGACGCACGCAGAAAGGCAGGAGCTTCGATAAGCGCCTGAGCGCGAGGTCCCAGACCCGTTCCGTTGGGTTGATGGGCTTGGGGGGGATTTTTCTCTTTTCCATTGTTCAAAGGATGGATAATGTTCTTAGAGATCTTTGTTTATTAAGACAACTATTTTTAAAAACAGCTGACTCCTGAAGTGTCCACTCCTGGTCCTGCTCATGCTGACCCACAAGTTCTGCAGCGGCCTGGAGGGGAAGCCCAGGACTGAGAGCCCCCCAGCTGCACCTCCGTGCGGCGGGGAGAACAGAGGAGGGGCTCCCCACCTGCGGGCAAAACCCCGACCCTGCAGTGGGGCCTTCTTGAGGGCAGGGGGAGGGTATGGAGGAGGGAGAAGTACCTGGGGGACTGGCTTTCTATGCCCCCACCCCATCACCTGTGGCCCCTGTGCCAACGTGCTTTGGGGGCACAAACCTGGCATACTTTCCTAAGTGGCTGGCATTGAAGCATCTTTCCAAATAAAAGCTGAGCCAGCTAACAAAGGAAGCGTAATTGGAGGCAGGTGCTGACAGTGTGCCCCAGGGTTCTTTGAACTGGCAGATGGCCCCCTGAATTCAGAGTTTCATCACAGCCCCTCCCGGGCTGCCTGCAGACCTAAACACTGCATTAATGGGGTGACCACTGTGTGCCAGACACGTGCTAGCTGTTTCCACAACTGTCATCTCATTTGATTTGCATCCACCTCAAAACAGCCCTGCGACGATGAGGAAACTGAGGCCAGGGAAGAAGCTGCGGAGCAGCAGTCTTCACAGAGTGCTTTAGACTTTACAGACCACTTCCTTCCCTTTTGTCTCTTCCGGCTTTCCTGACAGCCCTGCCTGCTCTTCCTCAGTGTGTCCGCCCCCTCCAGGGGAGAGAGCTGCACGTCTGCGAGAACGCACTGAGCCAAGGCAGGAAGCAGTGACAGACACGGGAACCAACCCTCCCTGCGGGACCGCAGCCCTGCCCCTTTCTACCCTGATGCTGCCTCCCAGGTGGGGCCGATCGCTGGACCCGCCTTGGTTTCCTGGACCAAGGGGAGGGCCCTGCATGCTTTACTGAATGCCCTGCTGGGTCCTCTCTACGTTCCTGATCTCACTGAATCCCGAGGTGGCCTGGACACTGAGGGAGATTACATCGGCGGCGTGTACGGCTCAGAGCTGAGCAAGCTGCCAGGGTGGCCTGGGACCGTGCCGGTGTCACGGAGGAGGAGAGTCATGAACGCTTTGTCCTGACCTGTAGAACCAGTGGCTGCAGTGCCAGATGCTCAGCTCCAGGGGTGCAGGACGTCCTGTCCCGCAGGAGCACTGCCCCGCCTTTGTTCAGCCCCCGGAAAAGCACCGAATGTCCTCCCTCCCACTGGTGTGCACATGTTGCTGCTGCTCCCGGGGCGGCGGGGCACACACTGGGACCAGGGCCGGAGGCCCCACCATTCTGTCTGCTTCCAGGGCACAAGCACTCGCCCCAGGACCATGGGCGGGAAGGCTGATTTCAGCCTCTGTTCTGGAGACAGGGGTAGAGCTGCCGCAGCACCAGACACAGGGGAGTCGCTGTAGTGGGTGAATGCGTGCTGCAGGAATGAGTGTGTGCCTGCCTGCAAGTGAGGCTGCTTGATTCGGCCCCCTCCCGCCCAGGGGCAGGGAGTGAGCATGCTCCAACTCAGCCCTTCCTTCAGAAAGTTCTAGATGGGAAAGCAGAGGGCCTTGGGTTCTGGTATTTTATTGTCATGTAATACTGAGAGAGTCATTTAAGCCCTGGCCAGGTAGCTCAGTTGGTTAGAGCATCATCCTGATGCACCACCGTTGTAGGTGTGATCCCAGCCAGGGCACATACAAGAAGCGACCAATGAGTGCACACATAAGTGGAACAACAAACTGATATTTCTCTTTCTCTCTCTCTCTCTCTCTCTTTCTCCCTTCCTCTCTCTCTAAAATCAGTGAGTTCAAAAAAATTAAAGTTATTTAACTGTGCCAAGCATCAGTGTCCTTGTCTATGAAATGAGGCTTTTCCACCGTCTAGTCCTCAGCTCCCTGGGTCACCTGCAGGTCAGGAAGGTGAGGGGCCACACAGCTGCCTGCCCTGCCTCTCCTCAGTCTCTGCAGCTCAGACACGAATAGGGAGCATGGTGGGGGACACGGTGTCAGGTCCCCACACTGTGGCAGCTGTGGCTGAACCTCAGCTTCCTCGTGGTACCAGGATGGTAAGTGCTCATCCAGGACCACCATGTGCGAGTGAGGACCAGATGAGGGAAGGGAACATGTCCAGACTTCGTGGCTCGGTATGTGTGTTCAGGTTGCATTTACGTATGATCACAATTTAATGATGAAGACTACAAGTGATATTCATGCAGTTGTAGTGATACATTCAGGTAATGCTTTTCTTGTAATTTATTCAACCTCTATTGCTAAAGGACAAGGAACCGAGCATGATGTAGAAATGCAGAATGTCCCTCCTCCCAGCATCTTCAGTAACCAGGTGCAGGTGGGGGCGACATGGACTGGGGAGGGGGCGCCGACAGGTGCCATCCCACCCGCCTCTCAGGAGCTGTGGTGCCACCGCCTCCAGCCTCCTGAGTGGGCTGTGTTTGGGCAGAGCCTGCCTCCATGGGAGTCATCCATGGGGCCAGCGCACACTGGCCCTGCTGGCCCTCACTCCCCAGAACCAAAGGTCTTCTTTGACTTGGTTTTTTCTCCCAGCTGCTCAGGACCTCTTCTCCTGTCATACCAGGCCACCAGGCTCTTGTCTAATTATCAGCAGAAGCACCAGTTGGTGTGACACTGGGGCAAATGTGGCTGCCTGTAGGGAGTGTCGGGATTCCCACAAGGTGTGTGGGGGAACTTTGTACCTGGAAGCTGCCAAGTAAGAGCTCGGGGATCCCCTTGAGACAGCGTCTTCCCAGCACAGTGCTGGGGACTGTCCCCCACCACAGAGTGCAAGGGGCTCACATGTTATTTAAATACTACTGGCCCCTAGGTCACGTTTGGAGGCATGGGTGCCAGGACTCCTCAGCTGTTTATAGTCTCAGAACTAGAGATCGCCAGGGTCCCAAGATCAAGCCTATGTCCTTGCTCTACAGAAAGAGCAAGAAAGGAGTAAAACGGTCACTAGTTGCACATGACATAATAGTACATGTAGAGAACCCTAAAGATTCCACCAAAAAACTACTAGAACTGATAAAGGAATTCAGTAAAGTAGCAGGATACAAAATAAATATTCAGAAATCAGTTACATTTTTATACACCAATAATGACCTACCAGGAAAGAAAACAACTCCATTTACAATTGCACAAAAAAAAATTAAATACTAGGAATAAAATTAACCAAGGATGTAAAAAACCTGTACTCAGAAAATTATAAGACACTGAAGAAAGAAATTGAAGAAGATACAAATAAGTGGAAGCATATAGCATGCTTATGGATAGGAAAAATTAACATCATTAAAATGTCCATAGTACCCAAAGCAATCTATTTGTTCAATACAATTCCTATCAAAATATCTGTTACATATTTCACAGAACTAGAACAAATCATCCAAAAATGTATATATGTTATCAAAGAAGACCCTGAACAGACACAACAATCTTGAGAAAGAAGAACAAAGTTGGAGATTATCATGCTACCTTACATTAAATTATACTACAAGGCTACAGTAATCAAAACAGCATGGTATTGGCATAAAAACAGACATATAGATTAATGGAACAGAATAGAGAGCCCACAAATAAGCCCATGTCTTTATGGTCAATTAACACCTGACAAAGGAGACAAGAATATACAATGGGGTAAAGAGAGTCCCTTCAATAAATGCTGTTGAGAAAATTGGTCTGGTACATGAAAAAAAATAAAACTAGACCACTGACTTACACTATATCCCACAATAAACTCAAAATGGATAAAAGACTTAAATGGAAGTGGGGAAACTATAAAGCTCATAGAGGAAAATATAGGCAGTAAAATCTCTGACATTTCTCTTAGCATTTCTCTGTTTTTTTCTGACATATATGAGGTCTGTCCAGAGGGTATCCACCCATGTAATACAAAAAATAGAGACATTTATTGAAAAAGATACAAGAAACATCATAAATAGGACAATGACACCTCAGTTCCCTTCAAAGTAGACATCTTGGCACTTCACATGGTTCTTCTACTCTCCGTCAACTGCCCCATCATATTTTGCTGAATTTCATCGATGGTCTGAAATTTCTTCTCTTTCAAAGGTGATTTCAGTTTTGGGAAAAGCCAGAAGTTGCAGGGTGCCAAATCTAGGCTGTCAGAGGGCTGAGTCACCTGAGTGATTTGATGTTTTGCCAAAAACCTCTTCACAAGATGTGATACTTCAGCGGGCATGTTATCATGATGAAGCTGCCAATCACCAGTTGCCCAGAGCTGCGGCCTTCTGAATCACCCAGTAGTTTCCATGGAGAAATGTTCTAGCTTAACACAAAATTTGATGGAGATTCATTGCTCTATTTGCTCAGTCATTTTGAATGAGACCGCCACACGCTACACATGCGCATTCACCAGTGTCTACCACCCCCACTGACTAGTACAGTGAAGTCATCATTGTTCACACATGTGCATTCCAGTCCACTCTCCTTTGCTGCCAGGTTACATTGATGTCACACAAACCATTCTTGTTATATTAACAATGGCTGGACTTTTTACAGACAGAATTCATATATTCTCAGGCAAGGGAAGCAAAAGAAAAAAATAAACAAATGGGACTTCATCAAACTACATAGTTTTTTTCACAGCAATGGAAACCATCAACAAAACAAAAAGACAACCCATGGAATGGAAGAACATATTCACCAATAATATGTCTCATAAGGAGTTAATATTCAAAATGTATAAAAAACTCATACAACTCAACACAAAAAAATACAATTAAAAAATGGGCAGAAGTCTTGAATAAACACTTCTCCAAAGAGGATATACAGATGACCAATAGACATATGAAAAGATGCTCAATATCACTAATCATCAGAGAAATGCAAATTAAAACCGCAATGTGATATCACCTCACACTCGTCAGAATGGTTATCATCAATATATCAGCAAACAACAAGTGTTGGCCAGGATGTGAAGAAAGGAGAACCCTAGTGCACTGTTGGTGGGAATGCAGGTGGCTACTGAGGAAAAGAGTATGGAGAATCTTCAAAAAATTTAAAATGGAACTGCCTTGCGACCCAGAGATTCCACTTCTGGGAATATATCCAAACAATCCCGAAACACTAATTTGGAACATCTTATGCACCCCTATGTTCATTGCTGTGTTATTTACAAAGCCAAGATATGGAAGCCACCCAAGTGCCCATCAACAGCGGAGTGGATTTTTTTAAAATGTGGTACATTTACACAATGGAATATCACTCAGCCATAAAAAAGAATGAAATCTTATCATTTACTACAGCATGGACAGACCAAGAGGGTATTAACCTATGTGAAATAAGTCGGTCAGGAAACAGGGCAAGAGCCAAGCAAGTGGCATTGTTCCTCCTCCCCCACATGCAGTGCCATGAAGCATCAAAGCAGGTTACCCACTCCTCCCCTGTGAATACTTAAGGCTCCACCCCTTACGATGTAACAGCTGCTCCAAGACAAAGTCAGAGCAGCTCTATCTAATACACAGAAACAAACACAGAGAAGCTGCCAAATTAAGGAGACAAAGGAATATGGCTCAAATGAAAGAAGAGATCAAAACTCCAGAAAAAGAACTAAGCAAAACAGAGATAGACAGCCTATCAGATGCAGAATTCAAAACACTGGTAATAAGGATGCTTAGAGATCTCATTGAGTACGGCAAACATGTAAGGGAAGAAATGAAGGCTACCCTAAGTGAAATAAAGAAAAATCCACAGAGAACCAACAGTGAAGGGAAGGAAGCCAAGGTTTAAGTAAACAATTTGGAATATAAGGAGGAAATAAACAGCCAACCAGAACAGAATGAAGAAACAAGAATTCAAAAAAAAACAAGGAGAGAATAAGAAGACTCTGGGACATCTCCAAAATGGCCAACATCCGAATCATAGGGATGCCAGAAGGAGAAGAAGAAGACCAAGAAATTGAAAACTTATTTGGAAAAATAATGAAAGAAAACTTCCCTAATTTGGTGAAGGAAATAGACATACAAGTCCAGGAAGCATAGAGAGTCCCAAATAAGTCCACATCGTAATTAAAATGCCAAATATTAAAGATAAAGAGAGAATCTTAAAGGAAGCTAGAGAAAAGCAGAGTTACCTACAAAGGAGTTCCTATAAGACTGTCAGCTAATTTCTCAAAAGAAATCTTGCAGGCAAGAAGGGGCTGGCAAGAAGTATTCAAAGTGATGAAAAGCAAGGACCTACATCCAAGATTACTCTATCCAGCAAAGCTATCATTTAGAATGGAAGGGCAGATCAAGTGCTTTCCAGACAAGGTAAAACTAAAGAAGTTCATCATCACCAAGCCCTTATTATATGAAATGCTAAAGGGACTTATTTAAGGAAAAGAAGATCAAAACTATGAACATTAAAATGACAACAAACTCAAAACCATCAACAACTGAATCTAAAAAAAAAGAAAACCACAAACTAAGCAAACAACTAGAACAGGAACAGAATCATAGAAATGGAGATCACATGGAGGGTTATCAGTGGACAGTGGGAGGGGAAGAATGGGGGGAAAAGTTACAGAGAATAGGCAGCATAAATGGTAGGTAGAAAATAGACAGGGGGAGGGTAAGAATAGTATAGGGAATAGGAAAGCCACAGAACTTATATGGACATGAACTAAGGGGGGGGGATTGCTGGAGGGAGGAGGGATGCTGGGCAGAGAGGGGCAAAGAGGGAAAAATTGGGAAAACTGTACTAGTATAATCAATAAAATATACTTAAAAATAAAGAAATACGTTAGAGAGAGACAAACACAACATGATTTTACTTGTATGTGGAACCTATAGAACAAAATAAGTGAACAGACGAAACGGAAACACCTTCGTAGATAGAGACTCTCTGTAAAGCCTATGATTGTCTGACCACTATGCTGTACACCTGAAACTAATACAAAATAATATTAACTGTAAACTGCAATGGAAAAGATTTTTAATAAAAAAATTTTTTAAAAGATCACAAAGCAAGTAAGAACAGAATCTGCGGTCTATTCAGGGATCATGCGGCTGAGTCGCACATACTTGTTCTGCAGGAAAAAAACATTTTGTTATGGGAACACTATTGGGTCAACCAGTGTCTTCAGAAGTGAGATTGTGACTATCGTTGCCGATAATTCACTTCAAAAATGGCTTGGGCCTTGGCTGGGTGGCTCAGCTGGCTGAAGTATAGTCCCATACAACAAAAGGTTGTGGGTTCGACTCCCAGTCAGGGCACAGCCTAGGTTGTTGGTTCAACCCCTGGTTGAGGCACATATGGGAGGTAGCCGATCGATGTTTGTCTCACACGTTCATCTCTCTCTGTCTCTCTCTCTCCCCCGCCTTCCTTTCTCTCTCTAAAATCAATAAACATATCCTTGGGTGAGGATTAAAAAAATTTTTTTTAATGGTTTGGATTACACCGTGGGAATTTTTAACACTTCCAGACCCTTCTTTCCCAGCCTAATCTATTTATTAACAGAAAATGGCAACAGGAGGGCAGACGGAGTTGTAAGCTGCCCAGTAAACAGAGAATACTGGTTGCCCTGTGCTGGGGTGGGGGTTCTGTGACCCCCTTCTGGGGAGGGGCGTTCTGTTTTTATTTCTGCCTCCATGGGGGTTCCCTGGGAACGGAACTCTGTTTCATGTGCTGCAGATAAAATGAAAGCAAGAGGGGCCCCCAAGAGGTCAGCCCTCCCCCAGGGTGGGTGTGACGACCACCCAAAGCCAGACTTTAGAGGCCAGTGTGTCCCATTATTTGGGACATTCTTTGCCCTTTCAAGAACCGAAGTCCACATTCCCCTGTGCTGGGGCCAAAAGGGAAGTAACATCTCCCAACGGGGAGGAAGGACGTGGACTGGTTCCATAGGAGGCCCGGTGCAGCCCGTGCCACCTGCACAACTGCCCTGCAGAAGTGCCTCTGAGGCCCTTCCCGTAGAGAAGGAAACTGAGGAACGGGGCACGACTTCCCTATGGGCCCGAGTGGTTGGCTGGGGCGGACACTCGGCCTTGCTGATGACAGAGGTTTCTGCTCAGCCTTCCCAGAGGACGGGGCCAGGGCGGGCGAAAAGGCTGAATCCCAACAGTATGAGGTGGGGGCGGCCCCATACGTGGGGGAGAGGGGGCCAAGTCCAGACCCTGCCACTGGGTTCAAGTCCTGCTCTGCTACATAAAGCTTGTGACCTTGGGCCCTTGTGTGTTTCCCGGTGCCTGCCTTCTTCACCTGTGACCTGGGATGGTAACAACCCCCAACCCCCGCCGGCGGGTTCTACAGATAAAGGAGATGATTCAGGATGACAGTGCCTGGCGCAGAACAGATGGCCAGTGAATATTTTGTGTCACGATCAGTGGCTGCAGCCCTGGCACTGAAGGGCTGGAAGCCAGCCTGGTTCTGCTGTTCTCCCTTACTTCTGGGACAGTGGTCCTTAGTGTGGTCACCGCCGAGTTGGACACAGCGGGCAATGCCACGTGCCTTAAAAACGAGTGGCCGGACCAGGGTGGAGGGGGCAGGGAGCAGGCAGTATGCGGGCAGTGGTGTCTGATCAGTCACCCTGTGTTTCTGGAGCACCTGCTATGGGTCCAGCGTCATTCTAAGCTATGACTCTGGTCGCTAATGTCGTTGTGGTCCCTGACGTCGTATTGTGAGTAAGACAGGCAGGGTGCTGGCTGTCTTGGGGTGTATGTTCTGGTGGGGGGGGACGGGAGGTAGACATTAGATGTGTAATCACATGGTATAGCCTTTGCACAGTACCTGGATCTCTGCAGCCCCATAGACGGAGGCAGTGTGGTTTACTCTCGGTGACCCAGATCGAGGGCGAGGTCATTGACAGACCCAGAAAAACAAGGTATGATACATGTACCTGAGGCTTCTTTTCAGATTTTCTCTCTCTGACTCGCTCCCTCCAAAGGGCTGGGGTGGGGCGTGAGGTGAGGGGCAGCACAGGTCCCTGTGGGGCCGGTTGGGGGCTGCCTGAGGGGCTGGCCAGCTGCCTGGTCCGCAGTAGGAAGCTCCGCACCTGAGGGCAGCAGGCCAGGCAGGGCATTGGGGGCCAAACAGCACGCAAGCTGGGCGGAGGCACCCAGGCGCGGTTAAGATGGACACACAGGGGCTGGTTCCAGTGCCTTGTTACGGGGGCCCCAGAATCAGGGCCTGGCCAGGAGGGCTAAAATTAAGGGAGGGCTTCAGTCCATGGAGTAATTTTAAGTCTAAGTATGATGGGGCAAGAAACCTGAAGCTGGAGCCCAGACAAGAGGGCTGAGCCAACCTGATAATAACAATCTCAATGTTAGTGATAAGAACAATAGGAGACCGTTACTGAGTGCACGAAGGTCTCACACTCGATGTATACTGCCTCATTCAACCATCGTAGTCCTGAGGGAGGTACCATCGTTGCCCACAGTTTACGGATTATGAAACCAAGACCCAGAGAGGTTAAGTAACTTGCCCAAGGTCACACAGCCACTGAGTTGCCGAGCTAGGATTTTAAGCCAGTGAGCACATGGGTGCTGGGTCCTCTGCACAGGACTGACTTCCTGCAGCCCTGCCCACTGACAGCCTAAGGCAGGTCCAGGATTAGAGGACGGCCTTGACCGAGAAGCCCAGGACTGAAACATGAAGCTGGGTAAATAACAGGCCCTGAATAAATGTTTGTTAATTGAACTTGAAGGGAAAAATGCAATTTTCTTTGGGCCCAAGTCAGATGTTATTGCTGCAGCCCCAGTTCAGAATGTCCCTTTTCTGCGGCTATTTTGTGATCTTTATCCTGGTGGTAGAGACAGGCCACATCTGTTCTGTTAATGAACCCCGTCTCCTTGGCCTGGGTGAAGGGGGGCAGGAGGGGGCAGGCGCATAACTACCTACAAAAACCATCTAATCAGATGTTGGTGTTCCTGGGCATTCTTTCAAATGGCCCTTTATCTTCGAGGGTTGGATTTCCCTGTGATACAGACCCGGTGGTTTTCGGCTGTATAATGATAATCTCACTGGGGGAATGTGGATAGACTGGGGAGGCAGCGCTGTGGTTTTTCTCTCAGTCGAAGAATCCAGAATGTTGCAGGCCTGATTTCCCTTGGTGGGCAGTGATTAGGAGCACAGTTCTGCTGCTGGAGAGAGGTCAGATTCTTTACCTGTAAAAATATTGGCAATAACTAAAAGGTATACACAGCAAGGAAGACAGAGTCTTTTGGCTTTAATCTGAAGGCAACAGTGGCCAGATCTGGCCTCCGAGGTGAGTTGCCTGCGTGTCTGTGTTTTTTGTATGTTTATGCTTCCATTGTCATGCTTGCGTTGTGTAGGTACATGAGTAGGTTCATGCACACGTGTGTTTGTGCATGTGTGTGTATGTTGTCTGTCTGTCCATCAGGGAGGAATGGTTCTGCTTCCCTTGAATTCTAGTAAGCACAAGCCTCATTTCAAGACCAAACGCTGCTGACACTGTGTTCGGAACGTTTTAGTTGGGTCGGGATTCATCAACAAGCACTTTCTGTCGGCAGGCCCTCTGCTGGCGCTTAAGCACGTGAAGTCCCTTAATCTAGAAAATCTGGCTCCAACGGGGAAGAGTCCCCTCCAGGAGGGAGAGGAGGGAAGGAGATGAGGCCAGGCCTTGGGGTGTGAGCGAGTCAGCCTGTGGTGGGTCTGAATCGAGGCAGTCTCCTCTCGCCATCGGCCCCTCGGCCTGCACTGCCCATCTCAGTAACCAGCTCCCCCACCCCCAGGCTGGGGTCATCTTCAGCGATTCCCACTCCAGATCCCACCCATCACCTGCTTAGCTGTGTGACTTTGGGAAAGTTATTTAACCTCTCTGAACTCAGCTTCCTTGTCTGTAAAATGTGAATGATACTTCCACCAGCTGTGAGGATTAAGTGAAAGCTTTAAAAATAGGCATTATGGTTAATTCTACCTCCTAAATACCTCCACCCATCTCTCTCTAATCCCACTAATTACCCTGGCAACAGGTCCCCTGGGCATGCTCGCCTGCAGACTCACTGCCCCCAGCTGGACATCCAGCACCGCCACCTGGCTGTCACTTAAGGCAGGTCTGACCCAGACACGGAAGAGGACAGCACCCAGTGGCAGGGCTTGCTGGCTGATCGATGCCCTGCAGCCAGCTCCTCAGCACCCTTGGCCCTCCCAGACTGTGAGCCTCTCAAGGACAAGGATGCTTATTCTCTGCTCTGTGCGTGTACTTGGCAAACAGTAGGCGCTCAGTCCGGACTGTTCTCAGTAATCAGATGAGAGGGTCTGGGCTGAGCGAGGAGAATGGCATCAAGGCACCTGATGTTTGAGGATTTCATGACCTGGCAAATTGCCTCTGAACCTGCTCCTGGCCCATCATCACTGACAGACCCGGGGGTGCTCTACTTTGCCAGACACCCCTCCACCCATCCTTTAAGTCCCAGCCCTGACATCACCCCCACCTGAAGGTCATGCTGGCCGGGCCCAAACCTCACAGCTCCTCCCCAGAAGCCCTCTGGCCCTGCCCCCTTCCCCTCCCTGTCTGTGCTGAATCTGCTCCACCCTCCTCTCCAGCGCCTTGGCTGTCACCTCCTGCTACGGGTCTTGCCCTCTGGGAGCTCACAGTCTAGCTGTTCGCCTCTCTGCCCCGTGCCCAGCAGTAGATCTGGCACGGTATGGCCTCAGAGTCTCTGTTGACTATTTGCCTCCCTGCCCCACCGCCCCGCACCTCTGTGGAGGCCCGAGGGGCTCAAACAGAGCTGCGCCTGCTGTGTTCAGGGACACACTGCTCCCCTCCACTGGCTGGGAGCCCAGAAGAGCTGTGCCTGTGAGGATGGCTGTGCAGAGCTGACCAGAGGGAGCTCTGCACAGAGCAGGCACGTCCTGAAAGGGGGAGACTGGTGGGGCAGGTGGCGCTCCAGTGGGACTGACCCTGGGGAGACGAGGTCACCGAGGGTGTGGGGGGAACTCCGCTGTGTGCAGCACTCCCACTGCTGGCGTGGACCCCACCCAGCGAGGCGGACTCACCACAGGTACCACACAACACCTCCACGAGGACCGGGGCAGGGAGGAGTGCGCAATTGTTCCAAGCAGCTGTCAGGGCCCTTTCCTTTCTTCTACCTCTAACTGTGGTTACTTTGGATACAGAGTATACATATCTCTCCAGGAAAAAATGTTTATATCCACTTAAACAAATTTTTACAGATGAGATCACACCATTCGTACCTTACCACTGTTGCAGAACAGTGTATCGTAGCGCTTCTATTGTCACATACAGAGCTTTTCTCATTTCTGATGACTACACAGTGCTCTGTTGAATGGATGTGCCATAATTTATCTAGCCATTCCTTAGTCCATGAACAACATTATAAATAATGTTACAGTTATGCACACATTTATTAATGTATTTATATGAAAAAATTGTGCCCATGAACTTGTCTGGTCAAAGGATATATCTCTTTAAATTTTGTGCAGCTGTTGCCAAATTGTTCTAAAATGCTTGAGCCGACTCACCCCCCAATGTTATGCACGAGTGCCTTTCTGGGCGTGTCCTTATAAGCACAGAGTGTCACCAAATATACATTTTTCTACCAATGTTACAAACAAAAACAGTGTCTTCCTTAGGTTTTAATGACGTTAGTATATGTGAGGCTGAATATTTTTTCTATAATTGAGGTGAACTTCACATAACAAAATTAACCATTTTGTCACAACCCAGTGAGGGACATGTAATGAATGCGCCACCTCCATCTGGTCTCAGGTCAGGCCCATCACTCCAGGGGGACCCACACCCAGTAAGCCGTCACTCCCTTCACCCCAATCCTCCCAGCCCCTGGCAACCACCGGTCCCAATCTGCCTCCTCTGTCTATGGATGTATCTATTCTGTGCATGTCATTTAGATAAAGCCATACAGTACACAACCTTTTGTTCTGGCTTCTCTCACTTACCAGAATTTTTTTCGAAGGTCATCCACATTGTAGAGTGTATCAGTAACTCACTCCTTATGATGATTAAGTAATATTCCATTTTTGTATTACCACAGTTTGTTTATACAGTCAACCATTGGTGGACATCTGGATTATTTCCATCTTTTGGTTTTCATGAACAGTGCTGCTATACACATGCATATAAATGTATTAGTTTGAGCACCTACTTCCGATTCTATTGGATACGTAACTGTGAGTAGAATTGCTGGGTCTTACAGCAATTCTATGTTTTAAGTTTTTGAGAAACTTCCAAACTGTTTTCCACAGTTTCTGAACCATTTTACACTCCCACGAGCAATATACAAGGGCTCTGATCTGTCTACATCCTTATCAACACTTGTTATTTTGGGTTTGTTTATTATTATTAATATAGTTATTCTAGTGATTATGAAGTGGTATCTCATTGTGGTTTTGATTCACATTTACCACATAACCCACAATGCTGAGCGTCCTGCCCTGTGTTATTGGCCATTTGTGTGTCTTTGTTGGAGAAACGTCTCTTTGAGTCCTTTGGTCAGTTCTTCGTTGAGTTGTTTGTCTTTTCATTGTTGAACTGTAGTTCTTTTTATATATTTTAGACATATTCTGGCTACTAGACCCTTGTCAGATATATATTTGAAAATATTTTCTCCCATTCTTGACATACTTTCTTGATAGTGTCCTATAATGCATAAACGTTTTTAACTTCAATGAAGTCTAATTAATTTATTTTTATTGTTGTTGTTTGAGCTTTTGGTGTTCTAGGTAAGAATCCATTGCTAACTCCAGTGTCGTGAAGATTTAGCCCTATGTTTTCTTTTTCTCTTTTTTTTGTGAAAAGGAAAGGGATTATTTATTTAAAAGTTTATACAGACTTAGAGTAATGACTTAACGTCTTCATTAAAACACTAAAGTCCTTTAGAACACCCACAAACACACACAGTCCCTTCCTTCTCCCTCTGCCCAGTCCAGGGTGCTGTATTTTGGGAAAAGAAGTAGAAGTCTGTGGTTCGGGCAGCCCCTTGGTTCCAGCACCATCAGCTGTGTCGCCACCGCGATCTCCAGTTAACCCAAAGCCACGTGGCACCTTCTCATGGCCCACCAGCAAGAGTCCTTTCACCCCTTTTCTTCCAGGCAAAGTCTCTCCTGCTTCCTAAGCCATGTGGCAAAAGGGGAGCACCCCAAAGCCAAGTTGTCCCAACTTTCGCCAAAGCCGTGTGGTCCCAAAAAGCCCTATGTTTTCTTATAAGACTTGTATGATCTTGCTTTAAAATTTGGTCACAGATTTTGTCTGTGGTGTGAGATAGGGGTCCAGCTTCATTACCTGCTAGTGGGTATCTGGTTCTCCCACCACCGTGTGTTGAAGAGACCACCTGGCACCTTGTCAAGAATTAATTAGCCATAGGCGTGGGGCTTTTTCTGACTCTCAGTTTATTTCATTGGTCTATATGTTTAGTCTTATGCCAGTACTGCCTTGTTTTGATCAGTATAGCTTTTAGTAAGTTTTGAAATTAGAAAGTGTGAGTCCCTCAACTTTGGTCTTTTCAATATTGTTTTAGCTATTCAGACCCCTTACAATTCCATATGAATTTGAGGATTGACTTCACCATTGCTGGGAGAAAATGAAAGGTCATTGGAATTTTTTTAAAGACTGTTTATTTACTTGTAGAGAGAGGAGAAGGGTGGGAGAAGGAGCGGGAGAAAAACATCAATGTGCAAGAGAAATACCAATTGGTTGCTGCCTCTACCTGGGGACCTGACCTGCAACACAGGCGTGTGCCCTGACTGGCAATGAAACTGTCAACCTTTCGGTTTTGGGGATAGCGTCCAACCCACTGAGCCACACCTGTTAGGATGGCCATGGGGACTCTGATAGGTATTGCATTGTATCTGTAAACTGCTTTGGGAAACACTACGATCTCGGCAATATTAAGTCTCCCTATCTGTGAACACTGGACGTGAAGTTGTATATTTTTTCACACTGTAGCTGTGTTGGATGCTTTAAATTTCTAGTTGAGCTAGTCTTCACTCATTGCTCTTTTTCAAAATTATCAAAACTACTTACTGTGTTTCCTCCTGGTAAACCCCAACATTATATTTTTATATTTTTAAGCTCCAAAATAAGAGTGTACATATGGTTGTTAGTACCTCATCAACCTTGTAGATTGTGGAGAATGGGCATCCGCTTCCCTCCCAGAAACACGGCGCCCTCCACGCCCCGCCCCCGCCTGCCTTCCCCCATCCCTCGGGAGAGTGATTTTGGGTTGTCTCCGCAGGGCCTTGGATTTCTTGTTGAGTTTGCTCTTAGGTGTTTTATCCTTTTCTTGTAGCTGTTGTAAATGAAACACTTTCCCATACTCCTTCTAACTGGTTGGTATATGTGTGTGGGAATGCTACTCATTTTTGTATATTGAATTTTTATCCATTTACTTTCATATGTTCTTTCACTGTTTCTAGTGGTTTTTAGTTTGTCCTTGTGGGTCTGAGGTATCGAGGCATATTGTGTGTAAATAATTACATTTGTCACGCTGCATCCCGACACCAGCACACCCTCCTTTCTCCTAGCCTTCCAGAATCTGGAGGTGGTGGGGGTGCACCCACATTTGGCTTTGATGGGGGCGCCCCGTGTTCTGCCTTAAGTGTGATAGCTTGTTGGATAGGTCTGTGATGCTCTTGTGGGGGGTTAATAATGCAGGGGAGGGGACTTACCTGTTTCTGTCCGTCCCCTTCCACAATGCACTGAGCCAGGCAGGAATGACGAAAGCACTGAACATACGAAACCCTCGCCATCTGGAGATTTTTAAACACTCTCCCAAACAACTACTGGGTCAGAGAGAAAATAAAAAATTGAATCCCAGCATGTTTAGAGAATAATGTAAACAAGAGTGGGGCTGCATTAATCAGAAGCCTTGGGAACGTGGAACAACTTAAACCAGCTCAAGTAAAAGGGGAGTTTATTGACTCACAAAACAAAACAGCAGAGACATCAGAGCGCAGGTGGCCTTGAGCAAGGCTGTGGTCTGTCTACCCAGCATCACTGCCCAGAGCGAACACAGAGCCAGGCCCTCTGCCCGCCATCCCAGCCCTTCTGCCTCTCGGGCTGCTTGTGGCCAGTGCTAGTTGGGCAAGGGAAGATAGACTCTCATTGGACACACAGGGGTCGAGCTCCGGGAGGGGCCACCACAGCACGGCACCCTCATGTGGGGGCACCATCGGCGCTATGGACGGTCCTTCCAGTTGAAGTGAAAGGACTAAAGTTGTGAATGATGTATTGTTCTTTTCTCAATTAAACCAAAGTCAAGGTGAGCAGCATCGTGACCTCATGCTCACACCAGAGTCCTGGTGTGTTTTCCTGAGTAGCAGAGGAAGCATTACAGCCGCTGCCCCCACCCAGGGGATCCCAAGGGGTGCGGCCCAGGTTCTGCTTGAACCCCAGGGTCTCCCCAACCTCAAGTCACATGAATGTCTGTGTCTCCGAGGGGTGGAGGAAACAGGGAACCAGTTAGCAGCCTTCTTTGTGCCCCTGCTGCACAGATTTACTGAGTGCCTCCTGTCTGCGGTGGGGATGCAGGTCCCAGGGGCCGATAGAGGGGCCGGTCCGCGCTCATCTCCTGCCCCTCCCTCCCCGAGACTCCCACTCCTCGGTGCCTCTGTGTCTGTTGTTCTTCCTGCCTGGGATGCCCTCTTCTTCCTGGCAAATTCCTCCTCCTCACAGACACAGCCCAAGGGCCCCTCCTCGCACGAAGTGTGCCACGCCCGGCAGAGCCAACTCCTCACTCCTGAGCTACCACACACCTAGAGCCCACCTACACTCACCGCACCCTGCATGCACATCTGTGTCCCTTCCTGGACTGCCGTGCTTCATTTTTATATGGAATGAATGAATGGTGGCAATTATTACAACCAAGTGCATTACTTGGGCACCAACATCCAGAAGCATGGCTACTCCTTGGGATGTGCCTGGTGCCCACTGGTGATCTGGAGAGAAAGCCCCAGAACTGAAGGCAGACCTGCCTGGCACACAGTAGGCCCTCAGTGAATGGCCAGGAGTTGTGAGGACCACTTGGGCTGGGAGGCTTCAGCTGCCATTTCCAGTGGACAGATCTGATGCTCAGGCCTTCACACATAGTGAACCTGCGTGTTACGAAGGGGCTGGGACTCAGAAGGCGGGTGGGCCCCAGTTCCAGGGCCTGTGCTTCTCCCCGGCTGAATGCACGTCACCTGCCGAGTGGGAACAGCACTCCTGCTGAGTGGGGCTGTTGCCGCCATGGAGACGATGCAGTGAAACCCTCGAAGGGTGTACCTGCCGGCCTGTGGGGGAGGCACAGCCGAGGGGGGCTGGAGTCTGGGTTCAAGTCTGGCTCAGCCAGTACTAGCCAGGTGACCCTGGGCAGCTTACCTCTCCTCTCCAGGCCCCATTCTCCCCTTCAGCAAATTGGGGACAACGGAAGGAGTTGGAAGGTAATACTTGAAAAGCTGTAAGTGTGACGCCTGGCACAGGGTGATAGGTTGATATGTGTGTAACTTGTAGAACATCTCAGTAAACTGTAGTTTTCACTCCCTCGCTCACGTCTCACCCCTCTAATCATTCTATTACTTAGATCTGGCGATATTTTATGGGTTTAAAATGGCAGAAGCAACCGACAATCCTGAGTACTGGCTAGGACTCTCACCCGAGGCTGGCAGAATGCAGAGTGGAAGCGTTCCCCGCCACTTTGGAAGCGGTTCGGCTGTGCCTGGTGAAGATGCGCGCCCTCTTCTACGGGCCTCTGTAACCCCACCCCTCGGTGTTTACCCGAGAGAAACGGAAGCTGATGTCCACACAGAAACCTGTATGCAGGTGTCTGTAGCAGCATTGTTCACAATTACCAAAAATCGGAAATGACCCAAACATCCCTCACATGGAAAATGGAAAAGCAAGCTGCGTGCAACGCCAGCCAGCAGTGGGAAGGGACGCGCTGTAGACAAACACAGCAGCACGGTGAGTGCGAGCGCACTGAGACAAAGAAGCCGGGCCTAAAACACACCACACCGCCTACTGTGTGCTTGCATAGGAACGGTAACAGGAAAGCAGGACTCGGACCTTTGCATACCCACGTGACACTTATACACCCACGCTCACAGCGACATCCGTCACAACAGCCAAAACCGAGTGCGAACACCACAATGTCCATCAGTAGGTGAGTGGACAAACCGAATGTGGTCCAAGTGCGCGACGGGGCGTGGTTCAGCCTTAACAAGGAAGCAACCTGTCTGTGACTCTCGCGGCAGCGGGGAGGCACCGTGAAGACGTCGTGTGAAATGAGACGGGCCAGACACAAAAGGACGAACACTGTGTGGTTGCACTCGCATGAGGGGCCTAGAGGAGCCAGACCCACGGAGACAGGAAGTAGAGGAGAGGCCACGAGAGGCTGGGGGTGGGGGAGGGGGAGGGGCTCATGTATTGCTTAATGGGACAGAGTGTCTGTCTGTTGGAGATGATGACAAAGCCCTGAAAGTAGATGCTGGCGAAGGTTGCACAACATTATGAGTGTACTTACTGCCGCTGAGTTACACACTCAAAATGGTAAATTGTGTGTCTATTTTACCACAGTTAAAAAATAAACTATAGAGACAGAGCAGACCAGTTACTGGCAGTGGGGTGGGTGGGGGCCAGCGGCGGGAGCAGGGTGGGACAGGGGAACGTCAGGGATGATGGAACTCCTCTGTGCCTTTGGTTGTCATGGTGATCACATGACTTCATTTGTGCAGAGAACTGTAAAGCAAAAAGAATGAATTTTCACTCAATGTAAATTTAAAATTAAATTTTAAGAAAAGACAGAGGCATTACAGCCAGGCTCTCGCTTCTCTTGCTGGGTTATTCATTCGGCCAACAAATATTTGTTCACTCCCTCTGTGTGCTAGGAACCCTGCTCCCCAGCACCCTCGGGCTGGACACAGGGCAGGCACCCCTGCATGTGAGCAGGAGGAGGTAAGGACAGGATGGCCATCATAATAGAACTTCGACAAAAATCACAACAGTGAGTTTTCCCTCAGAGAGCAGCTCTGGATGCTTTAATACCTTCTCCCAGCATTTGCTAGTTAAGTATGTTTGTGCAGCAACCCTGTACACCTGCCTCCTTTTCTCTGCCTTCCTCTGATGCTCCAGTGTTTGGTTTTGTTTACATCTTTTGTTGCAAACAAAAGATGAGCTAGGCTGTTTTAAAACCTGGAAAACAGCCCATGTTTGTGGGGTCTTCCCTGAATGTCCTAGGCCTGCCTCAGGGTAGGGGCCAGGGTCTGGGTCAGCCTGCTGTCAGCTACTCCCTCCCGAGTTCCCAGAGCTCAGCTAAGAGAGTCCAGCCAGGGGGCTTCCGGTCAAGATGGCAGAGTAGCACAGGTAGATCTGTGTATACCAGCACCACCACAAACACAGAACGCTTTGCCTTAGGACGCTAGGACATTGCTACATTATGACAGCTATGACGTCACCAGGCAATAGGAATTTTTAGCGCTGTGCCAATGGTCCATGGTCCATTGTCATGGTCCGTCTCATGACTGAGGCGTCGTATGTGGCACATGGCTGTAGTTCAACTCTCTGATGTGAAACCAAGGAAGCTCGAGGTCAGAGAGACGAAGGAGCCAGTCTGAGGTGGGGAACCGTTAAGGCTGATCTGGTTCTCAGCAGCAACGAGGCTTCCTGGGCAGCCACCTTTCCGCCTGAGTCTCTGCTGTTTTCCTCGTTGCCTCACACTGTCTTTAGTTTGGCCTTTTCCGTCTCATAAAGGACCTTCACTCCAAAGAGCTCAAGGCATAACTGATACAAATTTTGAACCAACTTTGCTTAGCTGTAACCCAAGCAGCAGAAATGACTAGTGAGAGGAGGGGCAAGGGAGTGAGCAGAGATGGAGAAGGGGTTGTGCATGCTGCATGGCTGGGAGAGAATATTCCAGAACACACGAACTGATGTGTGATGGGGCGTATATTGTTGTAGTCACTGCATCCTTTTCTGAATTAGTTGGCTTTTACTTAATAAAACAATCCTGTTCTTGGTACATTAAATAGCACTGATTGTAATCATAATGGCCAGTGATAAGCTTTGTGTATATTGAATACCAATTAAAATGTGTGTACAGTCACACAGACAAACACAAAAATAGTTCAGTTACATGTGAGAGGCTGGTTTCAACATGAAAGGAAAGGTCCTGGCAGAGGAATCTTAAAGCCCACAGGTGGTTCCACCCACCTTCAGACATGGCTGGATCCAGCAACTAATTAGTGTTCTCAGGCTTCTCTGTCTCTATATTTTTATTCCCTCCCTCTCCCTTGGGTCTGACCCTCCCTTTGAATCCCAACTCTCCTCAGCCAGGCCCAAGGGAAGCCACTGCACTCCCCACAGTCCATTTCTTCATTTTCCTCATGAGAAAATATTTGTCATGTTGTGCTTAGATGCCAGCATCCACGCAGAAGGCTCAGGAACAGGCCCCTCCCCCCTGCCGGGCCTAGGTTGGCCCCTCACTGGCTCAGCGGACGCCCTCCCTGGGTGCCCACCCTGCTCCTCAGTGCTCTCAGCCCAGCGAGAGCCATAGTCCCCGACCCAGGCCCCACCCATGCCACCGAGGGAGGACCCTCTGCACCCTCTGCTGTACGTGACTGAGCAAACATCCCAGCAAGTGACACCAAAGGCAGCTGCTTCTCCATTTCTTCTTCGCTCATCTGTTTAATAGGAGTGTTCACCCGGTGCCAGGCTGCAGGGGCGGGGAACTCAGATCTGCCGAGACCGGTGGCTCAGGAGGCCCTTCCATGCAAGAACCACGGGCCAGAAACAGGCCTTTTAATTCCATAGGAGTGAGCAAGCGAAGAACTTACTGGGACTCCATCTGGAAAATAGAGACCCCCAAATACTCGTTTTTAAAAGCGTATCTCCTACTTAATGATGTTTAAGTTACTATTACGACCCTGGGAGAAGTTGTAAAAAAGGGGGGTTTATTCCCCTTCTTGGTTGAATTTTACCAATAAAGTTACATGAAAGCCCAGGCAGGTTTTCACATGTGGGGGTCACAGCCCGTCGATGAGGAGACTCATCCCTGCACCAATTCTCCGGGCTCCCAGAATGAATTTCCCCACAAGGCTTGCTTGGTCCTCCTTTTGTGGGAATCATTGTCTTGAAGTGGCCCCCGTGTCCTTGTCCTTGGCTGTGTCTCTTCTTCGGCCACTGCCCCGGAGCCAGCCCCAGTCACGTACGATCTGGGCGTCTGGTCGGAGCGGCTCTCCAACATCCCTCAGAAGCTTTGGGAACACCGGAATCTCTGACAAGGTTGCCGTTTCCCTCACAAGGGGTTTGTGTCATGTGATTCACGGTCCCAAGTGCCCTCATCAGCCAGCAGGTGCATTGACACCGCTCAGGGGTCACGCAGACACAGCCTGACAAGGGCAAGGGCAGGACGAGTGGACGCAGGTGCTGATTCCACAAAGGGCCGGCTTAGTCATCCCGGGGCTTGTGCTGCGGTGACCTTGGCTTCTCTCAGGGAAGCCTCAGCTATCGCCCCGTGAGGGCCCCTGCACGGCGCCTCGGAATGATTTTTCTCCTGGAATGTAAATCTGACCATTGCAGCCTCAGCGTCTTACACCCTGGCCCCATCTCAGTCCTTCCTTCCAGACGCCTTCAGGGAGGCCCCGAGGTGAAGCCCAAGCTCCTTGCTCAGCCAGGCCCGGCCAGTCCTGTGCTTACAGCCTTCATGCCCACCCCACCCGGTGCACATCCCTGCGGACGTGCCCACACCCTCCCTCCCCCTGCGATGCCCCTTCGACTCCTGACAGTTGTCTCCTCCCCCCAGGCCCCACTCAGGGGTCTCTTCCTCCGTGACGTCAGGGTGGGTTCCTCCCTCCCGGACCCCCAAGGGGCTGGTCACAGCCCCTGCTCTTGTGCCAACCCACCGCCGGCACCGGCCCCTTCACCAGACCCCTCGTGTGCTCCCAGAGCGAGACGTAGACTATTCATTCAGTTAAAATGAAGACAGGGAGAAGGAAAAATCCACACTTGGGGTCCAGGGAGAGCTGCAGCACTTGATCTTAAAACTCTCCCCCAAGCTCCATTGCCAAGCAGTGAGGGTGACTAGGTCCCCTCTACCCCCACGGGGTGCCCGGGGTGCCCACACCTGTGTGCTTGTTAGAGTCACCAGCAGCTGGTGAGACGCAGGCTCCCAGACACGGCTCTGGGAGACCAGCCTCAGCCACTCTGGGGCGGGGCTCAGGAGCCTGTGTTTCCTAACAAACTGCCCCAGGAGGCAGAGCGGCCGCCCAGAGTGGTCCCACAGGGTGCAGAGGGGTGCTTCCACTCTGCACCGGCGCTGTCAAGCAACATCATCTAACTGTGTGTGGTCCCGGGGCCACTGTAACAAATTGCCGTGAGTTTGTGGTTAAAACAACACACATTTATTCTCTCACGGTTCTGAAGATCAGAGGTCCAAGTGAGCTTTAAGGCTTTCAGTCAAGGCGTCGGCAGGACTGGTTCCTTCTGGAAGCTCCAGAGGAGAATCCGTCCTGCTTCTAGAAGCTGCCTACATCCCTTGGCTTACGGCCGCATCACTTGAACTGTCCTCTGTCATTCCGTGGCCGGCCCCTCTCCGGCCCCTGCTTCTCTCCTCAGGCCCCGGTGACCACATCGGGTCCTCTCGGCTCCTCGGCACATGGTCCCCTTCTCTGTACCTTTCACTTAATCACATCTGCAAAGTTCCTGTGGCTGCATGTGTCGGTGTCCCAAAATGGCCACAACCAAGTGCCACAAACTACATGACTAAAACAGCAGGAATTTATTTTCTGCTCTTCAGACTAGAAGTCCAAAATCAAGCTATCGGCAGGGCCGTGCTCTCTCCAAAGGCTCTGAGAGAGGGCCCTTCTTCACCTCTCCCCTCTTCCGGGGGGCCCCAGCCCCCCTTGACTTGTAGCTGCACTGATCTGATTTCCGTCTCTGTCTGCCTACAGCCGCCCTTCCTCTGCGTGGCGCTGTGTGCATCTCTCTGTCCTTATGAGGACACCAGTTGTATGGGATTTAGTGCCCACCCTGACCCTGTGTGACCTCATCCGTACTGATTCACCTACAAGGGCCCTGGTTCCAAATAAGTTCATTCTGAGGTTCTGGCCGACATGAATTTTGGAGGAACAGTAGACACCATACTGGAGCCAGATGTGTGTATTTTTCTGTCCTGGGAGGTGGCAGTCTGTGCAGGGGATCAGGGCGTGGACACCTGGGGGAGGGGCACTAACCCTCACCGCAGTTAGGTGGGGCAGGCACAGTTACCTCCACACCACAAGCAAGGAAACCAGGGCACAGAGGGGAACCGGCTTATCCAATGTCACAGCCGGGACTTCGAGCCAGGTTCTCTGACATGAGCCCCGTGCTGTCAGCACCCCGGCACAGCTGCACACCTGACACGACGCCCGGAGAAAGCTCCAGACTGAGCTCCCAAGCTCCCCCTCCTCACTGTGGCGCCCCCGACTAGGTGTGCTCCCTCCCCTCTCTCCTCCCTCCCTGATCCCAGCTCAGTACAAAGCCACTGCCCTGTGACAACTGCAAAGGGGGGTGACATTCGTTGAGCCCTCCCTATGCCAGCCCTTCCATGTGTGTCATCGGTTTTAATTGCTACAAACAGTTCCTGAAGCGTCAGTGTCAGTAGCCCCATTTTACAGATGGGGAAACTGAGGTTCAGAAATGTTCATGTTTTTTAGCGGCCAGGCCAGTTCTCGAACTTGGGCTCGCTGGGTGCCAGGCCTGGGCCCCTGATGGTCCTGGTCCCGTGCTGCAGAAGCTCAGCACTCCCCCTCCTGGAGACTGTGTGCGCCGGCAGCTCCGGGGGAGGCTGTGTCCCAGAACACCCCACCCCTCTGCGGGACAGGTGGCCCTGTCGTACCACGTCTTTGACGTGTGCTCAGCAGACACCAGGGAAGCCCCAGATGCTCAGCTGTCCTACCCTTTGAAGTCCATGCCAAGCAGCCCTGGCAGGAGCCCCTCGGGAGAGAGCCGGATGGGCAGAGCCAAGAGCCCAGGGCAGCTTAGCAGGGCTTCAGCTCGGCCGGGCCCTCCGCCCTTGGCCTTACGCGGGGGCCTGAGATTCCAGCCTGCTGCCGTCCAGTCTGGAACCTTGGCAGTCACTTGTCTCTCTGGGCCTCAGTTTCCCCATTTGTAGCCTGAGAGGATAAGACTGCCATCCTTCTCTCTGCCTCTGAAAATGGGTATAGGAACCGGGGAACTGGGCTTTGAGTGGAAAAACACTAGTTCAGACTTAATTCCTTTTTCTCCAAAGATGTGGACCTTCAGGCCACACGGTCCTTGGAACAGCCAGACACCATGTGCAGGCCAGAACACCAAGGCTTTTGAAATGAATTCCTCTCTAGAAGCAGAATAGTAAGCAGGCCTGTGAATCCAGTTTTATTGGTTGGAGATGTTTGGGAGGTGAGCTAGTAGAGAGGGTGGGTGGAGGCCAGCCCGCCTTTCGGGGGGGTGGGGGGGCGGCACACAGCGGGGAGCAGATCCTCTGTGAGCCAGTGATTAACCGCATGTGCCAGGCGCCGTTCCATGCCAGCCCCGAGTAAACCTCCCCACCCTCCGGGGGCTCCAAGCCTGTGGGACAGCCAGACACGAGTAGATACTATGGGCTGTGCGGGCATCAAACCCTTGGGCCTCCCCTGGCTGCCCGGCCCTGTCCCTCAGGCAGGTCCGGTCCCCCTCTGCTTCCTTCCTGGGGGCCCCCTTCCTGCTGTCCTCCCAGGTCATTCACCACCAGTGTGGATGGCCTGGGGCCATCCTACTCACCTGCTGCCTTGGGACAAAGGAGTTATGTCCTGTCCTTCCCAACACAGAGGGCAGGGTGGTGGCAGCCCACCCCACCCTCGGCACAGGGGACGGTGGTTGAAGAGAGTCTGACTGGCGGTCCCCAGGTGCTTCCCTGTGCACTGACGCCTGTCCCACATCATCGGGCTGGTGCCGGGGCACCTTCTGAGCAGAATGTTTGAGGCTCATTCATTTCTCTAGATGGCAATCCATGGTGGGACTTAAAAGACCCAGGTTTGGACTGTGGGTCCCCAGGCTCCTGTCCCCGGCGAGACGATGGGGGCAGAGCCCTGGAAGCACTCTGTGCAGTGGGGAGTGTCCTTGCAGCAGCAACATGCCCCGAGGGACGCCGCTGGCATGCCCTAATCTCACACCTTTGTCTCCTTCCTGGCACAGACACGTCACTGGGTCCCGCCCTTCCGGGGCCTCCTCTTCTAAGGTGGCATCTTCTCCTGAACTGTCAGTGCGGCTGGGAGTGGAGGGGTCTCGGTGACACCTGTGCAGGGGCAGAAAACCACTGTGTGGCTGTGACCCGTCCTGGGAGCTACTTTTAGGCTGGCAGTGGCAGCAGATGAGAGGGCAGTGGGGGCCGAGGGCCCTAGCACGCTGCTGTCCTGCTGTCCTGCTATCCTGCTCTTCTGCTCGGTCCCCGAAGGGGGGATGCAGCCCCATGTGCACCGCTCACGCTGGGCTGGCATGCTCAGTGGAGGCTCGTCCATGCAGCTGGCAGTCAGTCTTGTCTGCTGCCTGTCCAAAGCCCTCTCAGTGCCTGGCTTGGCCGCCTGGATCTGGCACACGCCGCACCACACTGCTCTGGGCCCCGCCGGGCTTCTGCCTGACAAATGGAGATTCCTGTAGTTCTCTGAGGCTGGAGCTCTCTTGACTCGACCTGTCTTCCAAACCCTGCTCATGTGGGGCAGGAAACATTCTAAAAATTGTTTAATTCAGAATCACTTTGCTGAAAAATGAATAAGGAGAAGCCACATGACCAAGGTCACGACCTGTGTCACCAATCCCCACACAGACAGGCAGATCCCACAGGCCACTCACTCCGAGTGGGAACAGTGGTTCCTGAGTCCTGCCCAAGGCCGTGTGCTGGCAGTCATCCTCACGCCTGAGTGATCTGGTTCCAGGGACAGGTGGGAGTGATGGGTGACATGCTGTCAGATGCCTGAGGTCCTGACAGGGTGGTTTGGCTTCCCCCCACTTATTTCGGGAAGGGCAGCCAGAGCCGCTTTGTCCGGGGGAGCACCCGCCAAGCGGCTGACTGCGCCCGGCCCTCTGTCTGACCGTGAGGGGCTGCCGGTCTGCTTTCTGAGGCGCCTCCGCATTCCCGCAGCCGCGTGGCAGGGCTCCGGCTCCTCCCCATCTCACCGGCGCGTTCTTCTTGGTCGCTCTGATTCTAGCCACCCTCGCGGGTGTGACGTGGGGCCTCGTCGTTGCCTATGGTTTGTGTTTCTCCGGTGGCCAAGGATGCTGAACATCTCTGCTTGTGCTTGTCAGCCATTTGTTTGTCTTCTATGGAGGCGTGTCTATTCAGATCCTCTGCCTATTTTTTAGCTGAGCCACCTGGGTTTTATTGCTGAGTTATTAAGTTCTTTACATACTCTGCATCTAAGTCCCATAGCAGATACACGGCTTGCGGATGTTGTCCCCCTTTCTGTGGCTGCCTTCGCATTTCATGACGATGCCCTGTAAAGCACAAACACTTTTTAAAACTTTTGATGAAATCCAGTTTGTCCATTTTTTCCTTTGATTGTTTGTGCTTTCAGTGTCCTACCTAAGAAGCACCACCTAGTGCAAGGTCACAAAGACTTACAGTTATGTTTTCTTCTAAGATGTTTGTAGTTTTATCTAGGTTGGTCTGTGACCCAGTCTGAGTTACTTTTTGCATGTGGTGTGAGGCAGGGACCAGCTTCGTTCCTCCACTTGTCCCAGGCTCGTTTGTCAACAAGACTGTCTTTTCCCTGCTCAGGTGTCTTGGCACCCTGTCAGGACAGACAGGTCTTAGGATCTTCCTGAATGAGAGCCCGCCGCCACAGGTAACCCAGGGTACACACAGCATCAGGGGGCCTAGCCAGGCCCTCTGTTGAGCTGTCCCGCCCCACAATGCCCTGCGCACGTCAAGGCAGGGCAGGGTGGGAGTCTGTGCTCGAAGACCCTGGGGAAGACAGTTGATCAGAATGGATGGTGTCACCTTTTCCTTGATACAGCTCCACCTTTGAGCCCAGGAAGGAAGCATGCCCAGATCACACACACAGAAGTGACCTGCTGCAGAATGGCGAGTCGCCCTGCTCCTTGCTGCCCTCCTCCAGCCGGTCCTAGCCGAAGTGGCCCCATGTCTTACAGTTTGGGACAGCCCTAATTTATGCCCTGTCTTCCCGCATGATTGTTCATCGGCTGCTTCCTCTCTTGAGGCATCTTGGTTTGGATGGTAAACAACACAGTTCCCCTGGTCACAAAGGAAAGGCCAGGGTGTGCATGGCCCAAACCGCGTGCCCAGAGCCTAAGGCCAGCCGTTCTGCCCTCCGGTCCCACTGACAAGGAAGGCTGCACTTGCACTTCAGAGTGCTCAAGGCCTTGGCCAAGGCCACAAATCCACCCTTGTGCACAGCGGGGGGCAGGGCTCGCAGCCCCCTCAGACTCCAGCAGCAGGGAGGCCTTCTCTGGGCACCTTTGGGATCAGCCCCGATGGAGAGCTCACCAGGGTCCCGCCCAGGCAGCCCAGCTAACTCCGAAGGGTCAGGAGAGGCACACGTTGCCCTGGCCACGCCACCCGTGGGTGCCTGTCCCCGAACTCAAGGACGTGATCAGCCCTGTTTCTTCACACCCGCCTTGGGCTCGCCAGGACCTGCAGGAGAAGCCATGTGATGTGCAGGCCCCTGCAACTCTCCTGTCTCTAAACGATGCATGAATCTCTGGAGGAGCCCACAGACAAAAGGGGAAGGCACTTCCGTATCGATGGAATCAAGGTTTGCATCTAACTGATGTGAATCCAGCCATCGTGGTGGGGCGGGGCTTCCGAGTGGAGCAGAGCAAAATGAGAGAGAAGTAACCAAAGCAGTGGGGGGAGGGATGCAAATCTGCACCTCCTCCCCTGTGGGCAGCAGCTCCCAGGAGCCCATGTGCACATTGGACCGTCTGGGTGAAAGCTGATGTTTCTATACAGCCTACCCTTTAAAAGCAAACTGAAGAACTACTGTGACTAAATACAGATGTTACTGTGTGCTCTGACTCTTTGTGTAGCTGCCACACTGTGGGAGACTGCAGCAAAATCCCATGCTGAAGCAGGGTAGGCTTCCTGGAGGAGGTGGCCTAGAGCTCGGTTCGGAGGAGAGTGGGACTCAGCTGGTTGCAGGAAGAGGTGGCAGGGGGAGCTTCCAGGAAGCAAAGACCAAGCACTATGACCTGACGTGGGGTGGTGAACACACAGTACAGTGCACAGAAGACGTGTCATGAATTGTGCATCTGAAACCTTTAATTGTATTAACCAGTGTCACCCCAATAAATTTAATAAATCTTAAAGACAAAGGAAAAGTAAAGCGAGCGCCGAGGCAGTGGAGGTGTAGGGGTGAGGTGAGGTCCGGCTAGCCGGCCTTGAGTGCCTTGTGAGCTATCTGAATTTTGGCCTTTAGTCAGTGATCCCCAAATCCCTGTCCCTGGAACCCCTGGGACCTGAGAGGCTGCTGAGACACACGGTTCTACAGTCACACAAGTTTGTGAAATTGCACACACAGCTGACCCCATAAATCCTCACTTGGGGCATTGCAAGGGATGTTGGCATGTGAGAGGCCTGCTGGGTCCAAGGCACACGCGCTTTCCGCTGACCACGCAGGGCTCCCCTTAGAACATCCAGCAGCCTTTGTGCTCTGCCGGAAGCAGGGCTCGAGCAACGGGGCCACTGCAGGCCTCAGTGCAAAGGAGCAACAGGATCAGGTCCCAGGGATGGAAGTGGGGAGGGCCGGTCTGTGCTGGAGGCAGGGCAGCCACCAGCTGACAGGTGGCTGGCTAAGCCAGAGGGTCCCTCTTGGTAGCTATCAGGAAGGACCCAGGAGTCTCCCACAGACGATGGGGAGGCAGGCGAGGAGACAGTGGCCGCCTCCAGGCTCGTCTGATGCTGCATCCCCGACTCCCTCCTCCAGCAGCTGTCATCGGCCACCATCCCCTGGCCCCTGCCAGCGTGTCCTGAGCCCAGCCCCTCTGGGGCCCAGAGGACACTTGCTGCCCACAGGGCACGCCTCGCCTCTCGTCGCCTTTGGAGAAGGAAAGCACCAGCTGAAATGCAGCTCGCCCCCACGCCACCCAGCCCCTGCATTCCTCTGCAGAGCTGAGAACTGAGCCCCCCGTGGGATTTCAAACCAGCACAAGAAATACGTCTTGTGCTTTTCACCAGACCTGCTGGCTGGCAGGCGGCTCCATCTCAGGGTCTCCGAGTCGTTACCTGTCCAGTGCGTTTCAGGCCAGGGAGCGGGAGACTAGACAGGGAACTGGCTGGCCAGCTGCGATTTACAGACTCCGGCAGACGAGCCTCAGAGTATTCGGCAAACCCTGCGGAGAGGGAGGCTGGGGAAGGCGCTCGCGGGCGTAGGGGCAGGTGCCGGTGGGTGGGCGAGGGCACAGGAGCCTCTGTGCGCTGTTGCTTCCACTTCCTGCTCTCTGTTCTTAACTGTCAACTCTTGTCCATGCCGCCCTCGCCGTCCAGTCTGGGGAGGCCCCACGGCAGACTGTTTATGCTCACTGCCCTCTGGACGGCCACCAGGGCCTCCCCAGACCCCTTCCTCCCCTGAGTGTGAAAGCAGGGAGAGAGGGGAGGGGACACTCAGCTGGGGTGCTGGGAGCCGGGTGGTCCCACCCTGTCTGCTCCATCATTCGTTCATTCCTGGTGTGTTTACTGAGTGTGGCACTCGGCCTGAGCTTTGTGTTTGTGTTGGGGATGCAAGGTAAACAGTCGAGGGGCTCCAGGAGTCCTTGGCCCGTGGGAAACTCAGCATGATGGGGCTGTGTCCACAGTGCACGGAGACACAGCTCACACTGCGACCCCGCCCGCAGACGCGGTGGGTGGGGCAGAGCAGGGCCCACCCGGGGCTGAGTGTGAGGACCAGCATGTACGGTGGGCAGGTTCAGGCAGCAGTGCTCCGAGCGAGGAACCTGCATGTGCAGGCGCGTGAAGGCTGGAATGAACACAGTGTCTTCAGGAGCTGCGCACCATGTGGTGTGAGCAGGGTGTGACATCCGAAGGGCGTGCAGGGAGAGACGAAGCCGGGAGCAGGGGTGGGGGGGGTGCCAGCAGTGGGGAAGTTGGACCCAGGGAATGGGGGCTTCATGGCCGGGCTAAGGAGAGTGGCTCTTGTCCAGGGAGCTATGGGCGGGAAGCCATCGAAGGTTCCTGGACAGGCTCGGCACCAAAGTGGACGAAAGGGAACAGGAAAGAGGGACTGGCCGTCCCGGCGAGGGTGAGGGGAATCAGGACGTGGAGCGAGCAGACAGACAGCGGGAGACCCTGAGCAGAGAGGGGGCCGGAGCTGCCGGCGAAGGCCACGTCCCCGGTCTGCCTGTGGACTCTGAGTACACCTGTTTCCTGGTGAAATGACGGGAGCCACTTGAATGCCTGGGGATGCGGATGGGCAGCCGAGAGAATTACCGGGCGGACTGAGCAGCCAGTAAACCCTGTCAAAGACTCTCTGACTCACAGACACATGGAGAGTAGTCTCCCTGCCTCCCGGGTCTCTCCCTGCCGAGGCCTGCCCCTGGAGTCCACGGCTGCCTCTCGGAGTCTCCTGATGGGACTGAGTGCGTGGTGGGGGTCCCCTCCGTTCCAATGATGATACTTCCCTCCCCTGGGGCGTGGGCGTCCCAGGCCTCAGTGACAGTGGGGGCAGGACCTTCAGGGAGGAAAACAGACCCCCCCATCAAACACCATCCCTGCACACATGCCCACACCCCCTCATGTCAACAGGCGGGAAACCAATGCCCAAAAATGGAAATATCTATGCTAGGTTGGTGGATGAGTCTTATTCCTAAAATTTGCCGGAATAGTATGTTGCCTTTTTAATAATAATATTGGAAAACCCAGCCCTGGCTGGACACAGGTGCAGTATGTGCAGCCTGTCATGCGGCTTTCAGTGCCCCACCCCATTGACACAGCCGTGACCTCGAGGACTCCACACACCTTGCTTTCTTCTGCCTCAACACAGGAGGTCAGAGCTCACGGATCCGCGTCTCCCCAGAAGAGTCGGGCTGAGGGTGAAGTGGGGCAAGCCTGTGCAACACGACGTGCCATCCAGGCCGAGATGTCAGCCGATGGGGGCACATGGACCCCGGGTCCCGGGCTTCTCCTCAGTACCCTGGGAGATGCGGGTGGGTGAGCCTGGCTCTGGCCTCTGGGACACAAGTCTCTCCACCCAGCCCCTGCCTCCTCACCAACCTGACCAGGTTTTCTGTTACCGGCTCTCTGACGCCAGGGGAAGAGGCACAGATACTTCTCTCCGGAGTCTGAGGAGGGCGGCTCCGAGCACCTCCCACTGCAGCCCGTGCGTGAGGCTGGGCTGCTGTCAGGCGGGTACAGAGTGAGCGGCCCCCGCTCCCAGCCCTGGCGAGCACCGCATGGCCCCAGGAGGCTCCTGCCCGGATAGTAGACACACCCAAAGGCGAGTCCCAGCCCTGCCTCCCACCAGGTGACTGCCACGTCCCCACTGAGCCTCAGTTTCCCCACCCCAAACCGCTGGCCTCAGCAGGTGGGCTTAGACTCAGCCAGGGGGGAGGAGGGAGGCGCAGGGGCACTGAGCCCCGCACAGTGTGAGTGGCCTGCTTCCCTGGCCTGGGGTCCCTGGGGCCCTGGGAAGGACTTCCCTAGTGCCATCCACATGGCTTCCGTAACGCCAGCAAGGGCTCAGGAGCGCGGGGAAGAGGAGCCAGCCTCTGAAGAGCCGCAGCCTCGTTTACAACCCGGCTGAACATCTCCAGGATTTCCTGAGGCTTCCTCACTTGTCAGAACCGAGGAGCCAACACCTCGTGAAAATGGGTTTACGAGAAAGCAGCCAGGCAGGTGGGGGCCGCCGGCTGCTGGGAGGCCAGCTCGGTGCTGGCTGGCCGTGCATTTGCCCTCGCCAGAGCTGTGCGTTTGATGTGTCCGGGTTGACACCTCTCCCATCATTAAGCACAGCCCTTGTTTCTAAAAAACACCTTCCCTGACCCTGCCTCTGGGTCCTCTCACCTCATTTCCTGTCAGATGTGGGGCCTCTGCAGAGAGGTGAGAGCTGCGGCTGGGGGGGGGGGGGGACTTGAAGGTGTAAATTTAGTGGAATTCAGTACCTTCGCAGGGTCTAAACCATCACCACTGTCTAGTTCCAGAACTTGTTCGTCTCCCTGAAGGGGAAACCGAGCACCTTCCCATCACTACCACCCACCCCTCCCCCAGCCCCGGCAGCCCCCACCCTGCCGCTGCCTATACGGGTTTCCCTGATCTGGACGTTATACGTAAATGGATCTGAGTCACACGTGACCTTATGCACTGTCCTCTCCTGGTCGGCCGGTGTCACGTTGCCAAGGCTCTCCCGTCTCGTGGCCTGTGTCACCACCACCTCACTCACTTTTGTGGCAGAATCACAGCCCACTGTGTAGGGCTGCAGGTCTCCGCCACTTCGCTTCTCCAAAAGACCTGTACCCACACCCGTTTTTGCTAACCAAAAGAAATCTGAGGAGGGTTTTCTCTTCTATGAAAAAAGGCAAAAAGTGAAAATAGAGTTCAGCCCTGACCGGTGTGACTCAGTTGGTTGGCCTCATCCCATCCTATAGAGCAAAAGGTCTCTGGTTCGATTCCCGGTCACGGCACATGCCCAGGCCATGGGTTCAGTCCCCAGTCGGGGAGCATACAAGAGGCAACCAAATGATGTTTCCCTCTCCTTCTTTCTCCCTCCCTTCCCTGCTCTCTAAAATAAATACAGTTTAAAATAGGGTTCAGCATCTGTTCTGCAGCCTCCTTACAGAGGCGGCGGCCCCCCGCAGGCACGGCGGCCCCGCTCCGGGCTCTTCCCTGGGAACCACACCAGCACCGCAGCATCAGGCCCGCAGCTTTGGGCTGTGTCTGTGAGCATCTGTGCTGTCTCGGTTTATGTTGTGCATTCCTGCTTTTACTATACGTTAATGTTATTTTAGGTGTTATGTGCTATTCGATGTGCTATGTGATGTGTTATCTTGGGGTCTGGGAACTCTCTCATTGTTTGCAGCAATCTAATCAGGTGGGGCAGGGGTGAGGCGGGCCAGTCCCGTGGGAAGAGCTGGTTCCTCAGGATGGAGCGTCTGGCCAAGGGCGGTGGCTCCTGAAGCTGGCCCCCAGACCTGCAGCTTCTCATGGGGCGGCTCCTGTCCGTGCTCAGGGGCCAGCCCAGGAGCCAAGGCCTGCTGACTGACAAGGACTGTCCCTCCTGGGTCTGCACCCGTGGGTGCCTGCCTCTCCTCCTGTCCCCCTTCTTCCCCAACCCCTGCAGGCCTGCTTGCCAGCTGGAATCACTTTACTTCCCAGCCAGCCAGGGAGACAGGCCATCCTGAATCACCGCTGACACTCATCCCCTCAGGCCCTCTTACCTAAGCGGTATGGGAGGGGGCAGGGGGGAGGGGCGGGGGGCTACAGGGCAGGGGCGAGGACCGGGCCATGGTAGAGACAGTCCCAAACCCTCGCAGGCCAGCTGGCGTCTCCATCCACTGAGTCCTGAGTCTGGGCTCTCTCTTCCATTCCACGCCCCTCTGCAGCCCAGGCCCCATTTCCTACCTCCTGGGATGGAGGGAGCTTGCGACCACACTGATGCAGGTGGCGGGGGTGGGGCAGTGGACAATGTCTGGAAGGCTCGGCGACGCCCAGGCACCACCAGCCGGCCCAACCCCTCCCTCGGACCTTTAGAGCTGGGCTGGGCCCCGGCACGGCCCTTGGCTCTGACCCTGATCACCAGTGAGTTAGCCATGCCCCCTCCTCCTCAAGGGGACATCCGCCCCGTCCCCTGCTCACCGAGGGAGCAGACGGGGCTCCCAGGTTTTGCCTCCTGGACTTGCATAGGCTTCTCCAAAGAACCGGCTCAGAAACAAACAAAAAACCCTGAAAGCTGACCTTTTCTTAGTTTTTTACTCGCCCCCCAACCCCCCCCCCCCAACTCTCTGCAACAACCGAACCTCCCCTCCAAGCAAGGTGGGTGCCTCTGGCCAGGAGCTGGCCCCTGCCGCCACAGACTGTGTGGCCGTGGGCAGACAGCCAACAGCTCTGGGCTCTGCCTCTTCGCCTGAGACCCCAGCCCCACAGGGACCGTGAGAACCATGCTCTCCTCTGGGAAGACCCCCATGGGGCTGAAGGTCAAAACAGACTTCTCTGTGTGGGTCAGACCTCAGTGTCACTGGGCACTCAGTGTCAGGCTGGCAGCTCTCCCAGGTGGCCCCTGTTCCCCACAGGATGGGGAAGGGCCAGTCTGATCACAGGAACCCAGAGCAGGGCACCCTTTGTTTGGGTCAAGCTGGAGACATGTAACAATGCCCACAGCCATGCACTTTTGGGGCAAAGTGAGGCACTTCCTGGGTAATTTTAACCCAGGCTCCCTTCACATGCCCCATTGGGGTGCCAATGTCCCAACAGGGACCTTTCCCGCACCTGCCTGGGGGCAGCAGGGGAAGCCCGCGGGTGCCCTCGGCAGCCCCACCCCGTGGCCCCTGTGCCCTAAGTGCCCCGAGGCCCTGCTGAGGGCTGGCAGCCTCGCTGTGCCCCTTCCAGTTGAGAGGGGCCTGGAGAAGCCACGGCCCAGCCGTCCTACAAAAGCAGTGTCACCGCTCAGATGGTTTGAGTTAGTGACTGAGGGGCCTCGGCTGCTTTCAAGTGAAAAGTGAGGACTTTCCTGCGGAATCGCCCTGCTTGACGGCAGCGGTCACAATTGCAGGGGGCCCGCCAGATGTGCCCTGGTGGCCCCAGGGTGTGGTCTCTGCCCTGCCTCTCCCTGGCCCCAGCCTCCCGCCCACAGCCCAGGAAGGGTCTCCCCAGTCTCAAGCACTTAGGCTGTGTCCTTAGCAGGACACGCAGGCCTCGGGCCTGTCCTCGCGTGTCCGCCTCCCACCGGGCTGGTCCCCGGACCTGCCGCAGACCTGGTCTCGTCGGCCAGGACTCGCTCAAATGTCCCTTTCCATCCACTCCTTCTGGCTTTCAAAATGTTGGGGGGAAACTGTTTTGATGTAAAAAGTTAATACATTACATCAAAAATAATGAATAATAAATAAAATCAACTACAATTGCAAAATCAAAACTTAACGGTCAGATGTGGTGAGTGGCAACGCTTTTCCCTTTAGGGGAAAAGAAACAAAACAGGAGAAAACTACAAAAGCAGACAGAGTAAACGAACCCACAAGCAGTCGCGTGCGAGGAGACTGCCAGGCTGTGAAGTTCTATGCGGCTGCGCTAGAGCCCCGCCCCTGCCCCAGGCCTCGCCTCGGTGCCAACCTGGGCTCCGCTCACAAAGCTCGCCAGCCACCGGGGTCACGGTCCTGCGGGCCGGCTGCAGTCCCTGCCCTGCTCCGAGCCTGGGTGGCGTGAGACCAACGGACCTTCCCCTGCTCCCACAGGCCCTTTTCCGTGGCTGCTACAGATAACAAATAAAGTGGCTTCTCAGCGGCAGAAAGAATGTTAGCAAGAAAAAGAGCCAAACACAGAATTTTCTATCCACCAGAGTGTGGCATGTGGGTATAGTTGGTCACCATCCACCGAGCATCTTTGCCTCAGTTGTGCTACATGGGGGTCGTGTGAGAGGCAGCGTAGCCTGGGGCGCGAGCCCTGGACGGAGTCTGCGGAGCTGGGTTCCAGTTCTGACAGAGGCAGTGACGCCTCCTAAGTCTCGGTTTCCTGGTCTTTAAATAAACAGGCTGCACTGGGTGGGTGGTTTCTTTTCCCTTGTTTAATTTTTGTTTTTGTAGTTCTAGCTTTTTTTCTCTATTAATTGCAGGAGTAATATATGACTTCTTGCTTATTGTCATAGTCTGTTTGAGCTGCTATAACAAAATACCGTAAACGTGGCGGCTTATAAACAGCAGACATTTATTTCTCTGTTCTGGAGCCTGGGAAGTCCAAGGTCTTGGTGCCAGCAGACTGGGCGTGGCCCGGTTCACAGACGGCTGTCCTAGGGCCATCTTCTCCTTGTGTCCTCACACAGCAGCCCGAAGGGGTGAAGGGGCTCTCTGGGGCCCCTTTATAAGGGCACCGGTCCCGTCGCAAGGGCTCCACCCCCACGGCCTGCCCACCTCCCAGAGGTCCTCACGTTGGGGGTGAGGTTTTCACTTGCGAGTTGGGAGGAGGGGCCGCACACACTCAGTCTATAGCGCTTGTCATGTAGAAATAGAACCACACCAACACGCACACAGCAGAGTGCCAGAGTTTGCCTTCGGCCCTGCAGGTCCCTGTCCTCACAGTTACCAGCTTCATGTGGGTCCCTCGGAGCCTTTTTCTACATATGCATGTGCATGCATGTCTACATGTGTGCACGGCCCACAGAGATAGCGTGTTGAGTGTTTTTACTTTTTTTTCACATTTCTAACACGAGTGCCTAGAATAGCCCCTAACTTACTAGTTAACTTGCTAAATTTTGTTATTTGCATGGTTAAATTAATAAGTTTTTTGTTTTCTTTTTGGGGTTTTTTGGGTGTTTTGTGGGGGGAGTTTGGTGAGGGGCTTAGCTAAACTCTATGTCTTGGAGATTTTTTCTGAGCTCTGTTTCTGGGTGCTGCATAGACGTAACCCAACCTTCCCTCGTACCAGTTCCCAGTCTGTTATCCCCTGGGGCTTGACGTGCACAGAATCCAAAATGGTTCCGTTTCTGAAAGGTAATATCGTGCGCGTACTAGAAGCCTCGTAACCAGACACGCTGACGTCTCTGCAGTGAAATGTATGACTGCGCCTGTAACGGGGGCCAGTCTCGTCTCCAGCCAGCCGCCGTGAGGCCAAGCGCCTGCAGACGTGCGGTCCAGAGAAGACGCAGTGCGCTCGGGGCCCCGGGGATGCGGAACGCGGGGCAGGTGTGGGCATCTGCACCTCCGGTGCCTCGGGTCCCCCTGCTGTTCACAGTCTCTGTTCTTCCCAACTTTGGTGCCGGTGATGAGGGCAGCCTGCTCCACAGGCACCGAACGAAAAGCACCCAAAAATACTTTTGGGCACTCAGGGCCGCTTCAACTGGGAGCATCCCGTGAGCCCCCTCCCAGCCCTACACGACCCCATCAGATTTGCAAACTGCTTATTCTCATCTTCACAGGGGGCCACATCGCCACCACTGCCTTTTCCCTCTGGGCTTGGCACCCACGACCCCACTCTGGCCCCTCCTTTGGCACCGGTTTTACTGGTCAGGTCTCGAATTTCCCAGAGACCCGTGCAGCGGTGAGGGTTGGCCCCCAGCCCTCCCGTCTTGCCACCTCTATCCACAGTCATCTCAGCACCTTCCCTCTGAGGTCCGAGTCCAGTGGTGGTATCTTCCTACTCGAGGAGACCTGCTTGCTGCAGGAAAGCGACCATGGGTTTCAGGAGTGCGTTAAACCACTGGCATTGGAGCAGACGGGGTGTTTGGGCACATGTGCACCTTCCATGGGCCCCGGGGGTGGGCACACCCTTCTCGGTCTGGCCCTGCCTGCCTCTCGTCACAGCCCCAGACTCCTGCTGCATGCACAGGCTCACTCCCGGTCCCCCAGAATCATCCTCTCCTTCGGCTGCCTGCCCCTCCTCCTGCCTGCCCGCCTGCTGTCCCTGCTCCTCCCATGTAGCTGCCCAGAAGGCTGTCACCATCCACAGGATGGAATCTGCGGCCGGTGGCAGATGAACAATGCTGGGGACTTCTGCAGGCAGGAAGCACAGGGTGACCCAGGAGGAGCGGAGGCTGCGTGGAGATGGGTGGGGTGGGGAAAGGCACCCTCTGTGGGGTAAGGCACCCTTTGAATGTTAGTGGCTAGGAAGGAAAGACACGAAGACAATGAGTTTCACGTTGCTGAAGCTGACTCAGAACGGACTGCCCTTTGCTTTGGGGCAGCTGTGGGGTAACTACACCCCCTGGAGATGGGGGAAGGGTTAGAGTTTTGCTTCTCCGGTGCCACGAGGTCCACCCCTCCCTTACCAGAGGCGTAAAGGAATGCAGCCCCTTTGAGTGGTTCCATGCGTCTGACAGATGTGAAACATCAGCCCATTATGGGATCCTGTATGTTCAAATTAACTTAACGGTGGCTCTTCTCCGCTGACACCCCACTGACACGCCCCCACCGCCAGCACCCATGGGGGCGTTTTCCGTGGAGGTGCGGGCACCTGGGCACTGGTCTCCTGCAGCTTCCTGCCAGACCTCGCAGCCTTGTCCTTGACACCGTCCTCCAGCGGTGACAGTTAGGGACCACTGCTGCTGCTGGGCCCTCGCATTGGCCACGGACAGACCGAGAGCCCTGGGCAGTGCTCGGGCCCCCGAGGGCAGGGGAGAAAGGAGAGGCTGCTGTGAGAAGGTCCCAGGAACAGACTATGGACATGTCCCTCCACTCCCCACCCTGCTTACTCCACATTTAGCTTCCTGAATATCCTTTCATCCAAAGGTGCTTCTCTCCTGGAAGTAAACAGGACGTGACTGTGCACTGGGCGCAGGGGAGGAATTCAGTTGCACCGAGGGAGCCTGCTTTTGTATGAATAAACATCCAGCTCTGCCACCCCCTGGCTGCGTGGCCTTGGGCAAACCCCCCAACCTTCCCCACCTCCTCCTTCTCTGAAATGGAAACAAAAGATGAACTGCAGGATTGCTTAAGGAGTACAGGGGGATCTAAAGCCCCCAACGCAATGGTTTGTAAGTGGCAGTGCTGGCCCCGGGGTCCCGCTTTCAGGAGACCAGTGGCACCTGTGCCTGGCCCCCCGCAGCCCTGGGCTCTGCGCGCAGCCTGGTTTGCCTGTTTCAGGACCCTGGCTCTTACTCCACCTCCTTGAACCTTCATTTCCTCCCCAAAGTGGTGGGACTAATCAGTCTACTTCTCGGAGATGTCCTGAAGACAGTTCAACAAGAGGAAACCTAAACCAACCAAACCAATCAAAATCCTTGGCCCTATGGAGCTCCCACTTAGCAGGGCGACCAACCATCAGTAATGACTAGAACGAGTCAGGGGCACAGTGTTGTAGGCAGCAAGTGCCTGGGATGGAGAAAAGGCAGGTGAAGGCCGTGGGGATCTGGAGTGTGCAGGCTGCAATATCAAACCGAGGTGGGGAGCGGTCCTGGGGCCCTCTGGGAAGGGACATTTGAGCCAAGACTTGAGCAGAAAAGGGGAAATGGGATCCAGTCAGCGGAGCCACCCCAGCGAAGGCTTCAGGCGGGAGTGTGTCTGGTGCGCGAGGGGAACCGCAGCCGGGCTGGAGGGGAGGAAGCTGGGGAGAGCGGGGTGGGGCGGCAGAGGGCTGGGCAGGCGGGCGGCTGAGAGGGCCTGCTGGGCTTTTGCCCTGAGCAAGGCGGGACGTCATTGTAGGTTCTGCGAGGTCACCCTGGGGACCATGCTGAAGACAGACGGTAGGGGGCTCAGAGGAGGCTGGAGGCAGTTTGCTGGGTGCAGGAGAGTCTGGGGAGGGGTGGCGGTGCTGGACTCGGCGGTAGCGGGGAGCTGGAGAGGCCGGATCGGGTTCTGGATGTGTGGAAGGTGCAGCCAACGGGATTTGCTAACAGGGTGGCTGAGGGTGGGGAGAGAGGGAAGAGTTGAAAACTCCAAGTTCATCGAGTCTAAATGAGAAGCTACATGAAAGCATCCAGTGGGCACATGGTCAGTAGTGATTATTTGATTTAACTCATCCTTTTCCTAAACTTCCCCAAAGACCTGCTCTGGACTGAGCCCTGTGCGGGAGAGATCCTGATTATAGCAGTTAACAGGCTTTCTTTTCTTTTTTTTCTGTGCCTGTCAGCTGAGGTATTTTTCCTAATACCTTTGTTGAGATGTGATTCACATACAAGTCACCCATTCAGCGTGTGCAGTTTATCGGTTTTAATATATTTACAGATGTGTGCGACCTTCACCGAAGTCAGTGTCAGGGCATTTTCAGCCCCTCGGGGAGAAAGCCTTCAGCTCTCGCACCCCCACCCCGCCCCAGGCAACCACTCGCCGACCGCTCTGTCTGCGGTGCACATTTCCCATCAGTAGGTGCCTTCTGTGCCTGGCTTCTTTCACTTGGCATAACGTTTCCAAGGCTCGTCACGTGGCAGCCTGTGTCAGTACCTCATTCCTTTGCACAGTGCATGGGCAGGCCACGTTTGGTTTATCCATTCATCCACCTGGGTTGCTTCCACAGTTTGGGTGTTGTGAATAACGCTGCCGTGTTAACGTGCCTGGGCAAGAGCTTTGCGGGGCTTTGTGTTTTCATTTCTCGTCCGTATCTGATCGTGGCTTCCTGGTTATCTGAGTTGTGTTATCTGACTCCTCATTCCTCTAGGAGTGGAATTTCCAGGTCGTAGAAGGACTCTGTGTTTAATCATTTGAGGATCTACCGGATGCTTTCCAAAGCGGCAGCACCGGTTTTCACCCCTACCAGCAGTGCGTGCGTCTTGCCGGTGCACGTTAACGTCTGACTTCCTTATTCCCACCGTCCTGGTGGGTGTGAGTTTGCATCCCACTGTGCTTTTAGCCCCCCAGTTGTCAGAGCTTGTCCATGCCCTCACGTGCCTTCTCCACCCATCCTCGCAGCAGCCCTGCAGGGCGGGTGCCTCTCTCATCCTCGCCTCACAGATGAGGAAACTGAGGCACAGAGACGTCACGGGCGGCAGAGCTGGGATGCGCACCCAGGCCGTCTGTGCTCAAAAACCTCAGAGAGGAGTGGGAGACCCTCACACCAGCTGCAGCCCACAGAGTGAGTTCCTAGACGCCCAGGTGGGGCTGCAGGAAGGCAACACTGTAGCAACGATGAGGCGTCAAGGAACAAAGGGGCCTGGAAGCGTGAGTGGGCGCGTTTTGAGGGGTGGGAGGTGGATAGAGGTGCGAGCAGAGGCTGGCCAGGGCAGAGGCTGCTCAGGGGATCGAGGTGATGATGGCCAGACCCATTCCACCGCCTCCTTAAAGTACCCACCACTCTGTCATCTGCTTCAGCAGGGTATTTTGAGAACGTGTATTTCAGTTCTGGTAGAAGCCAGTGTGTGCTGAGAATGTTACCCTCCAGGGCCCACCTGACTGAAAGTGAATGAATGCACAAGTTGTGTGAAGACCTTCTGGCACACAAGGAACTCATGCGTGCCTGTAACCTACACAAACTCATCCCCACGCACTGACGGGAAACAGAGGGAAGTCACCAGGAGCCGGCACTCACCCCTCCTGCCCTCCCTAGAGGCCGTGAGGGTTTGCCCCTGAGCCGCCGTGCACCTCCCCAGGTGAGGGCCCTGCCCAGGTGTGCTTAAAGGCAACTGTGACTGCTCTGCTCTGACCAAGGTGGCCACTTTGGCACTAACCCCCTCATGGCAGCCCCAGCTGGACAAGGTGAGAGGTATTTGTAGGGATGGTGCCGGCGAGTGGGCTTTGTCCAGGCCGGTTTCATGTGACTAAGCCGTGGGGCATGACACCCGGTGGCAGCTGCGGTGGGAACAGCAGACTCAGCTTGGCCACACCGAAGTGCAGCTCGAGGGCCCGCACCCCAGGAGCGGCCTTGAGCCTCCCTCTCACCCCCACAGCAGCCCCATCTCCCTACGGTTGGTCACTGGGACTGTTCTAGAGCGGAGGTGCCACGGCCAGGACAGGGGCTGTGCCACCAGGGCCTGTGGGGACAGAGCCAGCCGGTGAGGGCAGCCCCGGCACTCGAACCTGTGCCAGAAGTTCAAGGACGGTTTAAGCCTTTACTTTTTGTCGAGAAGGTTGATTTCTTGCTCTCACCACACTCGACCACTTCTCAGAAACCTGAAGCCATGTGACTGCTTGTCTTTGCAACCGACGTAACTCCCCCTCCCACCCCACCCCCCACCCATCCCCCAATAGTTTACTCCTGTAGATGCTTCTTTGGTTTCTCGGTCCCATTTTTTTCCTTTGGCATCATTTGTCCTTCCTCCTTCATTTCCTCTTGGCTGTGTAGGCCTATTTAATAAGGCCAGGGTTAACTCCAGCACCAGAATCAGCAACTAAACCCTTTGCCTAACAGCTTTAATGAGAAACAGAAGAGCGGAGGAAACGGCTCTCCTGCCAAGTCCGTAAATTACTGCAGGGCCTGCAGCCAGGCCAGGTCTGCGTGGGAGCCTGGAGTGCTGCGCTGCTCTTCCCCCATGAGTGGCGCTCTCACCGGGGCCTCCGACCCGCCTCGGGCACCCACCCCCTAGCACCCGCCTGCCCCCGACCCCATCTTCAGAGGACAGGCCCCACCACCTCGTCTCTTAAAAAGGAGCCAGAAACCCAGAGCTGAGCGTGGAATCGGACTTTTAGCTCTGGGCCACTGACTCCCGTGTTCTGACAGCACGCTGCGGGCCGGGCAGAACACGTCTGCAGATCAGCTCCGGCCCGTGGCCGCCACTCTGCAGCTCTACTCTCAAAACTGCGCTGAATGTTCTAGCATCGAGTTAGTCAGCCTTGGCATTTTCTTTGTAAACTCCTTCTTCACCAGCTTCAGAACCATAGTTCTGGAATTCAAGCTGAATCAGAAGGATTTCACTCTGGTTGGTAGTAGCTATAAAACTGATGCCTGGAACTGTCTTTCCCCAGATTCACAGTCGGACTTACCGGGAGCCCCGGCACAGGGGCTGGGCGAGGCGAAGTGGCTGGGTGCTGGGGCTGGCTCTGTGTGGAGAGGACAGTAGGGGCTCTGCGAGGGCCAGGGGATGGCGGGCTCAGGGATGGGAAACGGGGAAGACGTTTCTGTGCCAGTAAGAAACCCACCATCCAGGAGGGACCACAGAGTCGGGGCCCCATGGAGGGGCCTGTGGGACAGGAGAGCTGCAAGCTAGGGCTGGGTCGGTGCCAGGGTCAGCCGGCTGGGGAGGCGGCGATGGAGGCTCGGGCCACTCAGGTGCTGACCGCCCGGTGTCCAGCATTGAGTCTGAGCTCAGCCCAGGAGAGTGGGGGACTTTGAGCTGCGCCATCATCACCTAAAAAAAGGCAACACAAACCGAGGCTCGTCACTAGCCCCTGTCTGTGGGCTGAGCACACAGGCTCAGGGACCGGTGGCCTGGAGCCCAGAGGACGCAGGCAGCCGGCCGTGCCCATCACCGGGTGCAGAGAGAACCCTGGGCGCCGGCGGACTCATCTCTGCACCAGACAGCCAGGCCGGGCTGAGAGCAGCCCCCCAGCCAGCGGAGCCCCTGAGTGACCAACTGGGCCCAGCTGGAGAGGAAGAGATGAGTCAGAGCGACCCCAGGGCTGGTGGGGGAGGTGGGTCTTTAACAGACAGGACACCCGCTCTAATGGGGGAGGCCCCAGGCGCAGCAGGTGGCACCGGTGACTGAGAGGGCCCTCTCGCAGGCTGTCAGGAGTGACCTAGCCGGCCGGGTTCTGGCGGGGCTGGAGCCCTGTGTGCCGCCTCCAGAGCCTCATGCCTCCACTCCACCCAGCAAGGGCCAGTCTTTGCGCTCAACCAGCTTCAGGGTGTTGGGGAGACCTCAACCAGGCTGTGCCAAGCACAGGCCCCCAGTGGAGTGTGGCCTGTGGGGAACCCCCACCAGGGGTCAGGGGGCTTCTGGGTTGGGGGATGGTGACGTCAGAGCTGAGCTCAGAGGATGAAGGGCATGGCCTTCCAGGCTGAGAACAGAAAACCCCAGAGTCTGCCTGAAAGAGCCGACAGGGCACACAGCTGCCCAGGAGGAGGAAGGGGCACCACACAGCCCAGAGCGATGCTGAGCACTCAGTGGACAGAGCTCAGCCATGTGGGAAAGGCTGGGAGCAACCGGGTGGGCCCAGGCCAGGCCTCAACACCTGCCAAGAGGCTCACAGGCCACGCTTAGGCATATGGAGGACACAGCGGGGTCCAGGGAGGAGAAGGGTCCTGGTCAGACCCAGCAGTCGTGAACAAGCCAGGGGTGGGGAGGCCCGAGGGGAGCTGCACCAAGGTGGCTGGCCGGGCGGTTCCAGAGGCCCCAGGGCCCCCAGGGCACCCCTACACTGCACAGCAAAGCGCAGCACCCTCTCCCACACTGTCCCCTGAGCAGCGTTTCCTGTGAGCAGCTGCGGCTGGGTCACAGCCGTTTCTCTTATGCTCTTGGATGGCGTCCCAAGAAAATAATTGCACTTATTTAAACACACACACACACACACCACAAAGCAACATTGCAAAACCCACTCCCAAAGAGAAATTGTAGAGATTGTTAAGGCCCCAATGGTGTATTGCTTCACTGACTTATCTGCCTGCGCATCTGTTCACTGGCCTGCCTGGATGGTCCCCGTTGCTCAACAGGCCTGCTGCCTGGCTGAGGGTCATGGGAGGAAGCAGCCCCAGCCCAGGCCACCCGGCCTGCAGTTGGCACCAAGGAATGGGCACGCCTTGTCCCAGGTTGGCTCTGGGAGCCTGCTCTGGAGCCCAGGCAGTCGGTGCCCTGCACCAGGTACCACCTGTCCCACATGTGGGGGCTCCCAGTGGGGCTCTTCTGCAGTCCTAGGGCTGGGGGCACTCTCTAGAGACCAAGCAGCCTGAGGTCTGCCCCAAACTCCATGGCTCTGTCTCTGGGGTGGGGACAGAAGAAGTTCACCAGAGCATTGTGCTAAGTAAAGGAACAATCGCTGGACCAGCTGATTTCCAAGGGCCTCCTCTTCCCTTCTAAAAGCATCACCCACTGTTTCTGGGCACCAGCACCGGGAGGGCCAGAGGCAGGGAGACGCAGCCTGTGAGGATGGCCACAACCCTACGACCATGGTACTACCAGGTAAACAAGGGACAAGTCTGTGACCCCTCCACACAGGGGGGCGGGGGAGCACCATATAGACCCCCTCCTCCCTCAGCTCACCTCCGAGGGAGCTGGAGCCACCATCCCACAGACCGAAAGATTCATACCTTGGAAATTAGGAAGCAGATATCCGGATGTTTGAAAGAAGATGGGCTTCCTCTCCAGGGTGGGGGACGGGTGGACTTCTCAGACACTGGAAGGGTGTGCGTGGGTGGGACAGACAGGAGCAGGGCCAGGGAAGTGACTCAGAACACAGCATGCCCAGGGATGGCACACTCGACTTTTAAACGTCTTTTTGGCACAAGGAGTAAGAAGAGCCAGACGAGTGACCAGGGACCCAAGACACCGGGGTCACGTCAGCAGCGAGGATGGGATTCCTTGGGCGGAGCGCATCTTGGGGAGAGCAGTGAGGAGGGACGTGGGACAAAGGGTGCGGAGGAGGCTGTGAGAGTCCCTGTCACAAAGCAGGTGCAGAAGGCATTGGATGAACCCCACCTCATGAACTTGAATCTCCAGACCCAGAGGAACTGTGCCCAGGCCGTGGGAGGAACTTGCTAGTGTGGTCGTAGAATTGGGGCTGTGCCTTTGACGAAGGGAGTGCGATGTCGCACCAGAACCGTCCTGTTTTCAGAGAGACGTATCCTAGAGTCTCCGGGGGAGTGAAGCAGATGGGGGCCTGGGCCACCCTCTAGGACAGACGAGGGAGCAAAGGTCCATGAGCTCTGTGACCAGCTGACCGCATCAGGCCCACCAGCTGCATACCATCCACCCCAGGCATCTCTTGCATGACGGCGAGTCAAGGGCATGTTTAGTCCCAGTACAGGTGGACTCCAGAGCATTGACAGAATGAGTGTACACTTTTTTGCCTGAGAAAGTCGTTTGGGCTAGAGTTGGGATGGGAGCGTAGCTGGTTGGTTCATAATTACAGCAGCCTAATCAGAAGAGTGGCCCACAGTGGGGCTCAATGAATAGGAAGGAAGGGAGGAAGGGGGGAGGGAGGGAGGAGGGAGGGAGGGAAGGAGTGGGCGGGCTGCTGTCGGCCAGGAGGTGGCAGGTAATTTTCTGTCTTTGGACTGAAGGTTCTATGGAGTGGCCTACTCTGCTCATTGATTTTGACAACTTAAACACAGAAAGTGTATGCCGTGTCACACTTGCAGGTGACAGAATTAAAATTTAATAAAACCTTGACAAACTGTGACTATAGGCAATGGACAGATGCTTAGCATGAGGCAGTCATGTCACATGGGCCCCCAAAATGCCACCTACACCTGTGAAGGCAGTTTTGTCTCCTGTCACAAGAAACCTAACTGAGAGTGGCCGCTGCTGGCCAGAAAGGCAAGGTGGGCCATGGGTCTGGCTATGCCGGCCGGCCAGCCACTCGCGGTGGCACAGGCCGCCTTGCTCCACGCTGGCTTCGTCTTCAGGATGAGCGCCTTTGAAGCGCTTGCCTCCCTCCCTTCTGGCAGCTCAACCCAAGAATGCCTCCCTTTTCTAACTGCTCCAGCAGAGGTCCCATGACTGAGTCTCCTTGGTGGCACATCCACCTCTGAGCCAATGACTGTGGCCAGAAGAACAAGAGGGGCCAGGCCAAGCAAGGTCACATGCCAGAAGCCAGGGTGGGTATGACTCAGCAAATCCACTGGATGGAGAGTAGGGAAGGAGAGAGGACAGCCGCTGAGCAGGCCCCAGACACCCCACGTGAGGCCAGCGGTGGTTTGACCTGGGTCCTGTGTCCATCCCAGAGGGTGCAGCAGGCCCAGGGTTCAGCAGGACATGCCCTCCACCCCTTGGGGTTACCACAAGGCTGGGACCCATCACCCGCTTTCTGGCCTTGAAACAGCCCCAGGTCAATGCTGAGCTGTGATTCAAACACTCATCCATCTGGCTCCACACTAGGGCTCCCTCCATTCCTGGGCTCTGGGTAGAAATGACAGGTGTCCCCGTCAACAACCCCCAGGCAGGGGCAGAAGGAGCAGCTCTGCAGACTTGTCCCGACCTAGCTGGCTGTCAAGTGGGGGAAGGGGTGTCCGTGTCGCCACCACACCCGCAGTGCATCAGCTAGAAGGAGCAGGGCCTCGGAAGTCTCCTCCCTGCCAGCGGTGATGGCCCTGCACCCTGGGAGGAAGAAGAGGGAAACCTCTGTGTAAACAGCAAGCCCCTTTATCTCCCGCTCGTGTTTCCTAGGCAGCGCCCGCCCGCGGCTCCCTGTGTTATTTCAGCTTGTGCTTTGCAGAGAGAGTTCCAAAGCCACGCAGCGGGAAGACCCCTGGAGGGAAGGCAGGAGTCAGGGGGCAGAGCCCGCGTGGCGCCAGACCAGCTGTGGGGCCCAGGCCAGGCAGCTAATCTCGTGGACCCCACTCTTCCCATTAGTGAGAGTTAGTGACCGTGTACTGGCCTGGGTGCTCCGCTGGAGCATGGTGCCATGCACCAAAAGGTCTCAGGTTGGAGTCCCAGTCAGGGCACATGCCTAGGTTGTGGGTTCAGTCCCCAGCTGAGGTGTGTACAGGAGGCAACTGGTTGATATTTCTCTCTCACATCAATGTTTCTCCCTCTCCCTGCCTCTCTTGCTCTAAAATCAATGAACACACCCTCAGGTGAGGATTTAAAAAAGAGAGGTGGTACACAGCAGCGGTGGGCGCATATGTCAAAGCACCTGTTTGTGGTGACGGTGGTTCCTGAAGGGGACGAGGGTCCCAGATGGAGCGGGTGCACCCAGGAGTGGTATGGGCAGTGGGCAGGGCTGCTGGGAGATGCGGGGCCCATGAGCATCCGAGAGCACCCACGTCCGTGTCTGCGTCCCTTGTCCGGGGCAATTCGTGGATCAAGGGCACAGGAGCACCACTTCCATATCAGAAGACACTGAGTGCACCCCTGAAAGCCTTCTTCAAGTGTCTTTTACTTCTTCACTTCTTCAGATTTACTGCTTCGAAGCACAGAGCCTGCGCTCTGGTCCAAGTGCATCTTTAACACCCTTCAATACTTGCTCGTCTCCCTTTTTGCAGAGAACGGACCTAGGCTAAGCACTTCCAGGCTGGGGTTTTGGTGGGAACTGTTACGTTGTGTGACTTTCATCGTGTGTGGTTTTACCAGTCGTCATTGGTTTTTCTTCGGCGGTAGCCATAGAAGTTTTATTTCCCAACATACTTACATGAATGAAAAGGCTAGTTTAAAGAAAAGCATGAGTTTTAAAAATGGTGTGTGTGGCGCCAGGACGATGAAAGACCCAGACACTGCTCTCCCAGCAGCTCCAGGCGGCCTTTGCTCGGACGTGGCCAGGCTGGCACCAGAGCGCGACCTCGGGAGGCGTGGTCAGGCCAGTTCGCAGCCGGAAGCTGAGTATCACACGCTCATCCCATCAGTGTTCCCCATCATGTTGGCCTGATGAAGACCACAGCCCTTGTCTTTGTGCAAGCCCCTGGGTGCCTGGCCTCTCCTCTCCCATCACATTTGCTCTGGTGACCCAGTTCCAGCCCAGGGACCTGGAGCACCTATAGCTCTTAGAGGTTCCCAGTGAGGAAACATAGCAGCAGGTGGTGACGCCTACCCTGAGTGTGACAAACACACCACTTCCCGAACACTGCACATGAGTCCTGAACACGCTGGTCATTCGGATCCTCTCTGCGGCCCAGCTAGGCAGGTATTAGTACGCCCATTTTTAAGATGGGAAAACTGACGCTCAGTGAGAGTTTGCCTAGGGTCACACAGCTAGCACTCCACGTGGGGGACTCAACCCCAGGTCTTCGAGCCGCTCTCCCCGTGCTCTTTGCCCGATAGTGCTCGGCCTCTGCCCGATGGACCGTTAGCTCCACTGCAGGGTCCCGCCCCTCCGACAGGAGGCCCAGCCAGGCCCCCAGGACCCTGCAGTTTCCGTGGACAGGAGAACCTGGGTGTGTGCGTCACCCCTTAATAGCTGCTACCACTTTCAATTGACCTGTCCCCACTGGGGAAAGATTTTGCAATCTTGATAAAGAAACTCATGTTCCCTTGAACATAATTTAGTAGTTTCTATTCTTGTTCCACCTTCCCCAAAGTCCACAGTGACTGCATTTTCCCAACCAGGAACCCCTAGGCTCGGTCTGACAAAGAATTTGGGGCCGTTTCTGGGCAGGAGGGCCTGTCTCCAGGAGACAGGGTCTGCGTGTCAGAGAGCTGGCACGCGCCAGGACACGGGGCAGTGTAGGGAGACCACCGAAGACAGTGTGGAGTCAGCGCTGCCGCCGAAGCCCTGGGACTTTGGGGGCAACAGCGGGCAGGGCTTACATGAGGCTCTGGCCTCAGGAACAGCTTCTGCTTCCTTAACCTCACCCAGGCCCCCACCCCTGTCCCTCCAGACCCCTCTCCACCCATCTTCCTGGCTTCTTTCTCCTTTTAGACCCTAAGCAAGGAGCTTGGTTTTCTGGGAACCACCCCAGTGCCACCCCATCTGCTCCCCAGAAATCAGCTGGGGCACTGGTGGACACGGAGGCTCGTGGAGATGAGGTGGCTTGTCCACGGTCACACTGATGATGACTGAGGTGCTGGCACCAGAGCCGGGTCCAGTGCCCCAGCTGCTCTGCACACGGCTGCACCCTGAGTGTCCTCTCCCAGCGGGTCACTCTGTGCTCGTCCCAACCAAATTACAAGTCTCCTGTTGGGCCAATGTGGTGTCTGACCCAGAACAAAAGGCACTAAATTTTAACCACAGTTGTGAAAACATGATGCAATCATGTTTTGGTTTTTGTCACTGAACTATATTATGGTAAAGAAACAGAGATTTTAAGAGTATATCACATATGTAAATATTATATATGTGCACGGGTCTTACACTTATTAAATCTAACATGGGCATATCATGTTTAAACATACACATGCATTCACATATTTTAAATGGGACATGACATGAAGCAAAATAAAAACCGAGGACGTCACCTGACCCACCCACCCCTCTGTGTCCGGAGCGAGCACCCCGGAGCCGAGGAGCCGTCCAGCCTGGGCGTGACTCCAGCCTGCAGTCCGGGCTGGTCCCTGAAGGCTGCCTGGCCTTGTGGTGGAATTATTCAGACCAAATTCCGAAATGCTTTTCCCTCTCAAGAACTCACTGAAGAGTTTCCCAAGCGCACAGTTTGAACCCCAAAGGCACGTAATTCCCCAGAGCGTGTTGTTCCCAGAAAGACCTTCGATCTCTCCCTGGCCTGACCCCCAGCTCCCGGAGGCCAGGCTGCCCCCGCCTGGTCCTGCAGCCACGCAGGTCAGCTCCTGGGCACACGGGGCTGCCGCTGCCGCTGCAAACTCAGAAGGGGTCGGTCTTTCATCAAACACAGAAGAGCCATTCTCCCGCAGGCTGGGCCCAACCAGGAAGCCGGCGAGGGGGGCAGGTCACATATGAGGGGTCATGTCGCTGGGGACTTCAGAGAGCAGATCTCTGGGAAGGCGGGACTGAGGTCACTTCCTGCTGGGCAGCCTGGGTCACCGGGGAGGGAACACGTGCTGAGTGCAGGCAGGGGCTGGAGGAGCAGAGGGGCACGGGGGACGGTCAGCATCCTGCACAGGGAATTTGGTCTGTAGCCTGGTGCTTTGTCACATTCTTCCACAGAATTCAGACCGTGCTTTAATTTGATTCAAAGCATTTTTTTTTTACAAAACTCAACCTTGCTTTTGTGGAACAATCACTAGTGCAGGCTCTGTGGTAGACCTTTTAGCACACAGTAGCTCAGACTGTTGGAGACATGGGCACACATATCCCAGTTTGGAAACGGAGGCCCAGAGAGGCCACGTGAATGGGGTGCCAGGGCCTTGCCAGGGCCAGAACTGAAGATCCAAGCCCCGGCTCCTTCTCCTGCCCCACTGTCCATCTGCGCGCCAGGCCCCAGGCTGCGGGCGGGGGTCACCGGGTGAAGGAGGTGAACCAGTGATCTGTGACAGTTTCATCTCCCAGAGGGGAGAGACGCCATCTTTTTATTAAAAAAAAAATTAAGCCCTGGCTGGCATAGCTCAGTGGATTGAGCGCAGGCTGCAAACCAAAGTGTCACAGGTTCAATTCCCAGTCAGGGTACATGCCTGGGTTGCAGGCCATGACCCTCAGCAACCGCACATTGATGTTTCTCTCTCTCTCTCTCTTTCTCCCTCCCTTCCCTCTCTAAAAATAAATAAATAAAATCTTAAAAAATTTAAAAAAAATTAAGACAGAGAAATTGATTTTGTGTGGCTTTGGACTTAGCCATTAGCATGCTGTGCATTTGAGATGTGAAATAGACGTCTTGGTCACCCATGTAAACCTCACAAGAATTTTTCATTCTTTAGCACCTCCATTAGTGCCTGCAGGCAACAGTCCGAAGTGCGGAGAGCGCTCGGCTGGGAGAGGCAGCCCTGAGTCGGAATCAGGCTCTGCCACTTCCGTGCGGTGTGAGCTCAACCGCTGCATTCCTGTCCCAAGGCCTCGGCTCCTTCCACTGGAACACGAGGGTGGTGAATAGTTTGTGTTGCATGAGACAGAATGAGAATCCTTGCCAGGTGGTGAGTTTCCCCAGCATGAGAAGTAAGCAGAAGCAGGGTGGAAGGCCACTATAGAAAAGATGCTGCAGTGGACCCCACGAGACTGGCCTCGAGAGAGGGGCTGAGTCTAAATCACCGCTGTGTGTCTGGGCTGGTATCCATTGCCTGACGACAGGGTAGGTGTCGGATGCGTGGGTGGACGGGTGTGTGGGTGGGTGGATGGACGCACTTCCACACTTGCCGGAAGCATGAGCTAGCTGGCCAGGAAGGCCCACCTGCCTGAGGTCCCTGACTTCTCGACCACGCGCACGGCAGTCCTGACTCACGCAGCTGCTCCCTGATACCTTCCCCACAAGGCAGAACTGTGGCTGGAAACGCTGGGCCCCGTGTGCATGTTCACAAGGCCTGTCCTGAAGGCTTGGAGGTGAGCTTTTAAACAAGGCCAGCGTGCCAAGTGGCAGGCGTGTAATGAGTGCCGGGGAGTGCTGGCTGCTTCTGCTCTCAGTACAAGAGGTGGAAGGCACAGGGGACGAAGGTGATGGCAGAGGAGGGAGGGGACAGTGGCGGCAGCTGTGGCTCCCTCTGCTCTGATGGGAGGCAGAGGCGCCCTCCTCGCCAGGGCTTGCCCTTGAAGCAGCAGGGCGCAGCCCACCCCAGACTATTCCATGGCTCCGTTAGCTTCTGAACCCTGGATGGCAGCCTCCCTGGGATGGGCGCGTGGGCTCGAGTCTGTGATCTTGTGCTGGGTGCCAGGTCAGCACTGATTTCTTGGTGAGACTTGGGCGTGTTGTTTAACCTCCCTGAGCTCCCATGCCTCTGTCCTCACTCTGTCCTCATCAGCCTTACTGTAGGGGCCCCCGGGGAGCCTGCCACCATCCACGCCACATTGCACCACGCCTGGGACAGCAAGCATACCCTGCGTCATTATGGTGCAGTTTGCATGCCATGCAATCCATCTGTTTACAGGGGGCAAGTCAATAGTTTTTAGGACAATCACAGACTCATGTGATGGTCACCACAGCCAACTTTAGAACATGCCCATCGCCCCCAAAAGAGGACCCGTGCCCATTAGCAGTCGCCCCCAGCCCTAGGCAACCACTGGTCTACTTGCTGTCTTCAGGTCTGTCTCTGCAGGACTCCTCGTAGTGTGTGGGCTTTGGTGCCTGCTTCTTCCACCGTCAGGGTTTTTCCATGTTGCAGAGGGCTCGGAACTTGCCTCTCTACTTCAGGGCAAAATGGAAATCATCCCCCATCGGAATACGTACATCTGCCTCATTCCTTTGATTTTAGCCTGCTGATTTTAATAGGCAAGATGTTTATCATTCAAGATTCCAGTGGTATTAAAAAGCATTTGTGAAGCCATAGGGCTGACGGCTTCCCACACCCACTCTGCTGAGCCTGGGGACAGCCCCGCCCAGGCACCGTGGCCCTGTCTCATTATCCTTCATCCTATGAGACAAGAAACATTCTCCCCAGGGGGTTTTAATCTGCAGTTCTCTTTGACTGAGCTGGAGCATTGTCCTCGTGTTTCAGAGAAACTTACAGTTCCCTTTCTATGAATGGCCCCATCGTATGCGTTGTCTGTCCTTCCATTGGCTGGTTCATTTTCTTCTCGTTGATTTGTGGAAATGCTTTAAGGAAACTGACCTATGAGTTGGAAATATTTTCCCAGTTTGACACTGGGGGGACCCAAAGAAATGGAATTTATTTATTAAAAGTTGCTTACTTAATTCTTACATGTGTAAACTTCAGTTACCTTCAAAGTATTCTCTATTTCATGCTCTATACCTATCGAGACATTTTTTCCCACTTCCCAAAACAGTTTTTGAACTCATCGATTTTGATGCCTTTTTGTGCTTTTGCCATTTTTTTTTTGTTTCACCTCTTCCACATCGGCAAAGCATTTCCCTATAAGGACATTTTTCATCCCGGGAAACAAACAGAAGTCGCCTGGGAGGAGGTCAGGTGAATCAGGAGGGCAGGGCACGGGGGTCATGACACTTTTGGTCAAAACCTGCTGAACACTCAGTGCAGTGTGGGCAGATGTGCTCATAAATTATTCATCATGAAATGGGCAAATGCTTGAAACAGTCTTCAAAAAAAAATTCACTGAAGCCACATGCAACCTCTCACAACAACACCAGCTGGTACACGGATACAGACAGGTTCCTGGAACACTCTGCTAGCAGAGAAAGGCTGTACTACAGGGGCCTGACCTCCAGGAGATAATTCCAGTTGTTGTTGTCAGTGTTTTGGGGGGTAGTTACCTGGTACTCTTCCTTTAACTGCTTTTGGTGTATTTTTAGTTTTTATTTTAGGTCATGAAAAAATTTCTAATGTAGTCACATTTATCTATTTTCTATTTTATGGCTTCTAAGGTTTGTGTCATATTGAAGGGCCTTTCAAATCAGAGATTATAAAAGAAATTTATGACTTCTTTTAGTACTTTTATGGCTTCATTCCACCTCATTCTTTCTAAAGGCTGCACGGAATTTCGCTGCACGAGTATGTCATAATTCACCTCGCCATCTTCCCTTATGGGACATTTGGGTTGTTTCCAGTCTTTTTCTATTAAACGTGAAGCTGCAGCGAGCAGCGCCACATACGTCGGACTTTGTGCACATGTGGAAACACATCTGAGGATGAATTCCTAAAAGTGGAATTACTAGATCAAAGAGTAAGTGCATTTTAGATTTTGAAATATAGAGTTAAGTCACTTCCTAAAGAGACAGCCCCGTATCCCTCCGCTCAGGGGTGTACCAAAGAGCCTGGCCTCAACCTCGCCGGTTTTTGTTTTTTTTTTCAAATGAGAAACGTGGTCCCTTATTTTCTTCTCAAAACATTTAGTGGGGGGAGGACGGCCGGCAGACAAGCAGCACTGCTGGGGGCGGAGACCACCCTCTCGGCAGGCAGGGAGCAGCGTGTTCATCTCGTCCCGGCACCTAAGGAGGCTCTGGCAGCGCCTTCACAGTGAGGGCCTAGAAAATGGGGCCCCTTTCAAAGACCTCGGCACAGTTTGTCTCTTAGGCCACAGGCGGTGGACGGCCCTCCTCTGGGAGCTGGGCTGCTGACGTCCGCGCGCTCTGGAGGAAAAGGGGAAGACACCTGTCTCCGTCGTGTGTTAGAAGGGCCAGAGGTTGAACAATCTGTTCATTCTATACTTTACCCATTGATTAAAACCTTCTTATAGTGGATGATTGCTCTTTATAAATATGTATAAGAAACTATTTTAATCACCCGAGGATATATATTTATTGATTTGAGAGAGGAAAGGGGAAGAAAGAGTGAGAGAAACACCAATGTGAGAGAGAAACATTGATGGGTTGCGGGGATCCCCGGGTTGGGGGATCCGAAGCCCAGGCCTATGCCCTGACTGGGATCGAACCCGCAACCTTCCGGTGACAACCCACTGAGCCACTGGCCAAGGCTCTTCCTAAACATGGTAAAAGTAACCATTCTAAATCCCGGAGGCCACTGAGGTTTTGCCCTGTGTCCCCCTCCCCCATCCTCACTCTGTAGCAGAAGGTCTCTCCTTATTAGCTGGTGTCTATTTTTATTTGTTAAATATGTTTCATAATATTTTCATCTTGCCCATCAGAAAAGTGGCCATTGTGTCTCTCTCTTCTTCTAAGAGAGAAAAGGCCCAAAGCACTAAGGTGTTTTTACAGGTGTGCTTTTAGCCCTGCGAACTTGACCCTGTCACCCACCACTCCACCCACCACAAAGAGCCATGTGCTTCTTTGCACAGAGGGACAGTGAGGACGGTGCCCTCACCAGGCTGCAAAGCGAAGGGGGGGGCGTGAAGGGAAGTGTCTGTCTCCCAGGGACAGGAAAGCAGCCCAGACGCTGAGCGTCATGAACTCAGTGCTGCCCCCAGCAGGATAAAACCCCAAATCCCCCAGTGACCCCAAATCAGGGCCCTGACTGTGCTGCTAGCCTTGCCTCCCCGACACCCCAAACACACTTCTTCTCAGAGCTGCCTCAGGCCGCACTGGCCCCCACAGGGGGGTAACCTGTGTCCCCGGGCCAGCACACCCTCCCCTCGTCCCAGGCCAACACTCCCTGCCCTGGACCCGGTCTGCTCCCCCACCCCTGTGGCCCCTGCACTTCCTTCTGGGCCCCACTTGTCGAGTTTGACCTGCTTCCCACAAACTTGAAGTTCCGGGGAAAGGCCCGCAGAGCATCCCCGTACCCCACATGGACGGGCACAGAGGGGTGCTCCGGCCATGCTGCCGGGGGACCACCCAGGCTGTGCACGCACACTGCTGCGCACTCAGAGGTTGCTTCCAGGCAGAAAACATGCTTCTTCCCCCCTCCTCTTCGCCAGCTGGTGCACTGCTGGCACCAGGGCAGAGAGCATGCTCCCTCCATCCTCATCCCACGCTCTCTCCCCTCCTCTCCATCTCTGTAGAGAGCCAGAGGCCTCCTTGGCCCACCTCCAGAGCCGGCTGCCGGCAGTGCCCTGTTCCTCCGTGAGCGACCACCGGGCCCCGTGAGGCTGGTTACTGAGGCTCCGAGGGCTGCCAGAGCCGGCAGGCCTTGCACAAGCCTCCCAGGCTGGGGTAGCCCACCCAGCCAGCCCTCCCTTCTTTCATCCAGCTGTGTGCTCTGCTTCCTGTCCCAGACCCTGCACTGGGTGCTGGGCCATTGTGCTAGCCCTCCCCACCTTCACACGCCTACCCAGCATGCCCTCTGCGAGCGCTGGCTATGTGCCAGGCATGGTGCTAGGGCCAGGACCCCGATGGAGCTCTTGCTGACTGGGCTGATGATAGAGAAGTAGGCTGCGCTCCAGAGCAAAGTGGGGCTGAGAACAAGGAGGGACAGAAGGGCAGGGCCAGGAAGGCTTCTTGTAGGAGGTGATGCAGATGCCCTGAGGCATGAGTGGGAAAGGGCTCAAGGTCATCCTAGGCAGGGGAAGAACAGGTCCCAGGCCCAGTGGCTGTGGGCTCCCCCGGCTGTGCTTTGTAACCTGATCACAGGCTGCCTGGAGAGGAGGGTCGCAGAGTCCGAGGACCTGGGAGGTAGAAGAGACAGGACAGCATTAGGTCCCAGCCCCTGTGTGGGTGTGCACCAGCTGCGCTGGGGTGTGGAGGCTTTTCCCAGCTCCCACCCACCCTGTCCAAGCCTGGGAAGGAGAGAGGAGCCTGGGGAAGCCGGCCAGAAGTTCACCCCCATCAGGGCCTCCACTGGGGCTGGCGCCGCACAGACACCCGGCCCAGGTGGGGAGGAGCCCAGGGCCCGGGGGGGCTGGGGAAGGCGGGAGGAGGACTCAGTCAGTCATTCTCTCACTCACATGGTCAACAGCCGTCCTGCTGCATTGTCCCGGGGCTCGTGTGCTACAGCAGGGGGGCGGAAGACAAAAACCAAACAAAAATAAAGCCTCCCAGTCCATCAGATGCTGGCAGTGCTGGGAGAAAGGTGATGCAGGGCGGGGAGAAGCGGGGCAGGCCAGATGATGCAGGGTGAAGGGCTGGATGGCACTGCCACAAGAGCAGGGCCGCTAGGACCACCTGTCCGCTGCCAAATCCACTGTGACTTCAATCCAGCGAGAGCAGAAGCCAGCCACAGTGCCTCCATCATCGCCGGGCTGCCCAGCCCGCCGGGCCTGTCTCCAGCCAGCCCACGGGGTGCGGGGTGCGGGCTTCCTCCCTCCACTTTGGCACATCTTTCCGTCGGGTCCTCTGCCCCCGCCCCCCCTCGCCCAGCTGCCTGTCCCCACTGTTGTTCCTCTGCTGTTTCTCTGCTCCCAACTCATCGTTGGATTTTACCTTGGGAAAAAAATCTAAGCATGGAAATCTCTTAATACAAACCAGATGAGGGGCTGGTGAAAATGTTTTTCTCAGCATCAATCACCCGGGGCCCTGCTGTGCCGAGCACTTGGTGAGCCCTCGTCAGAGCCCACCGGGAGTCCGGCCGGCCAGCCCGCGCCTGAGGAAAGGCGGGGGAACAATGCCACCTTCTGTGTGCTTCGTGAAGCACCTTTTCACATGGGCTCGCCTCCACTCCCACATGGACTTGGGCAGGATGTGCAACCGGCCTGTCCTCTGGTGACCATGGGGGAGGCTGACCGTCTGCTGCAGAGAGAGTCGCAGCTCTGGAGCAGACCTCACTCCCGCCAGGAGTCTGGAGTTCCCGTGGTTCCCCAGGGCTGTGTGCCGGGCATGCCCGGGTCTCAGGTGGGAAATGCTGGATTTGGAGCCAATGGTGAGCAAGACCCAGGACGTCCAGGAAGCCCCTCCCCAAATCAGCCTCAGGAAGGCAGGAGCTCTGAGGTACCCACAAGAGGCTGGTCCTGGGAAGGGACCCTGCAGAGCCCCCCTCCCTCCCCTCCAAAGGCTGATGCACTGTGCCCAGGTGGAGCACAGCCCAGAAGCCAAGTAATGAATGGGCATGAAGGTGTATTCTGAACCATTAAGCAGCGGTGACAATGTCGTCATTGTGAGTGTGACAACCCTGTTCTGATGCCCGCGTGAGCTGGTCCTGTTCAGAGCACCAAAGCCACACACTCCGCAGGCCCTCCTGACAGGTGGGGGGTCCCAACCACAGTGCAGTGTCACCAGGGCTGCAGGCGGGCAGAGGGCAGAGGTGGCGGAGTCTCCTGCCCTCGGGAAGCCCAAAGGGATACTAGCACTGGGGACAGGGGTGTTCTGAAAAGATTATGAGAGTGTGGCAGGTTGTGGTACCTGAGAGCCTTCATATCGAGTTCCACGGAGGGAGGCAGAGGCATGAACCCCTCCTTGAAAGCTTCTAGAACTGTGACACCAATATGGCAGCCTCTAGCCCATTTGACTATTTAAATGTTTAAATATTTTAATTGAAATACTCATATAATTCACATAACATAAAATTCACGATTTTAAAGTGTACAATTTGGTGGTTTTTAGCATATTCGCAATGCCATGCAACCCTCTTCACTGTTTCCAAACCATTTCTGTCATCCCACAAAGAAGCCTGGCAGTCGCTTCTAACTCCCCCTCCTGCAGCCCCGGCAGCCGCGCGGCTGCTCTCCGTCCCCGGGGTTTGCCCGTTCTGGACATCCCCTATACAATGGAACTGTGCACTCCGTGCCTCTTACACCTGGCTTCTTTCGCTAAACATCGTGTTTTCAAGGTTCATCCATGGCTATTTAAATTTAAATTAAAGTTCGACGAAATTAAACCTTCAGTTCTTTAGTGGCACTGGTCACATGTCAGGTGCTCCGTAGCCACATGTGGCTTTTCGCGGCGACAGGGGACACACCACATGGCCAACACTCCCATCGAGGCTGAAAGTCCTCTGGGGAGCTTTGTCCCGTGCCCACAGCCAGGACAGGGCGGGAGAGGAGGGGCTGCGAGCAGGGCCCCCCCGCTGGGCCCCCACCCTCCCACCACGTGGTGGTTGACTTACAGTCCCCAAAGGTTGTCATGGGGTCTGGCAATGATTTTTGATGTTTCAAAAACTGGTGAAAACCATGCCTCGGCCAGGGGCCAGCCTCCCAGGCCACCAGTGGTGGGCCCCGAGCCCCCCGCAGCCGTTCTCCCAGCCTGCCTACAGCCCTCGAGGCCCTACTGGCCGCTGCGTGGCCCTGAGTGACGGCGACGGAAACTGTCAGCTGTTACCACACAAACACAGCTTGGGACACGTGATCTTTTTGGAAGGCAGCGGGGCTCATAAAAAGGACCCTCCTGTGATCTCACTCTCTAGAGGCAACCACGGTGAGCATTCTGGCTGATGACCACCAGAGGAAGGTGTGGGGGGCATGGGAGGGACACACGCAGAAACACGCCCACACACACAACATTTGTGTGTGTGTGCATGTCTGTGTTTAATCTCGAGAGGCTGGTGTAAGCACACAAGTTTCCCTCCATCCCTGACCATCGATAACGATCCTGTCCCCGGAGCACCTGGGGCAGCTCAGGGCAGCGGGCAGGCTCTCACTGCCTGACAAAGCCAGTCCCCGCAGGCTCGCCTCTCTGTGGCCACATCTGAAAGCAACTGGGCACAGCACAAAAAATAGCAATTTGCAGCTGTCTTGGGCTTTTGGAAAGGAGAGAAATCTCAGTCTAAAACATGCTGCTCTAGAAAGCCTTCCGTAACGTAATGGGAAAGCCCGACCTCTGCGAGGGGAAGCGCCGCCCCAGCCATGCGGCTCCAGAACACGAGTGTCGGGGCTGGTCCAGCCACCACGTGTGGCTCAGTCATCTGCCCGGTCAAAAGCCTGCAGCTGGGCCTGGGGTTTCATCTGGTCAACAAACAGTTTCTGTCTGTTTCCTGAGGAGTCAATGATTTCAGCGTCTCTTGCTTTTTTTGTTGTTGCTGTTGTTGTTGCTGTTGTTCAGCCTTCCTTTTTATAAATGAAATTGTTACCTATGTGTCCCTCCGGCAACACGAGAACTCTGCTGTGCCCACGAGGCCCCTCCACCCCACCACATCACTGACCACATGCTTCCTCTGTGTCCACTCTCAGTCTTACTAGCTAATGGGGCCGGGGCCGGGGCCGGGGGAGGTCTTCACCTGGAAAGCTGGTCACCCTTGGACCGTGTGTCCTTGGGCATCTCCGGCTGTTTCTCCGCCTGAGCTCAGAGCCTCCCAGGCCTCTGTGTTGGTGACTGTCCGGGCCGGGCCCTCACATGGGCCGCCATTTGTCTGCATGTAAAATTCAAGGCTCAGGACTTAAAACTCGAGGGCCCACAAGAGCTCACAAACCTAGGGCTCCCTGCCGTCCTGCCGTTGAAGCTGCTGTCAGTGTGACGGCCCCTCGGTCACGGGACCTGCTCTGTCTCTCTGGCCATCGTGATTTCCCATGGACGTGCTGAGTGAAGTGCAGGCTCTTTCTAAACTCCGTCTGGTGTCCTGCGGGCCATGCAATTCAACAGCTTCATCTTTAATTCTGGAAATCTATCTCTATTTTTCCCTCCATCTCAATCATTTTCTCCCACACATACTATTGGTAGTCTATATAGTAACTATATTATAGAATTTTTATTAATAGAAAAGAGGGGACTTATGAAAGAAAGGGCTGAAAATCATTGGCACATCAGAACCATCTTTTTTTTTTTTGCAATAAATGAATGCTCCCAAGAGCGAGCTCCACTCTCCCCCGTGCTGGCCCCGTGTGCGGGTCTCCTCGCTCCCAACAGGCCAATGTGGCTAGTCCTGCCCCCTGGATGAGAGTCTGTGGCACCGGGAGGTGAAGGGCCTGCCAGGGCCACAGAGCTGGACGTGGGCGGTGGTGGGGCTGCACCTTGACCCCCGACCCCATGCCAGGGCTCTCTGACCTGCAGGGGATAGTGCCAGGTGGAAGTTCCCTGACCCCTCTGCTGAGCTGCTAAGGGCTGCTGGCCCCTGTTCTGCTTTTCCCACGCCCAAGACATAGGAACATGCGCACTGGAAACAGCGTCTGTCCCCAGATGCTCCCACAGGTCAGGTGTGAGGGCTGCCCCCAGTAAGGTCACAGCACACTTTGTGGCATTCTGGCAACAAGCTGCCTCTCTTGCATGCTTTCCCTTAGGCCCCACCCCTTCTGTTGTGTCCTTTGTCCTGAGTCTGTTTCTCCTATGTCACCTGTTCCGGTCCCCACAGGTGTGCAGGACCCCTCCCAGAACCCTGCAGGTCACCCCGAGTTCCTGGCCCTGCCAGCCCAGCTCCAACTGGCCTGGCTGGGCAAGCTAAGCAGAAGGTGGAGCCCCCACCCCAGCCCCGCATCTGTGGTTCCCCAGGTCCTGGGTGCCTCTGGCTGGAGACTCTGAGGCCCCCTGCTGGGGCCGGCAGCTTCGCTCCACCCGGGCTTCAGCACGTGAAGACTCAGGCGCAATGCGATGACTGCGCGTGTAACTTACTTAACACGGAAGCCGCCCCTCCCCAGACTGTGGCTGCGCCAGAGGCAGCCGCTCCTGCAGGACGGACTTGCAGCCCCACGGTGTCGTGTCCTGTCCAGCACGTTCCGTGTGCCACACGTCCTGGCCCGTAGATGGGGTTCCCAGACCTCAGCTCCTGAAAGCAGCCGCGGGGGCATCACAGGCAGGTGTTGACAGCTTGTGCTCGGCACAGGCCTGGTGCCGAGGACACAGCATCCCCGTCCTCGTGGAGCTTATATTTTGATTGGAGAAGAGGGGGAGTAACTAGGGTTTTAACGTTAGAAGGTTAGTGTGTCATGGGAAAAATAACACCAGTGACAGCAACCTGGGTGCTGGGGTGGGGCACTGGAGGGGACGGGTGTACAGGAGTGGGTGGCGTTTGAGCGAAGAAGCGAAGAAGCGAGGGCGTTCGGGCAGTGGGAGCAGCCAGTGCCAGGGTCCCGGGCTGCGAGTCAGTGTCTGGGAGCGCCACCCAGGCTGATGTGAAGGGAGCAGGGAGTGGAGGAGGGGCGGCCGGTGCCGGCAGATGAGGCTGGGGTGACAGGCCTAGCTCACTCAGGAGCTCCAACTGAGAGGGACCAGCCCGGGGCCCTGCAGGCGGGCCACACCCGGGACCTGCGTCTCTGTGTCGCGTCCTTCCCCGGCCAGCCGCCCCAGCCAGGGTCCAGAGCAAAGCCCGACGCACCAGTTTACAGGGACAGATGTTTGCCTCCCATCCGTGACTGCTGCTCCTGCTCACCTGGGCTCCAGGAGAAAGAGGCGTGTAGGTGCTCTGGGGACAGACCTCGGTGCCCTGCCCGGGGGTCTCGCTCCTCTCCCGCTCAGGGCAGCTGTGGGGGCACTGTTTTCGGGAGGGGGCGGAGTCTGTCTTCTGTCCCTCAGCCCAGGTTTCCCTTCTCTGTGAAGACCCAGTGGGGGCAGGGAGAGGACCCAGACCAGCTCGCTGGCCCTCAGGGCCTGGAGCAGGCCCACCCAGGTGTCCCAGCACAAGCGTTTCCTCATTTCCTCGGGCCAGAAGGGAGACTAGAGCAGTGGTGAGCTGGCCGGAGGGAGGTCTGGTCTACTCTGACTCCAGACTTTCATCCTGGCTCCAACTGACCACCTCAGGCACTTTATCTCCCGGCCCTCTTCCACAGAACAGACAGCCACAGCAGTGCGACCTTTCAGGTGGAAGGCAAGAGCATCACTTAAGGAAATCTGGAGCCTCCCACCAGGCGCCTTCACTCCAGCTGCTGGACCCGTTCAGGCCACAAGGGCGCCACTCCCACTTTCACCGTCCTGTCTGCCACACCCTGGCCCGGCCAGCTGCTCCTGGGAGAGTGTGGAGCTGCACCCCAGACCCTGTGTTTTAGCAGGACCCCCAGGTGACTCGCACACAGTTGAGGAGCCCAGGCCTGGAGAATGGGGGCAGGGATGGAAAGGGTGGCAAGAAGCAGCCCTGACGGTGGCTTTGTAGCCTTGAACTGGAGCTGTGGCTGGAGTGTCAGAACTGAGAGGGCTCTCCCTGCCTCCGGGCAAAGACAGGAGTGATGTTAACTGCTGCGCCTGCCGGGATCGGTCACCCTTTGCCGGACTCTGCTGTGGGACACCGGCAAAGCTCTTCTGACACCCACCCCTTGGAAAACTGCTGATTCCGCCCTGTGGCCAAGTTTCTTGACAATGCTGCTCAGAGAGGGGTCTTCGCTCTCAGCAGGGCCCAGGCTTGCCTCAAGCTCCACGGGTAGGACTTTCACAGATTCACTCCTCACAAGGACCCTGCAAGGAGGGAACAGAATCCCAGCTTTACAGTCAAAGGTGAGGTGTGGCCAAGGGCAGACAGCCAGTGAAAGGCAGCACCAGAATTCCAGCAACCCCCAGCCTTTCCACATGCGTGCACACCGCCCCGCCCTGTCTGCCCCCCAGCCACCCAGCCCATCCGGCCACCCTCTACCCACTCATCCCCATAGCCATGCACTGAGCCACCCAGCCCTTCCCCTGTGATGTTGTTACCGAACAGCAAATTCCAGAGGCAAAACATCAATGATCAAGGAAAGGAGTCTTTATTCAAAAGCTACCCAATTTTGTAGTAACAGCTTTCCACATGCATTCGTCACTTAAGCCTATCAACTCAGGCTAAAATCTTTAACTCCTGAGTTCCCCTATCACTCCCCCTATTAGGTTTTGATTATCTTATTTCTATAGGATTAGTTTACAAACTAAAACAATATAAGATACAAAGCTACACTATTTTGGAAGAACAATAGCTTCTGCCTCAGAGCCCGCCCCCCTAGAACACCTAAGGAAGAATAACCCTGCCACCCTCCGCCCGGCCAGCCGGTCCTGGGCTGCTCCCTGAGTTTCTTCCCGTCCAAAGTACCGTCCGTTGGGAAATGCGGGCAGCAGCAGTACGATTATCCAGGCATCCCTGAGGAGGAAAGTCTGAGAGCCAGTCTCTGCCTTCCTTTTATTTTAAATCTGCTATTTTTAAATAAATCTCCCTTTATTTTAATTCCACACACTCTGGAGGCATCCAGCTTCTCAGCCAATCCTGTCCTAGATGGTTTACCATTGCCTGGGCAAACTCCAACTACTCTCCCTCCCTCCTCCTCCCCAGTGATCTGATCAGATCTCTCTGGATGTCCCAGTGACAAGTGTGCCCCACAGAGACATGGGTAACCAAAGTCCATGACTGTGCCTTCCAGAGCCAGGAGGGCAAACACAAAATAAGTCTTTGCAAAGTCACATTTTAGGTGGAATTTTCATTCTAAAGCTATGGCATAAGGCAAAAACCCTTGTGTGGTCCAAACTGCTCCTGGAAAATCTTTCTGAGAGGGCCAGTGCCGGAGAACACTCTCCCTCTCTGCAACCCCACTGAGCCAGGGCTTGCTCAGTGCTGGAAAGGAAAAACAACAGAAAAACCCACAGCTCAGGCTCATGTCCAGGAGGCTTAGAGCACCAGAGAGTCCTTAGCCACCACCACGCTGCAGCAGCTTGCAGGAGGCTTTCTCCCCACGCAAGACCCGAGGGAGCCCCCTGCCCTTCGCCCATTCCCTCCAGTGCATAAGTGGACATGTCCTTGGTGTTTAGATCTTTTATCTTGTTTTCCCCCCAGACACGCATGCAGGTGTGTGCACTTGATGGCGCTTTGCTTATTGCACTTCACGCGTCACCGCGCTTCTTCCGCATTGAAGGTTCACGCCAAGCAAGTGACCTGCATCAAGCAAGGCTGTTGGCACCGTTTCCCAACAACGTTTGCTCACTTTGTGCCTCTCACATTTTGGTGATCCTCACAATATTCCAAAGTTTTCCGTTATTACTGTATTTGTTAGTGTGATCTGTGATCAGTGATTGGTGATCTTTGACGTTACTTTTGTAATTGTTTCATAGGGGCTAAACCTCACCCATATAAGGCAACAGACTTAATTCATTAATGTGTTCAGATTGCTCTACCGACCAGCCGTTCCCCCATCTCTCCCTCTTCTTGGGCCTCCCTGTTCCCTGAGACACAACAATACTGAAATTAGGCCAGTTAACAACCCTACGGTGGCCTCTACATGTTCAAGTGAAAGAGTCATGTGCCTCTCATTTTAAAGTAAAAGCTAGAAATGATTAAGCTGAGTGAGGAAGGTATGTTGACAGCCGAGACAGGCTGAAAGCCAGGCCTCTTGCACCAGTTAGCCGAGTTGTGAATGCAAAGGGAAAGTCCCTGAAGGAAGTTAAAAGCACTACTCCAGTGAACACACACGTGGTCAGAAATCAAAACAGTCTATTGCTGATGTGGAGAAAGTTGCAGTGTCTGGGTAGGAGATCAAACCAGGCACAACATTCCCTCGGGCCAAAGCCTAATCCAGAGCAAGGCCCTGACTCGCTTCAACTCTCTGAAGGCCGAGAGAGGGGAGGAAGCTGCAGAAGAAAAGTTTGAAACTAGCAGAAGTCAGTCCATGAGGTTTAAGGAAAAGAAGCCATGTCCGTAACACAGAAGTGCGGAGTGAAGCAGCACGTGCTGATGCAGAAGCTGCAGCGAGTTATCCAGAAGATGATGAAGGTGGCTACGCTAAACACAGAGCTTCAGTGTGGATGAAACAGCCTCACACTGGGACGAAATGCCAGCTGGGCAGGACCTTCATAGCAGTCACTCAAGGCTTCAAAGCTTCAAAGGACAGGCTGCCTCTCTTGTGAGGGGCTCATGCAACTGGGGGCTTTAGGGTTGAAACCAGTGCTCGTCGGCTATTTCAAAACCCTGAGGCCCCTTACAAATCATGCTGGATGCTCTATGAGTGGAACGCCAGGCCTGGGTGACAGCACATCTGTTTACAACATGGTTTACTGAATAGTTTAAGCCCAGTGTTGAGACCTACTGCTCAGGGAAAGAAAAAAAAAACATTTCTTTAAAAAAAAAAAAAAAACAGCCCTGGCTAGTGTAGCTCAGTAGACTGAGCAGGCTGTGAAGCAAGGGTCGCCAGTTCAATTCCCAGCCAGGGCACATGCCTGGGTTGTGGGCCAGGTCCCCAGTGGGGGCCACATGAGAGGCAACCACACACTGATGTTTTTCTCCCTCTTTTTCTCCCTCCCTTCCCCTCTCTTTAACTAAATAAAGAAAATCTTTAAAAAATATATTACTCTTCATGGACAATGCACCCGGTCACCCAAGAGCTGTGACAGCGCTGTACAATGAGAGTGATATTTTCACACTCGCTAGTGATCCCTTCTGCAGCCCAGGGATCAAGGAGTAATTTCAACTTTTGGTTATCCCAGAAATGCATTTCATAAGGCTAAGGCTGGCATAGATAGTGATTCCTCTCACCGATCTGAGCAAAGTACATCGAAAACCTTCTGGAAAGGGTCCACCATCCCGGATGCCATTAAGTCCCAGGGATGTAAAGCGCAGCCTCGGGAATCTAGTCAATAATATTGTAAGAACTATGTCTGGTGCTGAGTGGGTCCTGGAAATATCAGGGGGGCCGCTTTGTAAAGCATGTGACTGTCTAGCCTCTATGTTGTACACCTGAAACTAACACAAAATAACATCGAAAGTAAACTGTAAAAAAAGAAAGAATACTAACAACAACAAAAAAGCCTTGCTCATAAAAATGTTTACTGGGTAATGATATAAAATATTTAAATTTGGAAGCATTGTTATCAATATAATATGCACAAAGCAAAGTGAAAAAACAAGCATATTAAGTAAATTTTAAAAAGAAAGAAGGATGCAATTAAGAACATTTGTGATTCAATAAAAGAGGTCAAAATATCAGCATGAGCCGGAGTTTGGCCAAAGTTCACGCCTCCCTCACAGATGACTTTGAGAGTTCCAGACTTCAGTGGCCGGAAATAACCACGGAGGTGGTGGAAACAGCAGGAGAACAAGAGTTAGGGGTAGAGCCCGAAGCTGTGACTGAATTGCCACAACCTCAGGACGCAACTTTAACACGTGAGGAGTCTGTCTCGTGGGCGAGCAGAGAAGGTGCTTCCTGGAGATGGAACCTCCCACTGGTGAAGCTGCTGCGAAGGTTGTGGAAATGACAACAAAGGATTCAGAACAGTGTGTGGACTTAAATTGATGAAGCCGTGGCAGGGTTTGAGAGGAACGGCTTCGATAGAAAGACGTTCTCCTTTGGGTGAAATACTATCAGACAGCTTCACATGCTACAGAGAAATCATTCATGAAAGGAAGAGTCCATCAATGTGGCCAACCTCGCCCTTGTCTTGTGCTATGGAACATTAATAGCCAGTGTAAGTACAGTGTAAACATAACTTTTATATATACTAGAAATCAAAAAAACTCACGTGGCTCCATTTCTTGTGATATCCGCTTTATTGCTGTGGTCTAGAGGAGACCCCTCGGTGTCTCAGAGGCATGCATGTAGTGGCGGTGAGAAGGCGCCTCCCCTGCCCAGCCTGGGCCCCCGTGGCCAGCACCTTCTATTCACACCACACCAGGCCAGCTTGACAGAAACACGGCAGGCCTCTGCCTGTGCACACATCATAAAGGGACAAGCCGAGACCCAGAGGAGGTGCAGAATAAAGGCTTGGATGAAAAGTCATCATGGCTTCGACTGCCTGCATATCAGTCCAGGATCTGAGGCCATAATAACAGGGATATAACCTCTTCATCAACGGAGGGGATTATTCTGATCTGCTCTGGGGCTGGCCCTGAGGACTTGATTCTAGGAACCATAGGGTAGGGCTAAGGAACCTTCTGGGTGGGGCAGCGCTAGGGGAGGCTTCTGGATGGCAGACGTTGAGTGACACACAGCTCCTGTTACAGAGCAGACCCGTGGGGGTGGACAAGCTACTGTTACTGAATGGACACGCCCCTTCCGGGGTCCCCCTGTACCAGGTTCGCCTTGCCTGCTGCCCTTAGAATTGTGGCTCTTAACGCCAGAGTTTGGTGAGAAGGAAAGGAACTATTCATTCAAAAGTTATACAGACTTAGAGTAACAGTGGAATGTCACCATTAAAAATCTCGAAGTCCTTTAAAACATCCACAAACATACTGTCATTCCTTCCCGCCTTTGCCCAGTAGTCCGAGCTCAGCTGGCAGGCCTCCCGCGGTTCCCAGCACCATCAGCTGTGTCACGGTGATTTCCAGTCTTTAATCCAAACCCACGTGGCACCTTCTCACGGCTCACCAGCAAGGGTTCTTTCACCCCTTTCCTCCCTGCATTGTCTCTCCTGCATCCTTCCCAACCGCTAAGAGAGAGCTCTGCATGTCTGCTACATCTTGCTTTCCTGCTTCCTAAGCCACCTGGTTAAAGGAGCCCCAAAACCACGTGGTTAGAAGCAACCCCATTTCCGACTCCTCCCACACCTGCCAGCACTCCCCTATTTCCAGCCTTTCTGGGCTGCCATAGTTGGTCCGGGCAGGCGTGGTTCCAAAGCATGGAGTGAACCATCTCCGAGCTCTCAGGCAGGCTCTGTAAGGGGAGATGCCTCCCAGCTACACCATGGGTTACAGTCACACCCATCTCCCTGGCTCAAGCAAGACCACAGCTATTTAACATATCTATGAAGCTACCCAGCAGTTACAGATATGCAAAATAACCATGTTTGCATATAGGTATGAAGCTGGCCAACTGTTGATATGCAAAATAACTCTCAATGTCCCTGCTCCATGTGTCCCATCCCCCAGTCCAGACTTGTGGGGGTGAGGATATCCTATATTTATGTATTTCCTGGACACCCCGAATTCTGGGCCCCATTTCAAATCCTTTTGGTGGCCCCTGGCTATACCCCATTACACTCACAGGGATGCTTCTGGGAACTGGAGTTGGGGCGTTGCCTGTTCATCTCTCAGGAGCCTTTCTGAGGAGTGGTTGGGTTTGCTCTGTGTGGCCCCAAAGGAGTGACTAGGGTGTAAATGCAGGGCTTCCACCAGCGACTGCTTCACCTGGTTCCGTGCACACCTGGGGGCAGCCAACTGGGAGGGGCAGCCCTTGGCCCTGGTCTCCTGAGGAGGTGGGATATTGTTTCTGTGGGACACTTCCTCGGGCTCTTCCAGGAAGATTTCAGCCATGCCTGGCTTTGCCTGACTTTTTTTAGGACCTAAGCTAAGGCCCTGCAGCACCAGTTGGGGAAGCCGTCTTTGTTATGAGCCACACAGTCTGGGGCGCAGAGGAGGGATTGGGTAGCTCCTCTGTGCCTGGGGCGTGTTCTCGATGCTTGAAGGCCTTTGTTATCTCCTGTGCCTCTGGAAAGATCCAGCTCAGAGTGGCCAGCCAAGGGGTCCCTGTCACCACCCTCCCCCCACTCTCCCCCTCCCCACCGTGGGCAGGCTGGTTCTGAGATGGGTCCACCTGCCTCCTCTGCACCATCCGGCTGCCTCCTGGGAGGGCTGCAAAAGAGCTTCGAGATCCCCTGCCCCAACACCAAGGACCCTGGGCGTAGACAGTCTCAGCCTCTGCAGTGAGACTGCCCTCCTCCCTCACCCCCCGGAAATCACTCACCCGCCCCAAGCCAGTTTCCTCAGTGATGGCGTGGGCTTCTGGTCCCTGCTTCCCAGAGTTGTCCCAAGGCCTGGGCGTCCTGATCCACGCAAAGCACTCAGCACCGTGCCCATTGCATGGTGACTTCTCACCAAATGCCAGGCGTTGTCAGCACCTTCATTGTTGCTTCGATTCCTCCATGACCCAGTGAACCCCTTTCCATCACCAAAAACTCACGGTGGACACTGGTGCCTTGGTGCCAAGGAGCAGAGGGTCTATGGAGCAGCCCCAGGCTCTGAGCAGAGAAAGAGCCTTTCATCGTCGGTTGCCAGGGGGCCCCGCAGTGCCCCAGGGTGCAGAGCCCACACCCTCCCCGATGAGAGAGGGGCTCGCATCTGGAGAGACGCACCCCTGACTCCCTACTCCCGCCCCCTCTGGCGCTGTGCAGAGCCTGGCAGCCAGCCCAGCTGGTCAAAGGGGCTCACGTGTTTGAATTTACTCCATTTCATGGAACTAATTTTGAAAGTGGGGAGAGGTGACATCTGGACTTTGCCACGAGGGCCTGCCTCCAGCTCAGAAGAGTGGGCAAAACCTGCTCCCAAACAGCCACACACAAACTCCAGAGGGAGGGAGGGAGGGAGGGAGGGGCCACTCCACCCTGGGGGCCCTGGGGGCCAGGCAGCCTGGGACCCTTCTGTGAATACCTCCACACACAGGCTGCTCCCCTCCTGAAGCCCTCAGGCCTCCCTCCTGTGGGAAATTCCTGGGGGTATAGCCGCTGGCTTTGCAAGAGTTTATATTCTTTACATGTGAAACCATCCCTGGGTAAATCAGAGCTTTGGGAAACCAGCTGCTCAAAAGCTGCACTTGTTTCTACTACGTTTCGCCTCTTACCAGAACCGGGCTCCCCCTGTGTTAATTCCTGTTTATGTTTCAAAGCACCGCTAGGTCAGGGTGTAAGAGGGGCTGTGCTGGCCAGGAACTGTCAGCGGACGCTCCCTTTAGCCGTCGAGGTGAAATGCTCCTATTGCAGAAGTAACCAGTTTGAGCAAACAATTCCATGGCATTCAATCAAATGTAACTAAACACAGTGCTCACAGCGTCAGGCAGCCATCTCCCCATCTAGTGCAGAAACTTCCGCACCCCAAAAGGAAACCCCGCCTCCCTTAGCAGTCACTCCGCCTCCTCCCCACGGCCAGGCTCCGCTGACCTATGTTCTGTCCCTGCACTGGCCTGTTCTGGGCCTTTCATGGCAGTGGAATCACTCAGTACATGGCCTTCCGTGTCTGGCTTCTTTCACTGTCCTGTTTTCAAAGTGAAGCCTGTCACAGCGCATGTCAGGACGACATTCCTTTTGTAGCTGCATATATCCCCTGCCGCCTCTTGCCCATTCACCCACTGACGGGCACTTGGGGTGTTGCCTCCTTCTGGCTGCTGTACACAGTGCTGCTGTGAGCCTGGGTGTACAAGCAGTGGTTTGAACTCTTGCTTCAGTTACTTTGGGCAGATGTCTAGGAGTGGCATTGCTGGGATTTATGCTAACTGTATGTGTCACTTTGGGGGGGACAGCTGATTGTTTTAGAGGTTACCGAACACATGGCATGTGTGCCAACCGCTGTAGACTGACTGTCCGCGTCCCCCCAAATCTGTATGTTGAAATCTTAACCCCCAAGGGTGATGGTGTTGGCAGGGGAGCCTGGGGCGGGGGGCTTAGGTCATGAGGATGGAGCCCTCAGGAACAGGATCAGTAGCCTTACGAGAGGACCCGCAGAGCTCCCTCGCCCCTCCGTCTGAGGGCACGACTATGTATGAACCAGGAAGCGGTCTGCTGCCACCTTGCTCTTAAACTTCCCAGGCTTCAGAACTGTGAGAAATAACTGTCTGTTGTTTATGTGCCACCCAGTCTAGGGTACTTTTGTTCTAGCGACCCGAACAGGCTGAGACAGCAGCCTGTACCAGGTCCCAGCTCTACCTCCCCCTCCCCAGAGCGCCCGCCTCGGCCGCTCTCGGCCTGGTCCACTCGCGTGGCAGAGGGCTTCCTTCCCCTGGCAGCCTGCCAGCGTGCGCAAGGCAAGACAAAGCCCAGGACCAGGCACCACAGGCGGCCACCTGCAGGGCTGGTGATGGAGCAGTGGCCGGCACACCCTGGATCATTTGGAATTCTTTGCAAAGACATGGTAGCTGAATTGCCAGTCAAATATTATGAGAAAACCAGCATTTTGCAATACCTTTGCATATTAACACTGCATCCAAATGGTAGTTCCTGGTCCTTTGGGCTCCCTGCAGACTCACCCTTTTGATTTGTCAGTCCGGACTGAAAACAGGCTGAGCAGAGAGTCCTCTCCTCTCTTGGGAGACACTGAAATCACAGTCTCATTTACACCTGGAAGGGCTGGCAAAGTCCAGCAGGAGGGCCTCCAGCTCTTAGAGACCAGTCCACTTGCTCTGGCTCACAGGCCCAGGAGGCAGCAGCCGGCATGTGCCCGGGTCCATGTACCCAGTTCGTGGAACAAGTGTGGTCGAAGCAGGTGCCATCTTTCTTTCTGTCCCCCTTGTTCTGTACACCTGCTGGGGGGTTGGGAGGGTCGATCCCTCCAGGGCCCAGGGTGAAAACCATATCATGCCCGTGAGGTTCCTGGTCACCGAGAGGGAACAGAAAGTCCTCTCATCACTTTAAGTCACAGAACACTGTTTTCATTCAGAAAGGATGTTGTCTACTCCAAAACAATCATGAACAACTCGTTTCCATTCAAAGGTCTTAGCAGGTTCCGAATGTGGCATTCCTATGCAATCCCACATTTCATTTAAACAGGAAACGTTTTGCTTCTGAAAAGCCCCCTTCTCTTGGTGGATGCACAGGGGCTGGCCCTTGGGCCCTCAGGAAAGGGGAAACCTCGCCTTCACATCTCTCTGCGGCCATGCCTGAGGGGGCATCTCGTCTCCTGCAGGAAATGGGGGGGCGTGCCCAGGCTGAGCCAGGCCTGGGGTACGGGGAGACACAGGCTTTTCCGTCCGCTGCCTTGGGTGTGAGTCTCAGCGCCATCTCTTCCTGAGTGTGTAGCCTCAAGATCGCCTCTTTGGGCTCCGTCACCTTGTCTGTAAAATGAGGAAGACTACCCCTCCTCCTAAGATTGGGAAGGACAGCAGGAGACTGTGTGTGGAGTGTGGCGCAGACAATGGTAGGCGTTCGGTTCATACTATCTGTTAGATTTATTGTGTCTGCGTGCCGACAGAAGGCAAATGACAAGACTCGGCAGAGCTTCTCTGGGGCAGCGTCTCTCCCTGCAGGTCCCCCCGGTGAGGAAGGGCACCTGCAGCTGCTGAGGGTGGGTCTCAGGGGGCTGTCCACGTGCACGCAGGGAGCCCTGGGCTGCAGTTCCTTCTGAAGGGCTGGCTCGGACATGTTCCCATGAGCTTGTGGCAGCTCAGTTCTACAGCGGGGACTCGGAGAGCTTGGCCAGTGCCACCTGGTGGCTCCCCCATCCTGCCCCACACATGGGCACTCTGCATTTTGGAAAAGGCAGGACTGGCATGGAGGGTAGGGTCAGGCACATGCCCTGGGTAAGTGGCTTGGCCACACTGAGCCTTGGTTTCTCTGTGAAACAGGCAAGAGAGACCAATGGGAGTCGTGTGAGCCTTCCCAGAGACCGGCACACCCAGCACTCTGCCAGGCACATAGTAGAAGCATAATAAATGTGAGGCGAGCCTGATGAGAGTGAGGTGGACCGGAGGCATCACCGTTGCACTGGGGAACAGGCAGAAGGTGGACTTGCAGAGAAAGAGGGAAGCAGGGGGGGACCGCGCTGGCTGAGCCTGCAGCCTGAGAGCCTCAAACTCTCCCCCAGGGTGTGCGGTGGAGGACCAGGGACAGGGCCACAGGCTGCCCCCATAAGATGAGAGGGGAGATCTCTCCCTAAAAGTGCGTAGATGTTTCCAAGCTCTGGAAGGAGGGCTGGCCAGGGGCTCCCTTGACGGGGCAGTGAGTCCAGCTGCCCTGGGGCTACCCAGGACCCATGCCCAGGTTTGAGGATCCCCTTGTGACTGAGGCAGGAAGAAGCAGGAAAAGCCTTCCTTCCCCATGCAGATTCCCTAAACTGACCCCCACACATTCCATCTCACCAGGGTGGGCACCCTCTGAGACCCCAGGAGCAGCCCACACTCCAAGGGCCTGCCCACCTCCCAGGCTTTCTTTAAAGATGGCTGCCCTGCTGGCACCCTGCTGGGGGCACAGAGGCTCTGAGGGTTACAAACCAGGGTGACAGCACTCTGGCCAGGTGGCTCAGTTGGTTGGAGCATCCCATAGACCGAAGGGTCATGGGTATGATTCTTAATCAGAGCACATGCCTGGGTTGTGGGTTCATCCCCTTGTTGGGGGTGGGGGGCATTCGGGAGGCAACCGATCAATGTTTCTTCCTCTCTCCCTCCCTTCCTCTCTCTCTGGAATCTATGGATATATCCTTGGTGAGGATTAAAAAAAAAATCAGGGGGAGAAGCATCATTTTGAAAGGACACAGAGGGCACTGTGAGAACCCCAAGGCTGATGCCTCAGGTCTAGGACACAGGGACGTATCTTGTAAAGGGCTTGATCAGAGGGGTGATCTTAGAGGATTCGTAGGCATTTTGCCAGGTAGGGTAATAGGAAAGGGTGTGGCTGGGCAGGGAAACAGCCTGGATAGGTAAGGGGGTCTGTGGAGGGGGGGGGAAGGGAAGGGAGGACACGAGCCTGGATTTGTGCAAAGGGCTTTAAATGCCACAATAAAGGACTTGACCTTGATCCTGTAGGCTGTGTTCACAAAGAGGCAATCCACAGGGCAAACCCAGGCTTGAACGTGTCGAGCTCCAGGTATTTTTTTTGGCCTTCATCATGTCTTTAAAATTTGGGTTAGCCATGAAAAATGTGGGACATTTCACATAAAAATCCTAATTTCTGGCTTCTTTTGAACAACGGAGGGATCTGGAAACAGTCTGTGGTAAGCACGTCGCCGCAGGGGGTGTATGCCGTCCAGTGTGCCACAGTCCCCGCCAGTCCTTATCGTCTCTCTGGCCTGACATGGAGCATCAGTCACCATTTACTCTGGGGATTGCACTCTCTGTTCTAGTAAAGAAAGGCTTCTTAGCTCTGGCCAGTGTGGCTCAGTGTGTTCGAGTGTCATCTTATAAGCTGAAAGGTCATGGGTTTGATTCCTGGTCAGGGCACATGCCTAGGTTGCAGGTTTGATCCCTGTTCGGGAGACAACCAAGAGATGCTTTTCTTTCACATCCATGTTTCTTTCTCTCTCCCCCTACTCCCCACCCCCTCTCTGAAACCAATAAGCATGTCTCAGGTAAGAAAGGCTTCTTAGAACCACCTCTCTGGGACTTCTGGCCAAGGTGGAGGTGTAGGTGAAAACACTGTACCTCCTTGCACAACCAAAATTAAGGACAACAAAAATTTAGAAACAAAAATACAACCAGAACAGACAGAAAACTGAACTGTACAGAAGTCTGACAGTCATTCATCCAGACCAGTAAGAAGGGCAGAGTCGCAGGCTGGCGGAGACAGGTCTCGGCAGGAAAAAGCAGTGGCTGGCAGACCCCAGGCATGCAGGTGACAGCTAGCAGACCCTGGGCGTGGGGAGGCAATGAGCAGACCCAATGAGGCGAGCAAGGCGGCTGGCTGTCCACAGTCACACATTAGTGCACAGATAAACCAGGTGAAAAACGGGCAGCAAGACAGACCACGCAACCCAGGGACCCAGCGCCAGGAAATAAAACACTGATTGAAAACACTTGTGGAGGTTGAGGTGCTGGAAGAGACTCCCAGACTCACAGGAGAATTCATTGGAGAGACCCACAGGATCCTAGAACATACACAAGCCCACCCACCTGGGAACCAGCACCAGAAGGGCCCAATTTGCTTGTGAGAAGCAGCAGAGGGGACTGAATCCAACAGAGAGCAGAGCAAGCACCATTGTTCCCTCTCTGACCCCGCCCCCACATACAATGTCACAACCCAGTGACTGGGTTGCCCCGCCCTGGTGAACAGCTAAGGCTCCTCCCCTCAATGTAACAAGTGCAACCAGACCAAAAAAAAAAAGAAAAAAGATGGCTCAAATGGAAGAACAAATTAAAGCTCCAGAGCCAATACTTTTAAGCAACTAAGAGATAGCCAACCTATCAGATGCACAGTTTAAAACACTGGTGAGCAGGATGCTCACAGAATTGGTTGATTTTCATCACAAATTAGATGAAAAAATGAAGGCTACACTAAGTGAAATGAAGAAAAATGCACAGGGAACCAATAGTGATGGAAAGAAAACTGGGTCTCACATCAATGGAGTGGACCAGAAGGAAGAAAAAAACATACAATCAGAAATAAGAATTCAAAAAAATGAGGAGAGGCATAGGAACCTCCAAGACATCTTCCAACATTCCAACATCCAAATTATAGGGGTACCAGAAGGAGAAGGAGAAGAGCAACAAGTAGAAACATTATTTGAACAAATAATGAAGGAGAACTTCCCCATTCTGGCAAAGGAAATAGACTTCCAGGAAGTCCAGAAAGCTCAGAGTCCCAACGAAGTTGGACCCAAGGAGGAACACACAAAGGCACATCATAATTACATTACCCAAGATTAAAATGAAGGAGAGAATCCTAGAAGCAGCAAGAGATAAGGGGACAGTCACCTACAAAGGAGTTCCCATCAGACTGTCAGCTGATTTCTCAAAAGAGACCTTACAGGCAAGAAGGGGCTGGAAAGAAGTATTCCAAGTCATGAAAGGCAAGGACCTACATCCAAGATTACTCTATCCAGCCAAGTTTTCATTTAGAATGGAAGGGCAGATAAAGTGCTTCTCAGATAAGGTCAAGTTAAAGGAGTTCATCATCACCAAGCCCTTATTATATGAAATGCTAAAGGGACTTATCTAAGAAAAAGAAGATAAAAATATGAACAGTAAAAAGACAGCAAACTCACAATTATTAACAACCACACCTAAAACAAAAGCAAACTAAGCAAACAACTAGAACAGGAACAGAAGCACAGAAATAGAGATCCTATGAAGGGTTAGCAACAAGGAAGTGGAGGAGAAGAGAGGGGGAAAAGGTACAGAGAATAAGTAGCATAAAATAGACAGGAGGGAAAAAATAGACAGGGAGGGCACAAATAGTATGGGAAATGTAGAAGCTAAAGAACCTATGACACATGGACATGAACTAAAGGGGGGGAATGTGGGTGGGAGGGAATGTGCAGGGTGGGGGAGAATGAAGGGGGGAAATGGGACAACTGTAATAGAGTAATCAATAAAATATTTTTTAAAAAACACCTCTCTGTTAAAAAAATTTTGGCTCTGGCTGGCGGAGCTCAGTGGATTGAGCACGGGCTGTGAACTCAAGGGTCACAGGTTCGATTCCCAGTCAGGGCACATGTCTGGGTTGCGGACCAGGTCCCCAATGGGGGCCACTCAAGAGGCAACCACACACTGATGTGTCTCTCTGTTTCTCCTTCCCTTCCCCTCTCTAAAAAAATAGTAATAATAAATAAAATCTTTTTAAAAAATTGATCAAGAGGACTGCCTTGCGATTTTTGCTGACTGAGTCTGTTTCCTTCATCATGTTACCCACTTATGCCTGCAGGCAGGAGAGTTGGAAACTCGCCAAGGGGCTGTTGGAGGAGTTTGGCAGGATTCATAGTTGCAGACAACAGAATCCAATCCAGCTACTTTAAGAAAAAAGAAAGGAAAAGAAAGAAAAAGAAAAGTTCCTTAGGGGACTCCAAGCCCTAGGAGAACAGAGCTTCGGGAGCGGCTCCCGGAGCCACCGTTCTGAGCCACTCCGCCCAGAGACAGCAGTCCCGCCAGACCAGGGAGGCCCCTGGGCTCCTGGCTCAGAATCACAGGTCTCTACCTGCAGAAGGTGCCTGCCCCTGTCCTCAGCCCTGAAGCAGATGTGCCTGATAGGTGGGATGTAAATCTCACCCACCCAGCCCCGACAAAGCAGGAAAGTTGGTCAATCAGTGCTGCAGGTTGTGTTTATGCTATGGAAAAGCATCCAGATGGGAGGAGGGTGATCAAGAGGTCTGGGGCAGCCACAGAGGACAGGACGACCCCTCGGGCTCCTGTCGCCAGGCGAAGACCTAGCCAGGCCCTCCACTTCACATCCGGGGTCTTGGACCAGGAACTTCACACCACCAGGAGGCTTCCGCAGTCCCCAACACAAAGGCAGTGGAGAGAAGATGCCCCTAACTCCCAAGTCCACACAGCCGGTCCCCGGCTCACCACTGGTCAGCCTCCTGGCAGCTGTGCCCACCCTCTGGCCAATTTACATGCCTCCCTCCCTGCCTGGCCCTGCTGGCTGGCCGCCCAGGCTGCCAGTCTGGACAACTGTATCACTCTTTTGGAACTCTTTGTTCTCTTGGTGGAATTTATTATAGAAGAAGCCTCTGCCAGCTTGGAGACCGGGCTCCAATAATTCCCAGCAGCTGATAACAGCTGGGATTAAAAGATGAAAAACAGTGCAGATGTCCTGGCTCTGCCCGAAGTGGAGAAGCCAAGTGCAGGAGTCCAACTGCTGAGCCCTGTGGCATCTGTGCGGGCCCCACCCTCCTGCCCGTGGCTGTCTCTGTCCTCAGAGTCACACCCCCTGAGGATCGCTGATCCCCAGGATGGGTACAGAGCCTCAGGGACATGTGGCAAGGGCGCCCATGAGAACATTAGCTGTGCGCAAGGGCACCCATTAGCTGTGTTGTGAGCTCTGAGCCTCAGCCCTTGGCAGGCAGAGCAGCCACTTTCATTTCTGCTGCAAAGTGACCAAGTGCAGGCCTGTGCTTAGTGCTCCACACGCCAGGTTTTATACAAGCTTCGGGGCAACTCGAGAAAGTAGGGTCCGTGTGATCCCGGGCTTACTGACTCGAGCCTTGGGGAGAAGAGTTGACCTGCCCAGGGCCAGTGGCCCAGGGAGCAGCAGAGCTGGGAGTCAGCCCAGATCTGTTTGGCTTCAAAGCCTCTGCCGGCAACTCCTGCACTATGAGATCTGGTTTCCAGGGTCTGCAACTATTACCAAACAGCAAGTTGGGTCCCCCTGCCTGCCCATACCCTCTAAGCAAAATTCCAGAGGCAGAGGTACAGTGATAAAGGAAAGGAGTCTTTATTCAAAAGCTACACAATTTTGGAATGACAGCTTTCCACATGCCTTAGTCACTTAAGCCTGTTAATTAAGGCTAAACTCTTTAACACCTGAGTTCTCCTATCATTCCCCTGTTTTAATTATCTTATTTCTCTAGGGTTAATTTACAAACTAGAACAACATGAGATACAAAAGCTACACAATTTTGGATGAATTCTGGTTCAGAGCCCCTCTCCTCTAGAACACCCAAAGAAGAATAGCCCTGCCACCCTCTGCCAGGCAGCCCAATCCTACACTGCGCCGGGAGTTCCTTCCCATCAAAAATACTGTTTATTGGGAAATGCAGGAGGCTGCAGCACCATCACCCAGGTGTCTTCTAGAAAGGAAGCCCGAGAGCCAGAAAAAACCTACCCCACCCACCTGAGACCCCTTCTTTTATTTCAAATCTTCTTGCCCATAATTCCATGCGCTCTGGAAACTTGCAGCTCCTCAGCCAATCCTGTCTTAGAGTGTTTACTGTTGCGAGAGCAAACTCCGCCTACTGCCCCGCCCCTGCCCACCCCTCCTGAGTGACCGGTCAAATCCCTCTGTATCACAACCGCCTCTGCAAGGTAAACCGGGAAGTGGCAGGTCTGCCTCCAAGGCTCCAGAGAGCAGGAGGCGATCCTGACAGCCGTGGCCGCACAGAGCCACCAGGCCCTGAGCCAGTCCCCAGCGAGGGGAGGGAGCCTCTGGGAAGGCAGCGTGACATCCTGCCAGCGCCAGGGCTGTGACAGGCCTCTGCTGGCCTGTGACTTGGGGCGAGTCAGGGCCCTGCGGTTTGCCTTCTCTTCTGTCACGTGCTCGGCAAACACTTCTGAGCTCAGCCATCTGCCAAGCACTAGAAAAGAAGCTAGACAACAAGATTTGTCCTGTCAGGGAGCTTAGGCTCTGGCAGGATGAGAGCGTGGGCAGCGCCACCTGCTGTGCGGGGGTTCTGCGGGGTGGGTTAGGCAGGGCCAGCGGAGTGCCGCTATGCGGAGGTGACACTGGAGCTGAGACCAGGATGAGAAGGGGCTGCCGTGTGAGGTGACGGGCTTTCCCAGCAGAAAGCCGCCTCCTCTGAAGTGGGGTGGGGCGTGGGAGTGGCAGAAAGGGGTCTGAGTGGTGACCTGGGGTGAGGGGATGAGAAATGAGGTCCAATGTAGCACAGGGACAGAGGGACAGAGGGCGGTGTCAGCCGGGGAGGTTGGGGACCTAGCACAGAGGGAGGCTGGAGGTGGAGGACGTGCCCAAGTGGTGCGGCAAAGCGGGACCGTGCCACGGTGGCTGTGAGGGCTGAGGACTGAGGAGACAAAGTCAACACCCGTGGATGCACCATGCTTGGGGGTGGGGTCTGTACTTCATAAACAGGACCTTTGAAAACGTGAGAAAGACAGGGGTCTCCAGGCCCTGCTCCCAAATGTCCTGCCCACTGAGGGCAGCCCTAGGAGGTCGCCGGGCTCCTGAGAAGCCTGCAGGACCCACCTCTCCCCTGGCAAACACACCGAGGACCGGCCAGCCCAGGCGAGCTGCACAGCCCTTCAATTCCAGAACTCTCCACTGATGGCCCCCTGTCATGCAGGCAGAGGGGCTGTGGGCAGCTGTTGACCACCTTTCATATGAGCATTCTTCATCCTCAGGCCAAATGTGGGTGCACTGGGGATTCCCAGGGAGGAAGGACCCCGAGGGCCAGGCCTGACCGGGGCCCTAAGGACTGCGAAGGGGTGGGGCCTTTTCAGACCTTCGTTGGCTCTTGTTCTGGCCAAGAAACATAGGCCTCTCCCGATGGAGAGGGGAGGCATGAGGGCTCTGTGGGGTCTGTGGTTTCCCCCTCTTTGCTGGCAGGGGGGCCCTGGGTCTTGCAAAGGCTGGAGCTGGTGGGTGGGACACAGTTGGGACCGCAGCTGCGCTCAGAGGTCTTAGAAACAGAAGCTGACTCGGGTGAATTCTAAAGTCAGACACAGCACATTTCCCTCTTGGCCGAGTCCTCTGCAGAAGAAACCAGATACCAGCAGCTTTCACCTGGGAATGGTTTCACAACATTTGGGACTCAGTTTGGCAGTGGACTTTCAGGCTAGTGGACTTTGAGGGGGCTGGGGGCGGAAAATCCAGCTGCCACTTGAAACCTGAGACTGGCCACCTGGAGGAGGGCCTTCTGCCTGACAAAGGGACTCGGAGGCCGGGAGCCAACGGTGCTAGTTGGCTGGAGAACCTGCGTGTGACCCGGACCCTCCAGGCCAGAACGCAGGGCCGGCTGGCTGTGTTTATACACACCCTTTGGTCTTCACTGCCCTCGAGCTGCCTTCAGCCCTGCACGGTTTGCTTCACAAACCCAGCCTGCCCTGTCCACCTCTGGCCCCCTGCCTGGGTGGGTGAGACCCACCCTCTCGCTTCCGCATTACTGCAAGAGGGGCCCCCAAGGCGGTACCTATTGTCAGGCCCTGCCCAGCCCAAGGAATAGGAACCTTGGGTAGCCGGGAAATCTGCTCCCTCCACAGACACCCAAAGGAGCCTCCTGTTTAAGAACTGTTGGCATGGAGGGTGAACCACAAACCCCTCAGGACCGGGCTGTGCAGACGGTCAGGTCAGTGGGTCCCCAAGTGCAGCTCTGGGCCAGGAGCACCCCCATCCTCTGGAACTGGCAGAATTACACATTCTGAAGCCCCGCCTGAAACTCATTGGATCGGAAACTCCAGGGGAGGCCCAGCCAGCCGCTGGAAGGTCCCTTTGGGGATCAAGATAGGGACACAAGGTTGAGGTCCTGCTACCCCTCTGAGAGCCTTTGCACCCCCTGTCCCTCCTGCCGGAAACGCCCTCCTCTCTGCCCCAGCAGCTCCAGGCGTCTGTGGCCTCCACTCAAGCCTGCGTTTCTCAGGGAAACCTGAGCCCTGTGGACCAGGTTGTGTTGGCCTGTCACACGCATCAGGGGTCCCTGCACGTCGCCCGCACAGCGCTGCCCAGTTTGTGAGCTGGCTCACCGCTGGCGCACCAGTGCCCGCCGGACCTCTAGTCCGTCGGGGTGCGGGGCTGTGCCCGTCTTCCGTGCACCCCGGAGCTCCCCCTGGCACAGCACCTGACCGACACGGGGTTCCACTGGTGATCATCACCTTCTCTAAATAACACAAATATCCCGCAGCTTTGTTTTTTTTTTTCATTTTAGGCATTCTCTGTTAGAAAAACCAAATTCTTTCTTTTTTCTCAGCCCTTTGCACAAAACCTGCTCTGCTCTCTCTGGTCCTTCAGGACCCCCTCCCTCACCCCGGCGCTCAGAGACCTCAGCGCAGGCTGCCTGTGGCAGGGGCCGCTTTCTCGCCGAGCTGGACTCTCAGAGAGAAATCTCAAGATATTCGGATTTCTCGAATTACTTCTTGAGTGATTTCCCCTCCCAATTTCTCTGGCCCTCTCTGCAGGTTTCCTTATCCGGGGTGGAGGACAGGGGCACGGTTCCTGGGCTGCTCCCGACTCCCTGGACGAACTTGACCCCCTTCTCCAGTGTCCTGCCCGTGTTCACTCTGCCCCACTTACTCGGAGACTTCGCCCACCTTTCCCTCGCAACTCTGTTTAATGAAAGTTTCATTTTTGCTATCGTGTTTTTAATTTTCAAGAAATTTTGTGCAAATGTTCTCTGAATATTCCCTTTTAAATAGCATCTTGATCTAACTTCATGGATATAACATCCTCCATTCTGTCTGAACATGTAATTGTGGGTTTGGGTTTGGTGTGGTTTTTTTTAAGCTTTCTGTTTCTGAAAGCCTTTGTCCTCTCCTCACTTCTCTCCGCCTGTTTTGCCCTCTCTTTCATGTCACAGGGTCCCTCCAAGGCCCAGTGTCTCTGGCGTGTTTTTCAGAGTAGAAACTAGCAAGCAGACTGGCAGCTCCGTGGACACGGATAGGGCTGGTCCTGTGGCTTCACAGGGCGTGGCCGGCTGGGCCACGTCTCCTGTGCTCATCAGGGTCTCTGGGAAGAGCCTTCCTGTCCCCTGCCTGGAAGCAAAGTTCCAGCAGCCTGCAGCCTGGGAGCCATGTTGAGGAAGGAGCACTCTGGAGGGCCCCCGCATTCTGCGTGTGAAGTTCTCTTGGCGGTCCTCCCTCACCTGTGCCTCTGGCACCCTGCCAGCATGAGACTCTACTTCCCCCTTCCAGAAAATAAACCCCCAGCTTAAGACAGGGCAGGGGCAAATGCCTTCTCTGTTGCAACTGCTCATCTCTGCCACTCTAGCACAAAAGCAGCCACAGACAATCAGTAAATGAATGGAGGTGGCTATGTTCTAATAAAACTGTATTTACAAAAATCAGCGGTGGACTGGATTTGGCCCACAGGCCATCATTGGAGACCCCTGGTCTAGACTCTAGCTCATCGGGCACCCGGTGCTGTTGTTTCCTGAGTTTCGGGGGCTCCAGGTGCAGGGCAGGTTGTTCCTGAGCTTTCCCCATCACCAGCTTAGACTGCGGCCGTCCACGGCTGCACAGCGGTAATCCCTCACGTGTCGGCCTCCCACTGCCTAACGTCGTCGCTGGTGCCTCCGCTCCTGGCCTCCCGGCCCTCGGAGCTCAGGTTTCTGGGGCCATAAAGATAAATGCATACCTTTCTCTCCCATCCTGAACTACCGGGCTCTTTTTAATAGGCCCCTGGGCTTACAGAGATAAGCATCTAGAACTAATACTGGTTAGGGCTGATTAAAGTTGTGTGTCTTCACCAAATGCTACTTTGTTTTGGGGCTTTTTTAAGCAAATTAATGGAACACACACCACATAAAATGAAAGACTTCTGTGATGGCTCGCCTATGAAGTGGCTCCTGCTGAGGGGCCGCCTGGCCTCCTCGGCCTCCTCACCCAGGAGGCAGCGTGGGTCGGGCAAGGCCCCAGACGCTCTCCCAGAAGGATCGTGGCGCTGAGGACCACGGCTGCAGGATATCTCTGTGGAGGATGGCCACTCTCTGCAGCATCCAGAGCTCAAGGCCTGGCCACAGCCGGGAATTCGGGAATTTGAGCCGTGGCCCCTGCTCTGTAAACAAGGCCCTTGCACTCAGCTGCTTGGCCTGGGGGCGGGAGGAGAGAGGCCCTGGAACAGCAGGGTTTCTCGGAGTCCTCCACACATTCCGCTTCTCGGAAAGGGGTCACAGCTCATCTGCCAGGGGTGTCCGGTTAGCACTTGGACGTGTGGCTGCAGGGAGAACCCTGCCCCCAAGTGACTGGGCCCTGGAAGCCTTCGGAGTGGGAGCGGATAGGCCGGTGGCTGGTGCTGTCCTGCAGGCCCCCACCCTACGACCGCGGCAGCAGGCCACGTGGACTGACCACCAGTTCTCGAACCCTGATGTGTAGGCTCTGCTGCTCCTTTGCTGCCCCTCCCCATTGAGAGCCCCAGTTTCCTCCTCTGCAGAAGGGAGACACAGGATTGCCATAAGGACCACTGAGAGGGTGACCTCTCTGAGCTGTCCCAGACTGGAAGGCTGTTTCTGACAGAAAGGTCTGCAAGGCACAGGTGGAACTGCAAGCCTTGGAGTGGCCGCTGACGACGCTCACCCCAGGCTGCTGCACTGGCCCTGGAGACAGGGAAGGCGAGCAGGTTCTCATCTGTACATGGCTCCAGCTCCCCTTCTGTGCCGGAACCCTTCCCAAGCACCCATGCCCCTTCCTGGCCCCCATGGCTCCTGGACATTTCCCTGTGGTCAGTTCCCATGCTCTGTCATAATTGGCTGTTTACATGTCACCTCCCAGCTCCTTGTGAGCCGCTCAGGGACGAGAGCCAGATGTACTCAGGTCTGAGTATCCCCTGTATCTGGCACAGAATGGGTCCATGTTGGGCGGATGGATAGATGGATGGATGGACGGACAGACAGACAATTAAAGGTTGAATGAAGAAAGATTGATAACCTACTAGGTGCATAAATGGATAAACAAATGTACAGATACATAATCGAGTGCCTGAGTGAATAAAGTCATTCCTGCACCCAGAACTCTATTCTGAGTAGTTTTCCTACAGCAGGATAAATGGACAGATGGGTGTGAGGAGGCAAGAGCGCAGGAGGAGGAGGAGGAGGAGAAAGAGCAGGTGCAATGGAAGGGAAGCAGCCCAACAGGCGAGAAGCAGAGGCTGGCCCGCAGAAGTGGCTGAGCGGGCGGGCGACCCCGTTCACACGTCCACAGTCCCGTCTAAGGGTGGCCGTGTCTGTGAGCCGAAGGCGCCGTTCCCAAGGTCCCAGAGAGGGAGGCTTGGGAGAAAGAATCCACAAACACTCTCTTTCTGTCTATTAAAAATACATTTTTCTCTAAATAAACTTTGAACCCACTTCCAACTGTGTTTGGAAAGAGCAGTGACGGCTTTCATGAAGGGTAAATTATAAGCGCTCCGGTTGGAGCTGTGTTTGGGGACCTTCAGAAACACACGCAGTCCCCAAGGCGAGCACTCACATGCGTGCGAGACGAGAAACACATGGCAGTGCGGCGCTGTCAGGCAGGCTCGCCGCGGGCACATGTGCTCCCCTGCTGACGTTCGGTGAGGGTTCCAGGAAGGGGCCTTTCCTGAGACGGAGGTTGGTGGGGCACTCCCCCTTCTCATAAATCCTTGGGAAATAAACCAGGCCTGTCTCCCACACACATGCAGCTAATTATCTGGGGCTCAGGGCACTCCCCAGAGAATGGTTAAGAGCAGTTCACTCGGGCAAGGTCTGCCCCCAGGGGTTTCCGACAGCCCTGGCTAGGAAGACCTCGGCTGCCTGCCCTTGGTTCATAACCTGGCATTTTCCCAGCCCAGTGGGTGGAGGGAACAGGCACGAAGGAGAAGAGATCCCATCCTCTCCCTTCCCAGGGCCCAGCAATGAGCAGAACCAGACACAGCCAGCAACAGACACCCCCGAATCCAGAGGCTCTTAGCATGGTCACTAGTGGCCATTCCCCTCAGTCCAGGTTGGCCAGGGCCAGGCGGTCAAAGGACCAAGGTGGAGTGGCTGCCTTGTGGGGCTCACCGAGGGGCACCCAGCTCCACCCCAGCGCACAAGTACTGTTGAAAATATCTGTGGCCCAGAAGTGGGCATCCAGGAGGACTTCCCAAAGGAGGGTTCATATCTCAGCTGCGTCTTGAAGGAGGAGTAAGAGTTTTTCTGGCAAGAAATGGAAGAAAGGGCATTGGTGATGTGAGCAACACCGCCAGTGGCTGCGGTGTGTCCTGGGCCAGGTGTTCTGGCAAAAGGTGGGCCACCAGTGAGGCATAACGACACAGAGGGGGCGGGCGGAGCTGCCAGAGAGGGAAGTCTGGGTCGGCCTGGAAGGGCCCTGGCCACGGAGCTCAGACGTGTCCTATGGACAGTGAGTAGCTCGTGGGCGGCCTTAAAGCAGCGGTCCCCAGCCTGTTTGGCACCAGGGACCAGTCTTGTGGAAGACAAGATTTCCACAGACGGGGGTCAGCGGGGATGGTTTTGGGATGACTCAAGTGCATTGCATTCAAGCTCACCTCCAGCTGTGCAGCCGGGTCCCTGACAAGCCCGGACGGGTACCGGACTGTGGCCTGGAGGTTAGGGAGCCTGGGAGGGAGGAGGCTATGACCGTCTGTCTGTGGAGAGATGCCGTTGCCGGACCTGGTGGGGACAGAGGGGGCTGCTCTTTCTCTCCCTGACTCTGTGACGTGGGGGAGTCGACCTCTCAGCGCAGCAGTTCCACCCCCGTGAAACGGGGACAACCGCACCCACTGCACAGGCTAGTTTACCAGTCGCAGTCGCACATGCAGAACTCCAGGGCAGGGCCCAGCGAGCTCAGACACTCCGGCGGCAGCCTGGTCCCTCTCCCATTTCCAGGCCTGTGCTAGACAGTGGGGACGGGCAGACCCACCCACTCCCTGGAGCTGGGGAGCTGGGGGGCTATGCTGCTGCTCACAGAGATGGGGTTCAGATGGAGGAATGGGGGATGGGGAATAAGGGTCGGGGTTCAGGCCATTCAGCCAGCTTCCACTGTAATCGGTGATCTCTATCCCATCTCACCCGATCCTGAGGCAGAACAGCCCACAGCCGAGTGTCAGCTCTGGCACCAGACCCCTGTGGGCCTAATTTCGGCTTTGCTGCTTGCTGCTGTGTGACCTCACACCAGGGACCTGCCCTCTCTGGGTGCAGTGTCCTCCTGGACAGAGTGAGACGGAGAGTCGAGTGGGAATGCCGTGAGAAGGGACGTGGCCTGGTCCTGGTGGCGGCAGCAGGAAGAGCTGCTGGGGGTTTGCGAGCCGGGAACTGTGGTCCTGGGTATTGTTAACTCGCAGCTGGGCTCCAGCCTCCCTCCCCTGGATACGCAGGCAACTGGCACCAAGTAAAGGACGTGAGGCTTGAAATACTTTGTAAGAAAGAAAATAATACTGAAAGAGAGAGAAAGGAAGCCAAGTGGTTTCGAGTGTGTTTCCCAGACCAGCAACAGCAGCACATCCCCTGGGAACGCGATAAAAATGCAAATTCTCTAGTCACTCAACCCCACTGGATCTGAAAGGGGGGCAGAGCACCCCCCAGCACTCTGGGGGCTAACCCCAGCCCTCCCCCCGCAGAGCCCTGCTGTCCAGCTCTGGGAGGGCCCTGCCACTGCGGGGGCCTGGCCCAGGACCTCCACCCCCCTGCCCACTCCCCACTACCGCATCCCCCGGCCCCACAGCAGGGGGGCTCCCGCTTTCCCAGCAGGCAGTGCTCCTGCTGCCCTGCCCAGCAAGCACCCTCCAGAGTCAGGCCAGTCCCCCCACCCTGCCAGCCCGGGTGGCACAGGGCCTAGGGATGGAGAGAAAGGGCCACACTAATCAGGGGGTACCCAGGCATCTCTGGCCAGACCATGGCATCTGAATAGATGGGAGATGGTCCCAGGGAGAGTGGTGGCAGTCCCCACTGTCACCACAGGCAGGGGTCCTAGTGGCCAGGTGGTTCTCAGGGATCCTGACGGCTGCACACGGCTGGCTTGTCCCCCCGCCCTACAGCTGTCTAGACTGCAGGCCCTGGCCCACCAGTGCCTCCCACTCGAGCAGCGCCAAGCGCCACCCCAAAAGACAGACTCTGGTTCACATAGAGTGGCAGGAGTGCGGCTACCCGGGCTGAGGGCCGGGGCTGCAGAGTGGTGTCCAATGCGGACAGAGCTTCAGTCTACAGGACGGAAGGAGTTACGGGGACGGGTGGCAGTGACAGCTGCGCAACAATGTGAGTGTACGCGATGCCACTGACTGTGCTTAGAAATTCCACAACTTTTTAAAAATCGCTTTGTAAAAAATATAATGTACCTAACCGGTGTGGCTCAGTGGATTGAGCGCGGGCTGCAAACCAAAGTGTCTCCAGTTCAATTCCCACTCAGGGCACATGCCTGGGTTGCGGGCCAGGTCCCCAGTGGGGGCCACATGAGAGGCAACCACACACTGATGTTTCTCTCCCTCTTTTTCTCCCTCCCTCCCTTCCTTTCTCTAAAAAAATAAAATAAAATCTTAAAAATATATATATATATAAAGTGTAATGTACAAAAAAACAGTAGGTCAGGGGCATGGTATATGAATTATATATCAGTGAAACTGTTTAAAGCATAACGCTGCCCCAAACCCAGTGGGTGCAGTGACCCTCCAGGCCTGAGGACGCACTTGGGCCGCTCCCCGGGCCAGCAGAAGGTGGTACCCACTGAGGGCACAGGGCACCCCTGGGTCCTGGAAGTGCTCAGCGGCAGCGCTGCAGGACTGGAGTGCCCGCCAGCAGGAGCAAGGGGAGTGGGCAGACGCAGGCAGCACGTCACCAGCCGCCTGGGCAGACAGACTAGGGCCGGGAGCTCAGACCCAGCCTTTGACAGCTGCGAGTCCCCAGTGGTGCCGTGCTGGCCAGGGGTCGACAACCAAACAATGACTCCCTCAAGGCTCCTGGTAGTGGAGTCAGTCCCGCCGGGGACCCTGCAGGGACGCGAAGGCCGGAGTATCAGGAGCAGGGGGCTGCCCTGGGCCTTCCCGTTCAGCTCAGCCTCTGTGCTCCTCCACAGGGTGTGCGCGGGCGGGGGCCGCATCCTCAGACCTCAGAGTCCTGCCGCCAGGCAGCCCAGATGGTGCAGCCACTCACCTTGGGCAGCCCCCCGCCCCCAGCTCTGAGACGGGCGACACTACATCCCGCCACACAGGTCCACTGCAAAGATCCTGGGGGACGGCACAGGCCTGTGCCTGGCTGCACACCTACTTCCTTCTCCCTCCTTCCAATTCAGAAGGGCCCTGTGCTCTTCCTGGGCCTCTGAGGGGTCCCAGCGCCTTGGAGCTCCGCCCCCCCCCCAGCACGGAGCTGGCTGGAGCCCTGACCTCTGGGCAGCGCCAGCCTGGGTGTCAGCAGGCAGGGACCCCCCCCTCAGGGAGCTCACGTTCTGGTGAGGAGAGAGAAACCATACACACTGAAAAGCAACTAAGATAAATAAATCAAGTAATTTTGATAGAGATAAGTAGCTGGAAGAAAATCATACAGGAAAATGTGACCAAGAGCATCTGAGGGCAGGGCACTTTGGCTGTGGTCAGGGCAAGGAGGGCCCCCGGGGACAGTGAGTGAGCACAGAGGCCCCCGGGTGGCAGGGCGGGGCCAGGCAGGCTTGAGGAGCAGGAGGAGCTGGGGGTGGGGGAGGGGAAGCAGGAGAGACCTGGGGCCACGTGGCATTGTCCTTCCTCACCGGCTGCTCGCTGTGGAAGCAGTGGCCAAGCCTCATTTGCCTGGGACTGTGCCGGTTTCAGCTCCAACAGTCCCAGGGAACCCCTCAGTCCTGGGACTGTGCCCACCTGCTCCCCATACTGCCCGGATTCACTAGTTCAAGCACCCTTGGCCCTACAGGGGCTACTCGCCTGTCCCTCGGGCGAGAGGTCTGCTGTTCTGTCCTGAGCAGCCAGGAGCCCAAGGTCCAGGTGCATAGGGTCAGGTGACCTTGGGGCGAGTGGGTGCTCTGAGCGGCCAGCTGTCCCCGAGTGTCCTTCCTAAGTGCACACTCCACCCTGCTGGCCGCGTGCTCCAGGGCTTCCAGCTGCCAGGACTCACCCACCCTTTCCAGGACCGCCTCAGTGGGTCTGGGCAGGGTTTTGTCTTTCAGGTTACGAGGGATTCTCATGAAAATCAAAGCTCACATGAACGGCTTTTAAGTTAGAAAAACTAAAATAAAAAATGAAAAGTCTTTCATTCTCTGACAGCAATAAATCCCAGCCTTGGTCCGGCCCAGGGGATATGCTGGCCATGTGTGGGTGGTTAAGGCCCCAGAGCCAGCGGAGAGCCAGGAGCCTGGTGTCTCAGGGCGTGCTGTGCCCATGTGGCCTTGGGGGGGGCCCTGGGAGACTGTTCCTGGGTCTGGTGTGCCAACAACTCAAGGAGCAGGCCTGGCCTCTTTGGTCTGGTCTGGTTGTAAACGGTCCTTCAAAGTTCCTGCTGCCTCCGGGGAGGACCCAGCTGGAAAGTACAGGTGTTTCGGAAGGCGTGAGGAGGGCAGGTGAAAAGCTGGCACCGCTCACTGGGGCCTCCAGTGCGGCGGGGCACTCACAGACCTCTGAGAGCCGTCTCTGGGCCCCTCCCATTTTGTGCAGTGCCTGGTATATTTAAAAAACACAATAGCTTTGACTGGTGTGACCAGTGGGTTGGGCATTGTCCTGCAAAGCAAAAGGTCACCGGTTCAACTCCCCATCAGGGCACATGCCTAGGGTGCAGGTTCTGTCCCCTGGTGGGGTGCGTACAAGGGGCAACCGATGGATGTTTCTCACACTGATGTGTCTCTGCCCTCCCCTCTCTCTAAAAACAAATCAATAAAATCTTTTAAAAAAAATAACAATAAATGCCCAGAAGTGATTATAAAAACGGTGGACTAGGTAACCACTTGCCTTCAGGAAGCAGTTCTGGGGTGGGAGGCAGGCAGCGGGGCGTGTAAGCCCTCACTCTGGGCCTCCCTGCACAGCCCTGCCCGCCGCAGCTATCTGACGCCAGAGGGTCGGCCGATCTCTATGTCTCCATCCACAACAGGGGGAGAATAACAGTAGCCTTCCTCACAGGTCTGATGGGGAAAGGTATGAGTTAATACCATGGAATCGAGGTTACCGCCCAGCATACAGCAAACACCCTGCAAAGGGAGCCACCAAACTCTCCTCTTCTCAGTGTCAGGGGCTGCATGTCGCCCGCTGCTCTCAGCCCCTCTGGAGGGAGTGTCAGTGCCTCGAGTGAGACCCCCTGTGAGTGTGATGCTGGGCCGCCCTCCAGCTCCCCTCTCCGCCCCCTCCCCACATGGGCTCTGTTTGCTTGGCTGCAGAATGACATGCTGTCCAAGCAGGTGCCCCAGGTCTGGTCATCGGGGCAGTAGGGATCTGTCACCTCTCTGAGCAACCATCCTTTCCAAACGAACACTTGCTCTACAAGCCAATAGCTGTGCATTGCTCTTCCAAATGCTTTGGGACCTTCCAACCAGCAAGGGGCTCAGCACCTTCAGGCACCCTGCAGTGTGCTGGGTGATGGAGATGAGCCCATGGGGGTGTAAACCCTTTGGAAATGAGCTGTACTTGCTGAGCAAGGAGCTGTGGTTTTCATCCCCAGAGGACAGCACGGCTCACAGAGCTGGCCCAGCCCAAGCACTGCACTGGCTGGCCAGCCTCTTGGGGAGTCAGTGCCCCCCCCAGGAGCACCATGTCCCCTGGGCCCACACAGAGGCATGCCCAGGACATAACTCCCCCCTCTAAGGAACAGAGGGCTTCATTAGGACAGCTGCAAATGAGCAGGGAGATCACTCCTCTGCCCAGTCGGGCATTTCCAGCCTCAAAGTTGTCTGAAACTTGTAAAACAAAATTATCTGGGGAGATTTTGTTAATTTGTTTTTCCAGTTACAGTTGATATACAACATACAAGAAGTCTGTCCAGAAAGTATCGAGCCACATACTACGAAAAATAGAGACATTTATTGAAGAAGATACAAAAAACATTGTACACAGGACAATGACAGCTTAGTCCCCTTCAAAGTAGGCACCTTGGGACCTCACACAGTTCTCCAATCGCCATCAGCTGCCCCAGTGTATTTTCCTAAATCTCATCAATGGTCTGAAATCTCTTCCCTTTCAAAGGTGATTTTAGTTTGGGGAAAAGCCAGAAGTCAAACGGCACCAAGTCTGGGCTGTAGTGGGGCTGAGTCACCTGGGTGATGTGATATTTCACAAAAAATCCTGCACAAGACATGATGCGTGAGCGGGCATGTTGTTGTGATGAAGCTGCCAATCACCAGTTGCCCACAACTGCCACCATTTTCATTGTATTGCACCTCTCAGCCGACGGAGAACACTGAGG